>NW_026652290.1:4014165-4467335 GCF_009828535.3 Hylobates moloch | reverse complement strand
AAAAAAAAAAAAAAAAAAGATGTCCACGCTGTAACTTCTGGAGCCCGTGAGCACCATGTTATGCGGCAAGGGGAACGAAGGCTGTGAATCTTCTCATTTTGAGAGAAGGAGGCTGTCCTAGATGACCCAGGTGACCCTCATGTAATCACTGGGGCCTTTCCAAGCAGCTGGGGGCCTGCTGGGTGAGAAGAGGCAGCCCCACCCATGATGGTTCACAGCTGGGTGGCCAAGGCTGCACCCAGCCCCAGAATAACACCCCAGACCGACGAGACCCCTGGTCCTGGAGTGTGATGGGTCCTGAGTCCTGGGTCCTGGAGTGTGATGGGACCTGGAGTCCTGGGTCCTGGAGTGTGGTGTGCCCAAGCACCGCCCTTCAGAAGTTCCTCAGGCCCCACTGAGGGTGGTGGGAGGTCACATGGATGGTCATTCCCCAGGGAACTGGCCCCAGTGCTGGCCTTGGCCAGCAGCAGACCCAGCTGCATCGCAGGCAGTGAGTGTGTGTGTGTGTGTGTGTGTGTGTGTGTGTGCGTGCGCGCGCGCGCGCAGAGGTCAGCGGCAGGGCCTCCTGCACATGCAAGGAGGGTGGGGGTGAGCAGGGCCTCCCAGAGCCCTGAGGCCAGGGCTGGGGCCAGGCTTTCCCCGGAACACAGAGATGTAAAGGCGCAAGGCATTGAGGCTGGGACCATGCCAGCTCCGCTGTGGGCCACTGCACCTGGCTTTGTGCCCAAGCTCAGCCTGGGGCTGCTGCACCAGCCTGTCACTTTCTGGCCCAGCTCAGCTTCCCACACTTTGTGTGGGGAATGCCTTTTCTGGCTGCCTTCTTTAGGAATGTGTCCCCCGCCACCAGGTGACCATTGCCTCCTGTGGGAGCTGCTGCCACTTGTGGCTCCTGACTGGTCAATCACATTCTGCCCCTGGGCACCGTCCAGGAGTGAACACCTGACCAACGGGGGCCATTCACAGCCCCGCCCCAGCTCTCCTCTTGGCCTTTCCCAGGCACTTGCTGCACCAGAGGCCTGGGTGTGTTGGGAAGCTGGTCTGAGGGAGTGGCCCTGCTGACCAGGGAGTGGCCAAAAGGATGGTGGGGAGGCAGGTGCAGGTGTCCTGTAGGTCGCCGCAGACTGGCTCTGTTGACCCCTCAGTGGTCCCCTCTCCCAGCTGGCCTGAGTCCATTTCTGCCCCTTGCTACCCATGGTCGCGGGGCTGGAGCCTGCCTCCTGTGCACCCACCGGCCTGTTTTCAGTTTCTCCCAGCTGGGGAGCAAGAGCATTTTCTCTGAGTTTCCTAGTAAAACTCGCTTCCCTTCCCAACGTCTGTTCTCACTTCTGCTGAAGGCGGGTGGGGAAGGGAACTGAAGACTGAAGGGACACAGAGATCACTGGGGGAGCTGGCTGGCTGCCCAGGCCCCGGGCTGCTGGCAGCCTCTTGCCTGGAAACCAGGGAAACTCATTTCTCTCGCCATGTGCTGTTCAGGGGAACCTTGAGTTAAGGCAGCTCATGGGGCGCTCTTCCTCTTCGCAATCTGTGGGGAAGCTGAGGTCAGAGAGCAAAGGCAGAGTCCTGGGCCATTTTCCCCAGGCCTTGGGAAACCCAAACATCTCTCCTGCACTCCTTTGCCCCCAGAAACCACTTGTGCACCCGTCTGGTTGACCAGTTCTCTGGGCAGCGCTGCCCCCCCCCCCCCGCCCCGTCCAGACTGCAGCGTAGGCCAGGACACAGCAGCCACGCCTTCGAGGTCACCCCCAGGTCACCTTGCGTGGAGCTTGGGGGCCCCCCCAAAGCTCTCTAGCCACCCGCTTCAGGCTGTTTCGTGATTTTTGCCCAGAGACCACTGTCCTCAGTAACAAATGCTCTATCCCAGCATCTCCGTGTTTCCTCCCCCATACTGTGTTCCCGGAAGGGTCCTGCGGGTGGGAGTCTGCACTGAGCTGCCGTAGCCAGGATAAGACGGTTGCAGGGGCACAGAAAGACGGGGCAGTCGCTCAGGTCGGGACAGAAGAGGGCCCAAAAGTTCCCAGTCACTGGGGGCAGCCGGGACACCCCACCTAGTGTGTCCAGAATTGGTGGGTTCTTGGTCTCACTGACTTTAAGAATAAAGCCACAGACCCTTGTGGTGAGTGTTACACTTCTTAAAGGTGGTGTGTCCGGAGTTTGTTCCTTCTGATGTCTGGATATGTTCAGCGTTTCTTCCTTCTGGTGGGTTCATGGTCTCCCTAGCTCAGGAGTGAAGCTGCAGACCTTCAGACTGAGCGTTACAGCTTTTAAAGTGGCACGTCTGGAGTTGTTTATTTCTCTTGGTGGGTTCAGGGTCTACTCTTGCTTCAGGAGCGAAATTACAGACCTTCTCAGTGATTGTTACAGCTTATAAATTTATAAAGGCAGCATGGACCCAAACAGTGAACAGTAGCAAGATTTAATCACAAACAACAAAGCTTCCACAACCTAGAAAAAGAGCCCAGCAAGTTGCTACTGCTAGCTCAGGCAGCCTGCTTTTATTGTCGTATCTGGCCCCACCCACATCCTGCTGATTGGTCCACTTTACAGAGAGCCGATTGGTCTGTTTTACAGAGCGCTGATTGGTCCATTTTGACAGGGTGCTGATTGGTCCGTTTACAATCCCTGAGCTAGACACAAAAGCTCTCCACATCCCCACTAGATTAGCTAAATACAGAGTGTCGATTGGTGCATTCACAAACCCTGAGCTAGACACAAGGTGCTGATTGGTGTGTTTACAAACCCTGAGCTAGACACAGGGTGCTGATTGGTGTGTTTACAAACCTTGAGCTAGACACAGGGTGCTGATTGGTGTGTTTACAAACCTTGAGCTAGATACAGAGTGCTGATTGGTGTATTTACAATCCCTTAGCTAGACATAAAGGTTCTCCAAGTCCCACCAGACTCAGGAGCCCAGCTGGCTTCACCCAGTGGATCTCACAGAGGGCTTCAGGTGGAGCTGCCTGCCAGTTCCCCGCAGTGCGCCTGCACTCCTCAGCCCTTGGGTGGTTGATGGGACTGGGCGTCGTGGAGCAGGGGGTGGCGCTCGTCGGGGAGGCTCGGGCTGCGCAGGAGCCCATGGTGGGAGAGGGGAGGCTCAGGCATGGCGGGCTGCAGGTCCCGCGCCCTGCCCCGCGGGGAGGCAGCTAAGGCCCGGCGAGAAGTCGAGCACAGCAGTTACTGGCCCAGGTGCTAAGTCCCTCACTGCCTGGGCCGGCTAGGCCGGCTGGCCGCTCCGACTACGGGGCCCGCCGAGCCCACGCCCACCCGGAACTTGCGCTGGCCCGCAAGCGCCGCGCGCAGCCCCGGTTCCCGCCCGCGCCTCTCCCTCCACACCTCCCGGCAAGCTGAGGGAGCCGGCTCCGGCCTTGGCCAGCCCAGAAAGGGGCTTCCACTGTGCAGCGGCGGGCTGAAGGGCTCCTCAAGCGCCGCCAGAGTGGGCGCCAAGGCCAAGGAGGTGCCGAGAGCGAGCGAGGGCTGTGAGGGCTGCCAGCATGCTGTCACCTCTCACTAGGTGGGCTCTCCCGCCTGGTGAGACCTTTACTGCATCTACTGGAATAAGCCCCAGAGAGTCCCTCCCTGCCAGGCAGGACTTCTAAGCTCCTGGCAGAGCCCCTCGTTAGGTCATGGCCCCCAGCTCCGTCATCTACAGAAAGTCATCCCAGCCCATGGCACCCGCTGCTGGAGCACCGGTTCCGTCTTCACACTGGCTGTCCCCGTGTGCCCTGCATCCCAGTCTAAAGGCCTTAGATTTCCAGCTTCCCAGCCTCCACCGTGGCCCCTTTACCACATCTTTGCTCAGGCCCCCTCTCTGCCCTCAGCTCCTGTCCAAAGCCTCCCTTTCTCCAACGCCCTGCCTGTCACTGGCTCCAAGAACCCTTCTGCTGGAAGAAGCCCATCGCTCGAGGCCCCCTGGGCTGTCTTCCTGGGTGGTCCCGATCACAGGGGCCCCGGGTCCGCTCCCCATCATCTCCCATTTGGGTCCTTCAGGCCAGTGACCACATTGTAATAGGAGCCGCCACTGCACTTCTAGGTCCCCATGGGGACACTTCAAAAGTCACTGTATGGGCCGAGTTTGGTGGCTTACACCTGGAATCTTAGCACTTTGGGAGGACGAGGCAGGTGGATCACCTGAGGTCAGGAGTTAGAGACCAGCCTGGCCAACATGGTGAAACCCCATCTCTACTAAAAATACAAAAAATTAGCCGGGTGTGGTGTCGGGCACCTGTAGTCCCAGCTACTCGGGAGGCTGAGGCAGGAGGATGGCTTGAACCTGGGAGGCGGAGGTTGCAGTGAGCCAAGATCGTGCAATTGCTCTCCAGCCTGGGCAACAAGAGCAAAACTCTGTCTCAAAAACAAAAGAAAATTAGCCAGGCATGGTGGCAGGTGCCTGTAGTCCCAGTTACTCAGGAGGCTAAGGCAGGAGGATGGCTTGAACCTGGGAGGCAGAGGTTTCAGTGAGCCAAGATCCTGCCACTGCACTCCAGCCTGGGCAACAGAAAGAGACTCTGTCTCAAAAAAAAAAAAAAAAAGTCATTGCTCATTTAATCTTGGAGGCCACTTGGAGGAGCATGGCGTCTTTGTCTCACCCTGGGTGAGCACACCGAGGCCCAGAGTTTGATGATTCCTTCAAGGTCTCAAAGCTTGTCTTCTTCACAGCGCTTGGTGATGCACGTGGTTGGTTCTCAGTATGGTTTGCCAAAGGGATGCTCTGATTCAGGAGGCTGAGGTGGGGCCTGGGAATGTGCATTTCTAACCTTTTCCCAAGTGATGCTGAGGCCGCTGGTCCAGGGGCCATCTTTGGCCCTAAGCTGCTAATTAACAACATGAGTCACTTTCATCTGGTCCAGGCTTGTTGCCCCCTCGACGGAACACAGAGCTCCCTCTTTCCCTTTTCGCCTCATCGCCAGCCCCCAGAACAGGACGCAGCACTAGCAGCACTTAATCGTGTTTGTTGGTGAACTGATGGGTCATGTGATGCTGGGTGAGACAAGGACGGCCGCAGGAGAGGTGGAAATGGCCAAGTCTTCGATGACCATGTGAAGAAGCCCCCAGCCCTGAGGGCGAGAGGCCAGAGCCTCCTGGATGCTGAATCCAAACCAGGAGTCCGGCCAGGAGCTGGTCACTGGTGGAGCTAGAGGCTTTTCAAGTGCATCCTGGGACTTCTGACCTTCCCTCCTGACAGTTCTCATCCCCAGCTGCTGGTGAGTCACTTGGGAGCTTCAAAAAGTCCCGATGCCCTGGCTGCTGGCCACACCCAGACCAACCACATCAGAGTCGCTGGGCTGTGGCCAGCTTGTAGCAGCTACTCAGGTGTTCTCCAAGGCTGAGAACCACAGATTTAGAGTCACTGCGGCATGGCAGGGGTGAGGATGGGAGAACAGGAGGCTTGGAAAAGGAACCTTGAACAAGCTCAAGAATATCAGACACATCGGCCGGGCGCGGTGGCTCACGCCTGTAATCCCAGCACTTTGGGAGGCCGAGGCGGGCGGATCACGAGGTCAGGAGATCGAGACCATCCTGGCCAACACAGTGAAACCCCGTCTCTACTAAAAAAAAAAAATACAAAAAATTAGCCGGGCGTTGTGGTGGGCGCCTGTAGTCCCAGGTACTCGGGAAGCTGACGCAGGAGAATGGCTTGAACCCGGGAGGCGGAGCTTGCAGTGAGCCGAGATTGCGCCACTGCACTCCAGCCTGGGCGACAGAGCGAGACTCCATCTCAAAAAAAAAAAAAAAAAAAAAGAATATCAGACACAGCCTTGGGAGGGGGGCCCAGCCCTGCCCTTGTGACCAGCTGCCTCACCTGCCTGGGCCCCCGCCCACTGCTCACAATGCAGGCCCATACATACCACTAAGGCCCAGGCGGTGCGGGTACTTTCACCCCACGGATCCGCAAGCTTGGCTCAACCAGGGAGCCATGAAGAAGGCTGGGAGAACAGGGCTCTGCAGGAAGCCAGGGCTCTGCTAAGTTTCCCAAGGCAGCTCTGTGGACGTGAGGCTGCTAGGTTAGAAGACTGGACGGAGAGGATTCCCGCCAGGGAGAGACTGACCCAGCACGCTCTCACCAGGCTTCAGTCAGCCCCTCAGTCAGGGCCAGGAGCAGCCTCTAAGCCCCACACTGGGGCAGTGTGGCTCTGGAGCCCGAGTGCCTGGGTTCGAATCCCAGCTCTGGCCCTGGCTGATGCTGTGGACTCGACTGTCTCAGGTGAAGGAAGAGTAACAGGAATGGATGATGCAGGCAGTTTGCAGCTGGAACACAGAGCAGGCCCCCAGGCAGGCTTGCTCTAACTGTGGCCAGCTCTTTCCTTCCTTAGGAAGCGGTCCCCAGACTCTTCTGAAGGCACTTCCATCAGTAAACAACTTCCGAGCATTCCCAATAGATGTATGTGTATAAATTGCACTCATGGCTCTAAAAGAAATCAGCAGAACACACTCTAGAAAAAAATTGCATTCACGAGATACTATACTAATAGATTATGTATATTATAAAAAACACAATAAAAATAGACATTTTAAAGGGATGAGATTAAAATATACAGAGAAAATTCCCCTATGTTCTTCCTACTGCCCCTGGGGTTGTGTGTCCGTCTTTGGGGACCCCTGAGGGAGGCCCTGGAGCCACTGAGGGGGGCGGTGGTCGCCAGGGGCCTGGAAGATGGAGTAAGGAGGCCTGGAGGGGCCCCAGGGAGGCTTCCGGGAGGCAGGAGTCCGGGTTACAGCTCCGCGCCCCTGGGGAAGCGGAATCTGCGGGCGGAGGCCGGGGTACCGTGCTGTCCAGGGCAAGGGGAACGCAGTCCCGCGGCATCCACGACGGAGGGGCCCGGCCGCGGGGCCTGGGGGCCCGGGGAGCCAGGGCATGGGAATCCGGGGCAGAAGGACCGCGGGCGCGAAGCTGGGGAGGCAGGGGACTTGGGGCCCGGAGAGTCGCTCGGGCCTGGCTCCGGCAGCAGTCGCGACAGATCCTCCACCAGGTGCCACTTCTCCTGAACCTGCTGTGAGGAGAGCAAGTGGCGAGTTGCGACAGGCGCTGCTTCCCACGAGCGGGTGTGAGGACAGCAGCGGCAGCAGCTCTGCGGCCCATGGGCCAGCCCGCACCCAAAGTAGCCAGAGGCCACGCCCCGTCCGAGACTACACACCCTCCCAGGGTCACGCCCCACCAGGGTCCCGCCCTGATGCAGCCCTAAACCACGCCCTCAAGAGGCCCGCCCACAACGCAGCCAGATGCCACTCCCTGCACGTCCCCGCCCGAGACCACGTCCTCCAAGGGCCCCGCCCCCAACGCACCCTGAGACCACGCCCCACTAGGGTCCCACCCCATGCAGCTCTAGACCACGCCCTCTAAGAGTCGGTCCCCAAGCAGCCCAAGGCCACGCCCCCGTTAGAGGCCCCACCCTGAGGCCACTCCTTAGCCATGTGACTGTTCCGCCCTCAGCTCTATTAAGCCCCTGTCCCCAAGCCTAAAGTCGTATTTTTTTTTTTTTTTTTTTGGAAACTGGGTGTCGCCCTGTTGCCCAGGCAGGAGTGCAGTAGCAAGACCACAGCCCACTGCAGCCTGGACCTCTCAGGCTCAAGCGATCTTCCCACCTCAGCCTCCGGAATAGCTGCGACCACAGGCACGCGCCACCATGCCCAGCTCATTTATTTGATTTTTAGTAAGACGAGGTCTTGCTATGTTGCTCAGCCTGGTCTCAAACTCCTGAACTCAAGCACTCTTCACGCCTTGGCGTGAGCCACTGCACTCAGCCATATTATCCTTTTTTGAGATGGAGTTTTGCTCTTGTTGCCCAGGCTGGAGTGCAATGGGGCGATCTCGGCTCACTGCAACCTCCGCCCCTCCGCCTCCTGGGTTTAAACGATTCTGCTGCCTCAGCCTCCCTAGTAGCTGGGATTACAGGCGCCCACCATCACGCCCAGCTAATTTTTTGTATTTTTAGTACAGACGGGGTTTCACAGTACAGGCTGGTTTTGAACCCCTGACCTCAGGCAATCCACTCACCTCGGCCTCCCAAAGTGCTAGGCTTACAGGCATGAGCCACCGCGCCTGGCTTTTTTTTTTTTTTTCCCCACTCTTATTGCCCAGGCTGGAGTGCAATGGCTCGATCTTGGCTTACTGCAACCTCCGCCTCCTGGGTTCAAGCAATTCTCCTGCCTCAGCCTCCCAAGTAGCTGGGATTACAGGCGCATGCCACCACGCCCAGCTACTTTGTTTTTGTTTTTGTTTTAGTAGAGACAGGGTTTCGCTATTTTGGCCAGGCTGGTCTTGAACTCCTGACCTCAGGTGATCCACCGACCTCGGCCTCTGAAAGTGCTGGGATTACAGGCGTGAGTCACCACGCCCGGCCACATTCTCTTTTCAAAAAAATTAATTGCTTATTTTTGGTGAAGACCAGCGTCTTGCTTTGTTGCCCAGGCTGGTTTTGAACTCATGGCTTCAAGTGATCCGATCCTCCTGCCTGGGCCTCCAAAGCGCTAAGGTCATGTACTTACCAGGTCTGGCTCCGGTCTCAGGAGCCGGAGCTGTTCTCTTCCTCCCCTTTCCCGTCTTTACCCTCAGCCTGAGGCCACGCCCTCCGGTAGGAAGAACCCACCTGACCCCTTCAGACATGTTCTAGGCCCTTGGCCACACACAGGGAAGGGTTTCCACTGAAGCTGCTGTCCCCTCGCCAGCCCCGAGGACACTCACCCACACCAGCTGCTTCCGGAGCCTGTGGATGGCCCTGGCATTGGCCTGGGTCTGGGAGATGCACACCGTCAGGACAAGGCTTGGGTTGGAAGGGGATTCATGGTCAGCTGCCCCTGGGGCCACAGGCGCCTCTCCCTGACTTCCTCTCTCCCCACCTCAATCTCTACAATACTTGGTACTGGGGTCTTCTCACCGCACACTGCTGTATCTGAGGATGGGACCCTCCTCTCCTTCCTCGCAGAGCCCCTCATCCCCTCACCTCTGGCACAGCAATACCAATAGCTCAGCAGCTGCGGCCACCCAGACACGGTGCTTCCCCGGTGATCCTGCAATCCCCGCGGCTGCCCAGAGGGTGGGCCCAGGAGGTTCCTACTTTTCAGGGGCCCCTGCTTCCCTTGGCTTTCTGCATCTGGCTCCTGGCTGGGGGTGAACAGGCTCACCACCCCCATGGAAGGAAGGACCGCCCCCTCCAGGTGTCCCCTCCCATGGCCCCTGCTGCCCTGAGCACCTGAGCATGATGAGGAGGGGGAAGCTGAAGGCGTGGGAGCCCAGGTAGTGGAGGGCACGCTGGCCAATGGGCGGGAGCCCAAGGGCCACCAGCTCCGGAACCACTTGCCAGGGGGCTGAGTAGTTGGTGAAGAGGCCGCAGTCCCAGGAGGAGTGGATGCTGGAGAGAGATGGCCAAGAGGGGCTGGCATCAGGGTCCTGGGTGAGAAGCTGCCCCTACCAGCCTCTGGGTGCCCCCCTCCTCTTCCCCTCACCTGCTGACCACATAGCCCAGGGGCACTGCAGCCAGAAGCAGGCCCAGGAGGAGCACCAGCTGGAAGAAGAAGGTGGAGCTGGAGGCACGGAAGGGCCGCGAAGACGCCCTGGAGTTCTTCAGGAGGGTGTACTGGGGGCGCAAGCAATAGCAACCAGGAGTCAGTGAGTTATGCAGACCCCAGGGGGCTGACACCCAGGGAAGGGGGCAGGAGCAGGAGGCGAGCCCAGCCTCAAGGCATCCACCCAGAGGCACGAACCCCATACCCGCCAGCCATGAGCCGTCACCTTCTTGATGTAGAAGGTAAGGAAGAGGAAGACGCTATTCAGCAGGGGCAGCAGGGGGCAGTAAAAGAGGCCCATCCAGGTGACCGTCTGCCCCGCCACGATGTCCAGCACGTTCTTGGGGACCAGGAACTCCTCTCGTTCCAGCCAGGCCCAGAACCGGCCTGAGAATCGGTCCACCAGCAGCCTGCAGGGTTGGGAGGGTCCAGGTACTCACCACGCCAGACAGATGCGTGGGCCGTATCGGTCATGGCCACAGCCTGCCGCTCACTCCCGGGCTCCACACTGGACCCACTCACCCTTGGCTGTAGCCACTGGCCACCCCAACATGCCCGCGGCACCCCCACCCTTCCGGAGGTGTCACCCCAGGGCTCACCTCCGAGGCAGGGTGACCAGGAAGGCGAACGCCACGGTAAGGAGGAAGTTGAAGATACTCAGCTTGTACAGCTCCTCCCCGATGGAGTTCTCCCAGCACTGGGGTGCAGGGGAAGGGGACCTGTCACCACCACCCGGCCCTCCCTTCCCTTAGCCTTCTGTGAGGGTTTCTGTGGTACAGGTGCCTTGCCTGGTGTCTGATAGAATTGTTAGGTTGAAACCCAGGCCTTGAGGATGGGATTAGAGCAGGAAGCCCCACAGCCAGGGCAGCCACACTACACCATGTGGCAGCAGTGGCGCCCCCTGGAGGTGTGCCGCAGTGCAGGCGGCCCTGCTGACAGCGTCTCTCAAAGGTGACTAAAGGGGCAGGAACAGGGCTCTGCACAGTTTGAGGTGAGCTTTTGGGGAGAAGGAAGGGAGAGACAGGCCCCGCCGGGCTGCCAGCCACCTGATAGTCACAAGCGTTGTAGCCGTAGGACTCACAGCTGGTCTTGTCTCTGCCAATGCACAGTATGGTCTGACCCAGGGAGAGGGAGAACATCCCCAAGCTGGCCAGCTTCAGCACCACGCACCTGGGGGCAGGGACCTTGTCAGGCGGAGGGGCCCAGGCACATGGGCACCGGGCTCCACCCAGGCTGCCGGCGTGGCTGATGTCTGAGTGGGATCATGTTGTATCCTGGGCCCAGCCTCCTTCCAACCTGCTCTGTCTGTGGCAATGTGGTCCCAAGTGCGTTCTCAGAGTCTGAGCCTCCAGGTGATTCATGGGAAAAAAGGGTTCTGTGTTGTTTTTGTTTTGTTTCGAGACCGAGTCTCACTCTGTCACCGAGGCAGGAGTTCAGTGGTGTGACCTCGGCTCACTGCCACCTCTGCCTCCTGGGTTCAAGCGATTTCTGACTAAATTTTGTATTTTTAGAACAGACAGGGTTTCGCCATGTTGGCCAGGCTGGTCTCGAACTCCTGACCTCAGGCGATCCACCATCTTGGCCTTCCAAAGTGCTGGGATTACAGGCGTGAGCCACCGCGCCCGGCCAAGGGTTCTATTTTTAAATCAGTTTGAGAAACGCTGCACAGTCCAGCCACGTTCCCTCACGCCTGGTGTGGAGAGGCACGTGCAGCAAGCCCTGTGGTGGAGAAGCCTGTGGCCTTTTCAGGATCCTGACTGCAGGCGAGCTCCTCCTTTCCTCCGCCGCCTATGGACATTGAAGCCCACTGACACAAGCTTGCATGTCATAAACATGTGCCACACATATGTACTGCACAATGCATGACCAGACCAAATAGGTGTGATTGTCTAAATGAAACATCATCACATGCATGTTATCTGTTTTTGCTTTTTTTTTTGAGATAGGGTCTCACTCCATTGCTTAGGCTGGAGTGCAGTGATGCGATCACAGCTCCCTGTAGCCTTGACCTCCTGGGCTTAAGTGATCCTCCCACCTCAGCTTCTCTAGTAGCTAGGACTGTGTGCCACCATGCCCAGCTAATTTTTTTGTATTTTTTGTAGAGATGGGGTCTTGCCATGTAGCCCAGGCTGGTCTCAAACTCCTGGGATCAAGTGATTCTCCCATCTTGGCCTTCCAAAGTGTTGGCCTTACAGGCGTGAGTCACTGTGCCTGGTTGCGTGTTATCTCTAAGGGTGAACATTCCCACTGCTGATACGGGGCTAGAGAGTGGCTGGGAACAGTGGTTCTCCTGTTGAGGGAGCTAGGGGTAGGTGAGAGGTTTTGTTTTTTTGTTTTTTTTTGAGATGAAGTCATACTCTGTCACCCAGGCTGGAGTGTAGTGGCACAATCTCTGCTCACTGCAACCTCTGCCTCCCAGGTTCAAGTGATTCTCCTGCCTCAGCCTTCCGATTAGCTGGGATTACAGGTGCGCACCACCACACCTGGCTGATTTTTGTATTTTTAGTAAAGACGGGGTTTCACCACGTTGGCCAGGCTGGTCTCAAACTCCTGACCTCAGTTGATCCACCTTGGCCTCCCAAAGTTCTGGGATTACAGGTGTGAGCCACCATGCCCAGCCTCAAATAATAAAGTTTCAAAGCAAACCAAACACAGCTGACTTTGAGGAAGCAGAGGGAAAAGCAGTTAGGGCAAGTGGCGAGTGAGGGTGGCAGCAGGGAGAGAAGCCAGTGGGAGCTCAGGTGGGCTTTACACAAGAATTTCTGCAGCTGGATGAGGGGTGGAGAAGTAGGGGGTCTAGACAGGACCTAAGTGCTGAGAAAGAAGATGGCAGAGCCTGGGGGTGGTAGTCCCAGCTGCTCCGGCGGGAGGATCGCTTGAGCCCAGGAGGTCGAGGGCTTGCTTTTGAACTTGCACCTGGCAGGCACAATGAGCTTGACTTTGGCTGGGCACTTCACCCATGTGAACCTCAGTTTCCTCATCCCTCAAGGGGGATGAGGATGGTCTGGACTTCACGGGTCACGTGAGGGTTGTCCAGGTAAGGGGAGTAAACCCTCGGTGTGTAGAAGCTCTGCATGTCCCATGTTGCTGGTTTTCCTGTGTGCAAAGCCCATTCCCAGCACCCCTGGCCACAGTCCCTTGCTCCACTAAATGGCCGGAGCTTGGTCCAGACTGGCGGCTTCCTTTGGAGGTGGGGGATTGGAAAGCCTTAGACCTGGGGCCCTGAGGTCGTGTGCTGTGAGGTGTCTACCTGCCTTCCCTTGGGCCACTAGTGAATGAGGAAGCCTCTCAGCTGGGGACCCCAGGTGCCAGGTGACAAAACAGCAGCAGGATGCAGACTTGTTACGTGCCCACTTGTTCCCACCAAGGGTGGCACTCACCAGATCAGAGTGAGGTTGACCTCCGTGTTGGGAGGGTAGTTCTCCAGCTGGACCAGGAATGTGAACAGCAGAGGACCCAGGAAGTTGACCAGGGCGATGACCCCAGGGGGCAGGTACTGGAGCAGCAGAAACAGGGACTCCTGCGGGAAAAGGCAGGTCAGGGGAGCCCGCGTGCTGGGGGGCCCCTGTTGGCTCCCCGCCCCCCATAGTCCCCTAAAGTGTAACTCTGGAGCAGGCCCAGAATAGGGAAGCCTGTAAGCTATTCCCCTCGGCAGCCTGGCAGTTGGTGGGAATATCCAGTGGGAGCCCGCCTGTCTTGGCCATGACCTGTGGCCACGACCGATTGAACCTCTCTGAGCCTCGGTTTCCTCATCTGTGAAATGGGATCATCCCGTCTCCCCCCTGCAGTTCTGGCCAGGATTAAATGAATGCAGTTGCCTGGCACCTCCTTGTTGTCCTGTGAGTACTTGGTAGCCCAGAAGATGGCGCTGATGGCCCCAACCACCAGGAGCCCGATGAGTACATTGACCCGCAGGTAGGAGAGCAGGTGGCAGGCCCTCTGGGCCCGGGTCTGCCGCTGCATCAGCTGGAAGCGACGGCCCTCCTCCAGCTCCACCTGCCCAGAAGGGTGGAGACAGAGGCAGCTGCAGGTGGGGTGGGCGTGGGAGGAAAGGGTGCAGAAAACGCTCTCACACACAGTCACAACCATTCACACTCACATACACAGTCACGAACTCTCACACTGTCACACTCCCACAGACACTCAGATTCACACATTCACAGGAGTGCTCACCATCACCCATTCAGTCACATGTGCCCTCACACTTGGCCACACATGCACACACATTCACACGCTCTCCGTCGTGCTCCCACAGGCTCCCACACATGCTCACACACACTGGCACGGCTGCACTTGCTCACACACACCTGGAACACGTGAATCTCATGCACTCGCTCCCGTATATCTGGAGCTCATGGATCTCACGCGCTCGCTTGCACACACACACCTTGAACTCGTTGCTGATCTCATGCTTCTTGATGGTGGCTGCTTCCTGCACCCGGATGCAGAAGTCCCAAGAGGAGAAGACCTTGGCGCTGAGAGGTGCCTGATAGCCCTGACCCAGCAGAGTCTTCTGCGGCAGCCCCTTCACCATCCTGCGGGGAAGGAGACCAGGGGCTGCTGGGGGAGGGGCACCTCTACCATCCAGCCTCAGCCTTGGCTCGGCTCTGGATCTGGGGTGAGGAAGGCGCCTGCAGCCCCAGCTGCAGGTCCTGGTGAGTGAGGAGTCGTGGTAGGGGGCGGTGGCCCTGTTCCTAAGGTCTGCGACCAGAGCCTGGGCTGAGGAAGCACCCAGTAGCCTGCTGTGTGGGGCCATGGGCCTTCCTGCCAATGGGAGGGTACCCTGCCAAGGAAGGGGTGATCAGGGAAGGTTCCCCCGGGAAGGGGTGAAGGTGTGGGCTTCGCTCTCACCGCTGCAGAGTCCCACAGAAGCAGAGGAGCAGGCAGGCTAGCGGGCTGAGGAGGTAGGCCAGGCGGATGCTGTACACCGAGCTGCTCTCGGGCCCCACTCGGTATGCACCGTAGAAGAGATAGGTGTTGGTGAAGGCCTGGGGACAGCGACGAAGATACCCAGCCCGGGTGAGCACCAGGCTCTGCTCAAGTGCTTTCCATATGTGATCTCGTTAACCCCCGTGCAATCCCCGCATCAGGTAGGGAGTGTCCCGTCTTACAGAGGCCCACAGAGGTTCGGCAACTTGCCCAAGGTCACAGGGCTTTGAGGAATAGAGCCACGACTGGAACCCAGGAGCCCCCATCGGTGACCATTCATGGCTTCCCAGGATGAGGGTGGGGAAGTGCTTCTCCCAAAGGCCGGGGCACTTTTCCCCTTTTGTCCCTGGCACCCCCTACACCAGCTGGGCTCCGAGGACCAGGGGCATGTGTCCATGAGTCTATGTTGGGCACAGTGGCCTCAGCCTTTCTCTAACCCCACCACTGGCCAGGCCAGTCTGTCTAGGTAAGACCATCCCCTGAGGAGCGGAAACGTCCCTGGAGGAGTAGAGGTCCTCTTAGACTTGTGTCCCCTGAAGCCAGTTCCCTGGGTCTCCCAGACTCTGGACCATAGCCAGGACAGACCTCACTCACCCTGCCAGTTAAAACATGCCAAAGTTGATTGTGGAACCTCAAAACGCCAGGCTGGGACTGGCTGCTACCAGGGCACTGGAGGGCTGTTGAGGAGGAAGGGGGTCAATAGAGAGGGATCCCCAAGGCATAGGTGAGGCTCTGGGGCTACTGCTCTATAGCCCCCAACCCTGGGGAGGCCTGAGCAGGGGCCTGAGGATGTGCCAGAGGTGTATCCCACACAAGGCGACCAGGGAGAGAGAGCCCCGGGGCCGGCAGGGCACGACCACGCCCAGCGTTGTCCCCACGCTCTGGGCCCTGGGCCAGCCTCCCATGGCGCAGGTGGGCACTGGAGCACTTCCCCGGTGGGCCGCGCACTCACTCAAGTTCAGGACTGGGCCTGGGTCAGGGGGGCGCAGCCAGGCCAGGGGCAGCAGCACAAAGCTTGCGGTGAGCAGCAGGCTCAGCAGGTTGAGTAGCAGTAGAAAGCGGAGGAAGGTGAAGTAGGACCGGATTCCGGTGCCGAAGAGGCCTGCAGTGGGAGAGCAGGGTGGGTCAGGGAGGCCGGGGCAGGGGCTGGGGCCGAGCTGAGAGTCCAAGGGCGGACCCACCGGACGGGGTGGGGTGCCCGCCCGGCTCCCACCGGCCCGAGTCCGGAGGTACCGCTGACAGTCACCTGGGGGTGCTGCGTGGGCCCGAGGTTTGCGGCGCCTGCGGGCGGAAGGGGTGGGAGGGGGGAGGGGCCAATTGGTCGGGGGACCCGGGCGAAGGCAGGTGGGATGGTGCCACTCTCCTTTTTCCGATCTGGGCAGTGGGGCTCCAGAGAGGGCAAGGGGAGGTGCGGGTCGCGCGGGTCCTACCCCCGATCTCGTAGAGCGCCCCCTCCCAGAGCCCAAGGCCCCGGGCCAGCCGCTGCGCTGCCTCCCGCAGGCGCCTTTCCACCGTCTGCCGCCGGCGCTGCCACCGCTGCCAGCGCAAGGTCTGCACCCCCGCGGGCTCCCGCAGCTGCCTGGACGGGGGTGGTGACAGGGGCGCCCCTGAGTCACCCGCCCTGCCCACCCGGGCCAGGCAGACGGGGTGTTCCCACACCATCCCACAGGGCAGCCTCGCAGCACCCCCCCACCCACCGTCTGGCGCCCGCGTGGCACCCACCAGATGAGGCGCTTGTCCATCATGGCATAGGGCAGCCCGCGCACGGGCGCCCCGGAGCCGCGCAGCCGCTCCATCTCTGCCTCCCACAGCTCCTCCGGCTCCGGCACCCCAGGGGCCCGCTCCGATGGCACCGACCGCGGCAGCAGCATCTCGGCGGGCACGGGTGGAGGCTGGGGCGCCGGGCTGCCGGTGGGCGGGATATGAGGCTCCGGTTGGATGAGCCTCAAGGCCTTGGCCGTGGCCTCTGTGCCCACTGGGCTGGGGGCGGGCCCTTCCTTCCCCTCTGCGCCGGCGTCGGGGCCTGGGCTCCTGCAGCCCTAGGGTTCACTTGCCCGGGTCTGCCGCTTTGCCGCCTCCGGGGCTCAGAAATGAGAGAGAAGCCTGCTGGGGTCGAATTCGGGCCCAGTCCCGCTCCAACCCTCAGAGGGACACACAGCGACGGCCTCAGTCTCCCCATCTGTCAAATGGGGTGAAAGACCCAAAGGGCACGGAAAGTCTGGACTGTCACAGGCAAAGCCAAGACCTGTTGCACCCCGCACCCACCTGTGCCTGCGCCCACCTTCACCCTGAGGAGAGACAATTCCCGCTCTTCTCCACGTGCCAGTTTGCCCTTCGGGAAGAGCCTGTGTCCCAAACCCCACAGTTCCTGGGACTCGCATCTGCCGCATCTGACTCTGGATGTCGGGGACCCCCTTCTGTCTTCCTTCTTGTGGTCCAGCCTCCAGGCCCAGGTCTGCCCAGGTACCCTGCGAGTCCCCGATGAGGACCTGTGGCTACAGCCCCAGCCGTGGGGACAGGAGCAGGGACCCACTGCTACCCTTGCAGGGCTCTAGCTGGCCCTCCGCAGCCCCTCACCCTCTGCATTCTCCCTCCACTGGGCATCCAGCTCACCTGGGGACCTAGGGACCAAGTCCCTGGAGGAGTCCCCTTCTCAGACGACTCCTGCCAAGCCAGGCAGGGCAGTGAGGGAGCTCAGAGGAGGGGTCACGTGACAGGAAACCCAGCTTCCCTCTCCACTACCTCCCTCCTCCCCTCCCACCCCACGGTTTCCTCTGCTTTAAACTGAGGCCAAGCAGGCACTTCCTGCGGGCCCCTGAAATGCAGAGGTGAAGGTGACAGGCGTAAGCCACTTGGCCTCCCCAGGAGCTCTGTGCATGCTGGGGTGCGGGTGGCCTACCCTTCCCCTCTGCACAGGAGTCAGGGCCTGGTCTTCTGCGGCCCTAGGGTCCACTGGTCCGGGTCTGCTGCCTGGCTGCCTCCAGGGATGTCCAGCCTGCGGCTGAGGCCCTCTCCGTTCAACCCCTTCCAGCCTGGAAAGGCAGGACCTGACCTCCAGGCCTGAGCTGGGAGCCTGACATGGGTGGGGGTGGGGACAGCGGGGGCACAGGGGCCAAACTCTTTATCTGCCGGCCACAGAGCCCCTGGAGGGTGTGATAATGACAGGATGGGGGGCTCCCCCGAACCTGGCTGCTGGGTTTCCAGATACTCTTGGTGTTACTGCTAGACTTCCCGCCCCTGTCATTGGCGCTATCATTGTGCCAAGGCCCAGGCCTAGCACCTGGCCCATAGTAAGTGCTCAGGAATTGGCTCCATTCATGCTCTGCCAGGCTAGATGTTTAAGACATATCTTTGCCAATTCCCTGTCCTCAGGCCCCTGGGAAGCCCGCAGCCCTTCCTCTCTGCTCCCTCTCCACCTGCTATAGGGCCCAGTCATCTCAGGTCTGAATGTTCATAACTTTTCTGCCTCTCTGCCCACCTCCCTCCTGGTTTCCAGAGTCCTTTCTGTGTGTCAGGCCCAAGCTATGTGCTGGTGCTGGGCACACAGTGGGCTGGGGTAGGAGGGGGCACAGAACCACAAATGTACGTGTCAATAGGAAGTGGCAGGTGCTCCACCAGGGTTCAATCTGGGGAGGCTCCCCAGAGGAGGTGGCATTCATGCAAATTCAGTGTGGGTATGCAGGGAGGGGGAAGCAGTGGGAGGAGAGGCAGGGGCTGGGTCTCCATGCCAGGGTGCCACTTGCCAAGAGCCAGCTTGGGGTAGCCATCTGAGGACCACACTGGCAGCTCCAAAAGGCCCCAGCCTTGGCCCCTGCCTGGTCCTCGCTTTTGCCTGCCTGCTCTCCCCTGCAGCAGCGCCCTCTCCTGCCCTCCTGGGCCCCAGCTCACATTCACCCTGCCTGCTTCATGGCCTCTCTCCACCAGAGAGAGGCTCTCCCTTCCAAATGGGCTTGGGGTGGGGGGGTACCATCTCAAAGCCAGTTTCCTCCACAGAGTTCCCAGGTGGACCACTAAGTCTCCTGCTTTGGCTGGGGGCACCCTAAAGGGTGATTAACCTCTCTCAGCCTCAGTTTCCTCATCTGTGAAATGGGAATATCAGTGCATACCTTCCTGGCTCATGGGGAATAACAGAAAACAGGGCAACGGGTACAGCACCTGGGGACAGTCATGTTAAATGTCAGCGTGTCCTCCTTTTCATCCCCTCCTCTCCACACAGCACACAGGAAGTGAGCCAGAACTCTTGCTAGATAAACAGTGAACCCCGCCCAGGTGTCAGGAGTGAGAGATAACCAGGCTCCCCGAGCCGGGGTCGGGGAGAGTCAGCAGGAGGCTTGCGGTGGTGGGGGGCTGCCCAATCTGGCGTGAGATACTCTGTGTTCCTGGGGCTTTCAGCGGCATCTTACTTGGACGATACCTAAACATGGGAAGCAGATGGGTCTGGAAATATTGCCCATTTTTGGAACTTGGGGAAACTGAGCCTCAGAAAAATTGGGGACTTCAACCAGGGGCTGGAATGAATCCAGCCCAGCTCAGCCCTCAAGAGGAGGGGTCGGAAGTTGGCAGGGGAGGAAGGCATAGTAGCCGCGGGGCACCCGGAGGAGGGCGGGGGCGCCGCGGGCCGGGCCGGGTCACGTGATAGCCGAGGCCCGCCCCCCCTCCGCCCACCCCACGTGGGCCGGGAGGTGCAGCTACTCCCCCGGCCCAGCCAGACTGGCCCAGTCGCCCCCTGGGGCCCTTTGCCACTCCCTCGGGAAGGAGAGCCGAGACCTTAGTTCCCGGCGGCCCTCGCGGGGCACAGGTGAGCCCTGCCTGAGCACGCGGCCCCTCCTCCCCGGCGCCTTCCAGGTGAGCGGCCGCGATCCCGGTCCCGGGTCCTGCCAGCCCCGGCTGCTTCTCCCATGCGGGGACAGCGGCAACCCCCCCTGAATTCCTTTCGGCCTCTGGGGCCATTTGGCAGCCGAGTTGCCTCCCCGGGTGCTCCTGGAGCTCCCAGGGCTTGACCCTCCGGCTCAGACAGAGCCGGGAGCGGCAGGGGCGGGGAGGGCAGTGTGGGGAGCAAAATCCGCATCCCCCACCCAGATCCCCCAGCCGAGCCCCGGGGCACTGGGAGGGGAGGGGGTGTGGCCGGGATGGGAAGGGGCGGGGAGGCCACTGGCCGCGAGGGGCGAGGGACAGGGAGGCCGGCTGGGTGGGTTCGGTGGCCCCCGAGTTGCAGCCGCTCTGGACTCCGGGGCCAGGTTGCGGTTCTCCCTGGGTAGCAGCTGCTCCCGGGGGGCTCGCTACCGGCTATGGTGGGGGGTTCTTGGAAACGCGCGCCACCCAGCGCCTCCCCACCTGGCTCAGGAATGGTGCGCCTGGAAACTCCGCTGGACTTGCCTGGGCCTCGGGGCGGGGTGCTGGGGTGCTGGGTCCCCGGGTTCCCTGAGCTTAGAAGGGCCTGTCTGGAGGAAGAGATTCCAGCTTTAGGGACTGGGTGGGGCGTCCTCAGCCCCTCCTTCGGCAGCTGTCCCGTGTTAGGCTGGGTGGGGCCGCCTCGGACCAAGCTCTGGGCTGGTTTTCCCACGTCTTTGCTCCTGCTGGAGGGAGGGGGTGGTGTGGGGCCTGGGCCCGAAGATGGCACCCAGGACACTGAGGGAGGGCACCGTCTGGTCCTGTGACTGGCACCCCTGCAAGGAGCTGCTCTATCGGGGCACCCGGGGTTTGCCTGTCCGAGGAAGCGCCCTTCAACCCGGCCGACTTTGAGCCCTGAGTTCCTGAGGGTGAGCGCAGGAGGAGCCCAGCGCAGAGGCCGGCAGGACTTGCTGGTGGCTGGGAGCTGAGTCCTGGCTCCACTCACAGAGTGAACAGGCCCCGAGCCCAGGGCCCCAGGCAAGGCTGCTCTGGTTCCAGTTGTGCTGGGTGACAGCAGAGCCAGGACAAAGGAGGCCTGTTGAGGTCCTGGCCACTCCTCCCCAGTCGGCCGCTCTGGGATGATGGAATGCAGGGCAATGGGTCTTCTGAGAACATGAGGACCTTGGCGCCCTGACGGGGGTGGCATGGAGTGACCTCTGTGTGTGGGGGAGGAGCCTCCTGTGCTGCTTCCGCCTGGGGCTGGTGGGGGGTGAGGGCTCCAGCAGCTCATTTCCTGCTAGAGGAAGTGCTTTGGGGTCACAGGGCAGACGCAGAGAAGGCCTCCAGCCTGCTCTGACCTTTCTCTCCAAAAAGGAGGTGTCTCTGTGCCAGAACCCTGGGCATGGAGGTCCTGAAAGGGGCTGTGTCTACAGGCACCCTAGCTCTTCCCCATTTCCCAGGGACTGGCGACATCGAGGAAACACATGGGGAACTACAGACCCCACACCCTTCCTTCCTCTCTCCCCTCCCCAGACACTGGAGGGGGCCCCCCATTCCATTCTGGCATGAGGCTTATTCAGTGCCTGACCATGTGTTTACCTGAGGTGATAGGGGGGCGGGCAGGACTGTCTGGGCTGTGAGTGGCACCTCCCGTGGTCCCCCCGGGAATGGGTGGTGTGGACGCCTGCCAGGCATTGAAGGCCACCCCTGGCTCTGTGCCCCTCTCATCAGATGGGCAGCAGGAGGCTCCGGAGGTGGCGCCCAGGTTCTGAACTGCCCTAGGTCTGCAGACTAGCGGACATTGGCCAGAGACATGGCCCAGCCCCTGGCCTTCATCCTCGATGTCCCTGAGACCCCAGGGGACCAGGGGTAAGCGCTCTGGGACTGGGGGCTGGAGGCTGGAATGTTCCACCCCCCACGGAGAGGTCACCTGAGCAGGGGCTGCTGGAAGGAGAGAGGTGGCTGGAGCCTGACCGCCCCCCAACCCCCTCTGCAGCCAGGACCCCAGCCCGTATGATGAAAGCGAAGTGCATGACTCCTTCCAGCAGCTCATCCAGGAGCAGAGCCAGTGCGAGGCCCAGGAGGGGCTGGAGCTGCAGCAGAGAGAGCGGGAGGCCACAGGTGAGCTCAGGCCTGGATGTTGGGTGGTGTGGACTAAGACTGGGGTGCCCCAGCCCCTCAGGATGGGCCTCCCAGCTCTGCAGGCCTGGGATGGGGTGGGAGATACTGTGGCCAACGGCATCTCCAGGACCCCTGGTGAGTCTTTCCTGCTTTGTAGGAAGTGGCCAGCAGACACTCTGGCGGCCCGAGGGCACCCAGAACGCGGCCACACTCCGCATCCTGGCCAGCATGCCCAGCCGCACCATTGGTGAGTGGGACCCTCGGCCTCGGCCCCGAGTTGACCCCAGCCCCAGGGGCTGGGCTGGGGGGCTTCCTGCCAGGCATCTCCCTGGGTAGTGGCTGCTCCCGTAGCTCAGAGCCAGGCCGAGGGGGGGCTCCTACCCCATCCCGTCTGCTGCCTGGAGGCCCAGCACAGCCCCACGTGGCCCTCCCTGGGCTCCAAAAATGACTCCAGAGTTGTCACCGGGTAAAAATAGGCTTTCGGAACGCAGTGGTGCCTGGAATCTTTGTTGAAAGGATTTTCCTGGGTCCTGGGAAGGGGTGAGGGACGCCGAGGCCTGTGGTGAGCCCATCCTGAGGGGAGGGAGGCCTGGCCCTGCCCGGCCCGGCCCTGCCCAGCTGCCTCCATAGGCCGCAGCCGAGGTGCCATCATCTCGCAGTACTACAACCGCACGGTGCAGCTTCGGCGCAGGAGCAGCCGGCCCCTGCTTGGGAACTTTGTCCGCTCCGCCCGACCCAGCCTCCGCCTGTACGACCTGGAGCTGGACCCCATGGCCCGGGAGGAGGAGGGTGAGTGAGTGGGCACTGGAGCCCCAGTGGCGGACACCTGCCTGGGGTGGGGTGCAAGAGGCCAGCCTGGCCTAGGCGGTGGCTGGGGTGCCGCAGAGCCAGAGGCCCCTCTCCTATCCCTTAGCAGGCTGCCTGAAGGCTCCCCCGTCCCTCTGCAGGGACCCACGGGGACAGGGAAGTGGGGGTCTTACTTCACAAGCGCCTTGGAGTGCTTGGAGGGCTGTGGCCCTGGGCCCCGAGTTGGGGACTGTGCGTGGGAAACAGGCCCCTGTGCTCTGTGAGCTTCCTGCTTGTCGCGGCGGCTGACTGAAGCAAACATATGGCTGATCGGCGATTCAAGCTCAAATAAGGGCACCGAGGTGTCTCGGGACGGTGCCGCAGGGACGCACAGGCCTGTCCAGGGTCCTGGCTGCGGGCTGCAGGGAGGGGCACTTGGGGATGGGCAGGACCTCCCTCTCCCTCTCCCTCTCGCAGAGAAGCAGAGCCTCCTGGTGAAGGAGCTCCAGAGCCTGGCGGTGACACAGCGGGACCACATGCTTCGAGGGATGCCCTTAAGCCTGGCTGAGAAACGCAGCCTGCGGTGAGCAGTCCCGCCCCTGCCCCCGCCCCCGCTGCTGCGCCCCCAGACCCACTTCCTCAGCTGGGCTAGGTGGTGGGGGAGAAGGGGCTGAGCCCGTGGGTGGCTGGTCTCCAGGAAGGAGAGAGTCAGGCCCCTCATTGGTCCAGGCACCTATGGCTGCCTCTGTCCCCAGAGAGAAGAGCAGGACCCTGAGGGGGAAGTGGAGGGGCCAGCTGGGCAGCGGCGGGGTCTGCTCCTGCTGTGGTCGGCTCAGATATGCCTGCGTGCTGGTATGGGTCCCCCTGGTCTGCCCTGGGGCTGGGGTGGCTGGGTAGGGCTGGGGTGGCCTCGGTGCCTCCCCCAGCCTCACCCTCAGGGCCTCTCTGCCTGTGCCCGCAGGCCTTGCACAGCCTGGGGCTGGCGCTGCTCTCCGCCCTGCAGGCCCTGATGCCATGGCGCTACGCCCTGAAGCGCATCGGGGGCCAGTTTGGCTCCAGCGTGCTCTCCTACTTCCTCTTTCTCAAGACCCTGCTGGCTTTCAACGCCCTCCTGCTGCTGCTGCTGGTAGCCTTCATCATGGGCCCGCAGGTCGCCTTCCCACCCACCCTGCCGGGCCCTGCCCCCGTCTGTACAGGCCTGGAGCTCCTCACAGGCGCGGTGAGGAAGCCCTAGGACTGGGGGACAGGGGGTGCCTGTCTTCTGCTGCCCTGGTACCGTGTCCCCTTCTTGTCCCATCTCCTCTGGGGCCCCCAACCCTTGCCCCGCTGTGACTCCAGGTGGCCACAGCCAGCTCCCCGCCTCCCCCTCAATGCCCCTGGATGCCCATCGTGCTGGGGTTCCCATGGGGCTGGGAGGCCCAAGATTGCTGTGGCCATGACCCCTCCCTGTTTCCCTCGCTGCCCCTGCCTGGCCTCCTCCTGCTCTGCCCCTGTGGCTGTCAGGCCTGAGGGTCGGGGTGGGGCGTGGGGAGAGTCCCTGACTTGGCTGGATCTCCCTGCGGCAGGGTTGCTTCACCCACACCGTCATGTACTACGGCCACTACAGTAATGCCACGCTGAACCAGCCGTGTGGCAGCCCCCTGGATGGCAGCCAGTGCACACCCAGGGCGGGCGGCCTGCCCTACAACATGCCCCTGGCCTACCTCTCCACTGTGGGCGTGAGCTTCTTTATCACCTGCATCACCCTGGTGTACAGGTAACGCCTCCACCTCATGACCCAGGCTCCAAGCTCCACTCATCCATCCATTCATCTTTCGACCCATTTATTGATTCTTCCCTCTTCCTTTCTTCCTTCTGTCCATCTACTGTCTGCTCTCATCCACTCACCTATCCAACTGTCCACTTATCCACCCATCTACCCATCCATCTACCTACCCACCCATCCACCCATTCATCCATCCACCTACCTATCTACCCACTCACTTCACCCACCCATCCACCCATTCATCCATCTACCTACCTATCTACCCACTCAATTCACCCACCCATCTACCCATTCATCCATCCACCCACCCATCCACCCACTCAATTCACCCACCCATCCACCCACTCATTCACCTACCCATCTACCCATTCATCCATCCACCTACCATTCATCCACCCATCCGTTCATCCATCCACCCATCCACCCACACATTTATTCATCCATCCACCCACCCACCCACTTATTCATCCACCCACACATTTATTCATGCATGCATCCACCCACCCACCTACTTATTCTTCCACCCACCCACCCGTGCATCTACGTATTCCACAAACATTCTCTGTGCTCAGCTCAGGGCAGGATGGTAAATGTCCTAGGGGGGGCTTGCTGTCTCTGGGAGAAGATGGACCACTGAATGGGCTGGGACAATCCAGGAGGCTTAGTGGTGTTCCCCCGGTGTTATGGGAGCAATGGGGAAGGAGTCAGGCTGCTTCCCAGGGGAGGCGGCACTTGCCCTGAGAGGGGAAGGTTAGATAAGAGTGGGGATGGATAAGGAAGCAGGGAAGATGTTTTGGTTGTTGGGACCAGCAGTGCAAAGGCCCTGAGGTGAGCCCAGCATCTTCTGGTCCATGTCTCGCTGGGAGGCAGCCAGCCAAGTCCGTGGTGAATGCAGCCCTGCCCCCTCTTCTAGGCAGATGTGGCTGGTGGGTGCTATGTTGGATGAGACTGGTGTAGAGGGCTGGTGGTGGGGCAGGGGCGTGGCTGGAGGCCCGGTCAGGGCCCAGATGGCTCCCGAGTGGGTGGTGGGGTCTGGCTGCCGAGAGCATCCGGTCTGCCTTCTCCCGTTGGCCTCTGCCCGTCAGCTTGTCGGTTGCCACGTCTGTGTCTACTCCCCAGCATGGCTCACTCTTTCGGGGAGAGCTACCGGGTGGGCAGCACCTCTGGCATCCACGCCATCACCGTCTTCTGCTCCTGGGACTATAAGGTGACGCAGAAGCGGGCCTCCCGCCTCCAGCAGGACAATATTCGCACCCGGCTGAAGGTGAGTGGCCCCGGAGCACCAAGCTGGCCTGCCCAGCTCCCTGCAGGCCTGGCCCTGGGTCCACTTAGGACCATGTGGCCAGAACCATGGTCTAGAGGGAGGGCCATCTGTCCGTGAGCTGAACTCGGGGCGCTGGGCAGGCGTGGTCTTTTCTGCTTGCAGTGACGGGCAGGTCCTGAGTTTTTCTCTGGTACCCACCCCTCAGTTAGGGGCTGCCTCTGTTGTCTGCTAGCGGGTAGTAGTGCCATGGCCCAGTGAGCACCCGGGAGCCAGCCCTGAGGCCTCAGGCCCCAGCTGGCACATGCTCCCTGGCTGGCGTTAGCTTGGTTGGTGGCCACAGGAGCCCAGTGGGTGAGGACTGTCATCTTTTGTGTGCCTCAGTGAGGAGACTGAGGCATAGAGGCAGAGGCCCTTGTAGAGGTTGCAGGGCCGGGAGGCTGCAGAGCTGGGCCTCATGGAACATTCTCTGCCTTTCTAGGGTTCTGTGCTTCAGGGAGCTCAGAGCTGTGACCTGTCATGAGCCATTTCATGGGGGGGCTTCTGGTCACTGGGGGCCACCCACATCCACAGGGAACAGGAAAGGATCTCTGAGCAAGGTCCCTGCCCTAGCGGGCAGGGCTGGGGAGGCGGGTGGAGAGGGGTTGAGGCAGGCCTCGGGAGTGAACGCCAGCCCAGGCACAGGGGCCTCCTGGCAAGGGACTGGGTCCTCTCTGTACCTGGAGGGAGGGCCCTCAGCAGATGAAAGGGCAGGTGGGGCATGGGGGACTGGCCCTCTGTCCTGGTTCAAGCCTCCTGGTGTGTCTCATGTGTGTTGTGTGTGTTGTGCTGTGTCCGCACATCTGCACGTGTCCGTGCTCTGATGTGGGTGACGGGGACACGGTGCCGCCTGCAGGAGCTGCTGGCCGAGTGGCAGCTGCGGCAGAGCCCCAGGAGCGTGTGCGGGAGGCTGCGGCAGGCGGCTGTGCTGGGGCTTGTGTGGCTGCTGTGTCTGGGGACCGCGCTGGGCTGCGCTGTGGCCATCCACGTCTTCTCGGAGTTCATGATCCAGGTGCGGGGATGGGGGAACCTGTCCCCAGGGACTCTGGGCACCTGCTCCCCGGGGAGGCAGCCTTGTCTCTCCTCCTCCACCCGGCCAGCCCAGGGTGCCATGTACGCTGTGCCCCGTGCTGGGGCTCCCTCCCAGCCCCCCTTCTCACCCCTTGTCCTATCTCACGGTTTTATTTTTTGGTTTCTGGTTTCTTTTCCACTACTTGTGCCCCTCCCCGCTTCCTGTGTGGTTTGAACTTGAGGCCTGGGGAGGGCCGAATCTTGGAGGAGGGAGGTGCTACCTGCTAGTTCCACCTCGGGCCCTTCCCTGTAGCTGCCCCCTCCCACCATGGATTGAGGGGCTTCCATGACACCACTCCCTGCACCCCTGCAGAGTCCAGAGGCTGCTGGCCAGGAGGCTGCGCTGCTGGTCCTGCCCCTGGTGGTTGGCCTCCTCAACCTGGGGGCCCCATACCTGTGCCGTGTCCTGGCCGCCCTGGAGCCGCATGACTCCCCGGTACTGGAGGTGTACGTGGCCATCTGCAGGTGTGTGGCCGCACATGAAAACATCGTTTGGTGCTGGAGCTGATACTGGTTGTTTAGCTCTGGGTGTATCCAAACCTACTTAGGATGAGGCTGGTGTGACCAAGCCCCTGGTGGGGGCCCTGGGGTGCATCTTCTGTCCCCTGCACCCGCCCCTCAGCCTTTGCACCCCGCCTTCCGCAGGAACCTCATCCTCAAGCTGGCCATCTTGGGGACACTGTGCTACCACTGGCTGGGCCGCAGGGTGGGCGTCCTGCAGGGCCAGTGCTGGGAGGACTTCGTGGGCCAGGAGCTGTACCGGTTCCTGGTGATGGACTTCATCCTCATGTTGCTGGACACGCTTTTTGGGGAACTGGTGTGGAGGTGAGGGGGCCCTGGGCGGGCTGGGTGGGGGGCATTCTCCCCTTAGCGGCTGGGATGCGTGGCCGGGAGGTTCTCAGGCCTGGACCTTTCACATCAGGGCCCTGTGTCTCCACCCTTCAGAGGAAGACTCAGGAAATAGAAGCGAACTCATTTTTAGATTGGAAAGGAAAATAGGTTTCAAAGTGATGTGTATGGCCAGGCGTGCTGGCTCATGCCTGTAATCTCAGCACTTTGGGGGGCTGAGGTGAGTGGATCACCTGAGGTCAGGAGTTTGAGACCAGCCTGGCCAACATGGCAAAACCCCGTCTCTACTAAAAATACAAAAATTAGCAGGGCGTGGTGGCATGCACCAGTAGTCCCAGCTACTCGGGAGGCAGAGGCAGGAGAATCGCTTGAACCCGGGAAGCGGAGGTTGTAGTGAGCTGAGATCGCGCCTCTGCACTCCAGCCTGGGCGACAGAGCAAGACTGTATCTCCAAAAAAAAAAAAAAAGTGACGTGTGTATCATACAACCTCAGTCTAGGATACAAAGGAAAAACACACAGCAGGGGACAGACAGCGGAGGAATATTTTAAAAATGTTCCAGGTATTCCGCTGTGGGTTCTGGCACCTCAGCTGTTTTTTCTTCTTGGTGTTTTCTTCGAGAATATATGAATTTAATAATAATAAAAAATAAGATTAAAAAAATCAGTAGGAGGCCTGGTGTGGTGGCTCACGCCTGTAATCCCAGCACTTTGGGAGGCTGAGGTGGGAGGATCACTTCAGCCCAGGAGTTTGAGACCAGCCTCGGCGACAGAGTGAGACCTCGTCTCTAAAGAAATAAAAACAAAAATAAATAAAAATTAGCTGGGCCTGGTGGTGGGTGCCTGTAGTCCCAGCTACTCGGGAGGCTGAGGTGGGAGGATTGCTTGAGCCCAGGAGGTCAAGGCTGCAGTGAGCCACGGTTGCGCCACTGCGCTCCAGCCTGGACAGCAGAGCCAGACCCTTTCAAAAAAGAAAAAATCATTTGGTGCTGGAGCTGATACTGCTTGTTTCACTCTGGTGTATCCGAACCTACTTAGGATGAGGCTGGTGTGACCAAGCCCCTGGTGGGGGCCCTCAGGCTGGTGGCTGTCTCTCCTTGGCATTATCTGTGGAAGGGCCAGGATGTCCCCTGGCTGGGGGCGGGTGCCTCCGGGTGTGGGGACTCAGGCCGGCCTGCCTGGGCGTGTCTTTCCCATCTCATGACCCGGGGTCCTCCTCGGAGGCAGGATTATCTCTGAGAAGAAGCTGAAGAGGAGGCGGAAGCCGGAGTTTGACATTGCCCGGAACGTCCTGGAGCTGATTTATGGGCAGACTCTGACCTGGTGAGGGTCCTCTGCTTGCCTCCTGCTGTCTGGCCCCTCGGTCAGTGCCACTTTCCCCCGGGGGTCCTGCACCTGCCTCCCCCTGGGGCCACAGCCAGGCCCGGCCATGGACCCTGGAATGATGCAGACCTTAACCCCGGGGACTCAGTTTTGGCCACTCTCACATGCCCTGTCCATGGTCTGGAACCAGCCTGGTCTCGGGGAGGGGAGGGCACTGGAGCAGCCCCTGAACTGCCACCTCCTCCCCAGGCTGGGGGTGCTCTTCTCGCCCCTCCTCCCTGCCGTGCAGATCATCAAGCTGCTGCTTGTCTTCTATATCAAGAAGGTGAGGCTGTCAAGGCCTGGGGAGGGCTGGGCTGGCAGGGTGGCCGGCAGTGGGGGCAGGACTCAGCTGGGCAGAGCCTGGGACACTAGAACCCTCCCCACCCGAGTGGAGTGGGGCTGGCGGCCCGGGGCTGCCCTGGCCTGTCCCTCAGCCGAAGGGACGGATGACCCCTCTTGGCATCACTGTCTTTGGCAGGCCGGGAAGCATCGCTGGGTTCAGAGGTCGTCACCAGGTGCCTGTGTGCACCTGGCTAGGGGTAGGGCCAGGGCTCTGGGAGACACTAAGCCTTGGGATCTCTGGGTCCCTGGAAAAGTGACCCTGGTCCTCTCTCTGCAACTGGGTCATGCCCAGTGGCTGAGAACTGGGACCTTCCTTCCCATCCTGGCTCCTGTCTTTTTATTTTATTTTATTTTTTGAGACAGAGTCTTGCTTTGTCGCCCAGGCTGGAGTGTGGTGGCGCGCTCTCTGCTCACTGCAAGCTCTGCCTCCCAGGTTCGCGCCATTCTCCTGCTTCAGCTTCCTGAGTAGCTGGGACTACAGGCGCCCGCCACCACACCCGGCTAATTTTTTTGTATTTTTAGTAGAGACGGGGTTTCACTATGTTGGCCAGGATGGTCTCGATCTCCTGACCTCGTGATCCGCCCACCTGGGCCTCCCAAAGTGCTGGGATTACAGGCGTGAGCCACCGCACCCAACCATCCTGGCTCCTGTCTCGTCTGGCCTTTTGTTTCCTCATCCGTGCAATGGGGACCATGTTCCAGTAGGGACTGAGGGAGGTGGCGTGTACAGTGTTGTGTGCAGAGCCTGGCATGGCAGCGACCTTCAGCGGATGGAGGTGCTGTTGGCATCACCCCTTTGCGTGCGAGTGACCGGCAGGCTTCTGTCTTCCTCTGTAAATGAGGAGGCTGCAGGGAGCGGGGTCCAGGCTCTGCCTGGACGCACAGCCCAGGTCGCCCTTCCCTCTTGAGCTCCCCCAGGCCTTGGAGGGGTGCTGAGGGGTAGCAGGACGGTGGCAGAGCGCAGCCTTTCCCCGCAGACCAGCCTTCTGGCCAACTGCCAGGCGCCGCGCCGGCCCTGGCTGGCCTCACATATGAGCACCGTCTTCCTCACGCTGCTCTGCTTCCCCGCCTTCCTGGGCGCCGCTGTCTTCCTCTGCTACGCCGTCTGGCAGTGAGTAGGGGCGGGTGGAGGGAGACCCTTCTGTGTCATCTGGGGGTTGGGTGGTGGTGCCTGGGGGGCCCAAGGCTTAGGGGTGCAGAGGACGGACTGGGAGGGAGCCGGGTGGGCTATTGCCAGGGCTGAGGGTTCCTGGTCGGCCTCTTCCCCAGGGTGAAGCCCTCAAGCACTTGCGGCCCCTTCCGGACCCTGGACACCATGTACGAGGCCGGCAGGGTGTGGGTGCGCCACCTGGAGGCGGCAGGCCCCAGGGTCTCCTGGCTGCCCTGGGTGCACCGGTACCTTGTGGAAAACACCTTCTTTGTCTTCCTGGTGTCAGCCCTGCTGCTGTGAGTCCCACAGGTGGGGGCGGTCCTGGGGAGATGGCCCTCGCTGGGCCTGCACTGTGTGGGGACTGGCCGCTCCTGGGCTGTGGCCCTGGGCCCTGCCCGACAGCCCTTCTCCTGCAGGGCCGTGATCTACCTCAACATCCAGGTGGTGCGGGGCCAGCGGAAGGTCATCTGCCTGCTCAAGGAGCAGATCAGCAATGTGAGTGCCCCTCCTGGGCTCTCACCCCCCACCCTCTCAGGTCACCTGGGGGTGACACTCCCCTCCACTCCCCTGTACATCTTCTCCTGTGGGCCTTGGCGGGTGAAAGGGTTTGTTTGCCAAACAAGTGACCCTGATCTATACGTGCACTTCAGATCGAGTGACGAAGTAGCTGTGAGACAGAGCCAGGCTTCTGATCCCCAGGGCCCCGCAGGGCCCCACTGGGACCAGGGCTCCGGGGGGTGGGGTGTGATTTCAGCCCCTGGGTATGGCCCCGCTGAGGGTTCAGACAGTCTCTGTGAGGATTTTTGGGTCCCTATGGACTCTTCACTCATTTTACAAACAGGTGGATTAAGGTTGAGGGAGGGTCAGGACTTAAAACTTTTTTTTTTTTTTTTTTTTTGGAGATGGAGTCTCGCTCTGTCGCCCAGGCTGGAGTGTAGTGGCACAGTCTCGGCTGACTGCAACCTCTGCCTCCTGGGTTCAAGCAATTGTCCTGCCTCAGCCTCCTGAGTAGCTGGGACTACAGGGCCTGCCGCCACTCCGGCTAATTTTGTGTGTTTTTAGTAGAGATGCGGTTTCACTGTGTTGCCCAGGCTGGTCTCGAGCTCCCGAGGCAGTCTGCCCACCTCGGCCTCCCAAAGTGCTAGGATTATAGGCATGAGCCACCGCGCCTGGCCAAAACATTTTTATGAATAAAACAATGTTTGGCCGGGCACGGTGGCTCACGCCTATAGTCCCAACACTTTGGGAGGCCAAGGTGGGAGAATGGCTGGAGCCCAGGAGTTTGAGACCAGCTTGGGCAACAGAGCAAAACCTTGTCTCTACAAAAATTTTAAAAGTTAGCTGGGTGTGGTGGCGTGCACCTGTAGTCCCAGCTACTTGGGAGGCTGAGGTAGGAGATTGCTTGAGCCCAGGTTGAGGCTGTAGTGAGCTGTGATTGTGCCACTGCACTCCAGCCTGGGTGAAAGCGAAACTGTCTCATTAAAAAAAAAAAAAAAAAAAAAAAGCCCGGGCACGGTGGCTCAGGCCTCTAATCCCAGCACTTTGGGAGGCTGAGGTGAGCAGATCACTTGAGGTCAAGAGGTCGAGACCAGCCTGACCATCATGGCAAAGCCCTGTCTCTACTAAAAATACAAAAATTAGCTGGGCGTGGTGGCGTCCACCTATACCAGCTACTCAGGAGGCTGAGGCAGGAGAATCAGCTGAGATTGCACCACTGTACTCCAGCCTGGGTGACACAGCGAGTTGCCGAGGCCCTCATGCTGTGTCATGGGAGTGAGTTGCAGAAGGGGGTCAGACCCCATACCCCAGGGGCAGCTCCCAGGAGGACTGTCCACAGCAGCAGGCCCCCGTGCCCACTCCCTTCGCTCCTCTCTGCCCAGGAGGACCTCCTTGCCCACTGGGCAGCCACCAAGTTGGAGACAAGGCACTTCCCCCACCGGGCTACCCAGCCTGGCCTCCTCCCCGAGGCCTCTCCCCTGGGGAACGGGCCCCTGTGAAGCAGGTCCTGTGGCTTTTCCAGGCTTGCTTCCTGCTGCTGGGCTCTGCCCTCCCCCCAGGGCTCCCTGTCCCCTCCCATTGCCATTTGTCCTCCTGCAGGTTGTCACTCTGGGGCTGGTGAGTGCCAGTGTCCTTAGGCGTGCTCCACACCAAGGCTAGAGGGGAGCTTGTCGGGATCGGCGGCTGGTGTCTGCCAAGGCGAGGGCAGGGCGGGGTGCAGCCAGTGGGCCTCGGCAGCCATGTGACCCTGCTGCTGGCTAGTTGGTGCCAGGATCCAGGGCTCCAGGCAGCTCGTCCCAGTTCGTCCCAAGCACTCATGGGACGGCTCCCACATTGCTTGGGTTGTGAACACTGTAGTACACACTGTCCCATCTCCTGCCTTTCCTGTTTCACCACACAGAGCTGAAAGCCAGGCATCTCGGCGGCGGTGGTTGTCTGGCCATAGATATTGGGAGTGGGAAATGGCTCCTGCTCTACTGGGTGGCATTTCAGAGCCCCCAGGGGCCAGGTAGGGCCAGGTAGGGCCAGGTGGGTCCAGGCGGGGGATGCAGAGTGGTGCTGGGAGAATCCCAGCTCTACCGACTGTTGCTCTGGGATGGGAAGGACCTTTCTCCAGGGGGATGCTGGCTGTGGTGTCTACCCAAGGCCGAGCTCTGACCCATCTTTGAGGCTGTCGGTCTGAGCTTTCCCCGTGCAGGTCGGCATGGCTCAAGCGCACAGCCCCTCCATACTCATCAGCAACTCGGTAGAAGCAACTTAGGTTGTTGCTTAAGGGGCCCATGGTCTCTCCTTGAAAGTATTCTTTTTTTTTTTTTTTTTTGAGACGGAGTCTCGCTCTGTCGCCCAGGCTGGAGTGCAATGGCGTGATCTCGGCTCACTGCAAGCTCCGCCTCCCGGGTTCACGCCATTCTCCTGCCTCAGCCTCTCCGAGTAGCTGGGACTACAGGCGCCTGCTACCACGCCCGGCTAATTTTTTTTGTATTTTTAGTAGAGTCGAGATTTCACCGTGGTCTCGATCTCCTGACCTCGTGATCCGCCCGCCTCGGCCTCCCAAAGTGCTGGGATTACAAGCGTGAGCCACCGCGCCCGGCTCCTTGAACGTATTCTAAGTGGTCCTCCTAGACTGAGCCAGGTTGCCAGGTGCCCAGAGCCAATCCGCGTGTTCTCTTTGTGAAGGTTCCCGGCAGGGAGTCCCGGCCTGACCCAGGCATTGATGATCAGTGTTTCTGTGCACCAGGTCCTTTGCTAAGTGCCCCCTCTGCTTGTCACATTTCATTGTCGAAAGAGCCCTGGGTCAGTCCAGTACTGGCCCCAAAGATGTCCCCGTCCTAAGACTGGATGGAGCCTGTGAATATGTTATGTTGCGTGGCTGGGGGACTTAAGGTTGCAGGTAGAATTAAAGTTGCCAGTCAGCTGACTTTGGATAGGAGATGGCCCTAGATTATTGTGGTGGCCCAGCGTGATCTCAGGGTCCTTAGAGGTGAAAAACGGAGGCCGGAGTGTCAGGGTCAGAGTAGTGCCATGTGAGCAGGACTTGAGCAGCCACTGCTGGCTTTGAAGTGGAGGAAAGTGCTGAGAAGCCAAGGAGTCCAGGGGCCTCTAGAAGTTGGAAAAGGCGAGGAAGAGGATTCTCCCCCGGAGCCTCCGGGAGGAACGTAGCCCTGACGACGCTTGACTGGAGCCCGGTGAGACTCATTTTGGACTTCTCACTTCCAGAACTGAAAGTTGAGAAACTGGTGGTGTTTTAAGCCACGAAGTTGATGACAGTTCGTTACGACAGCAGCGGGAAACTAATGTAAACCCTGTGCCTTGTGTTATTATCCCCGTTTACAGATGCTGCCACTGAGGTCAGAGAGTTAGTAACCCAAGGCAGAGCCAGTAGGTGGCAGGGCTGGTTTTAAATTGAATCAGGCTGGCTCTGGGCTGCTGATTACATTTCCCTTTTCACTTTGGCCACTAGGAAGCTTAGGTCCACACACATGCCCACTTCCTCGCTCCTGGTTTTTCCTTGTCCTTGTTTGGTGGCCCTTTCACCTTTTCTTTTACGTTTTTGCTACTTGCAATGTTGAATACACCTCATGAGTTTTCCCTCAATTGCAGTTTGGAACAGGATGGCTCTGGATGGGCTGATGGATGATTTCTCCTCCCCTTTGTGTTCTGGCCTTTCTAGGAGGGGGAGGACAAAATCTTCTTAATCAACAAGCTTCACTCCATCTACGAGAGGAAGGAGAGGGAGGAAAGGAGCAGGTGAGGGTCCGTGGAGGGATTGGGGACACTCTGAGCCTGGAGGGGAGAGGGGCCGGGGCTGAACAGTAGGGCTGCCACTGGGGCTACACCATGATATTGCTGACACTTGACCACTTTTGACCTACAAAAATCCTCCCCGGCGCCCACCTTCACTCTCTCTAGAGCCTTCTCTGGCCTCCGGAGCCGGCCATTTTGACAGGGACTTAAAATACATCTCAGGAGAAAGGCTGTGGGGCGTCTGGCCTGTCCCTCGCCGGGCCTTGGCTGTGCCCAGCCAGGTTGCAGGGATGTTGATGTTTATGGGGTCCCCTTAGTGACATCTCTTTCTAGCAGGGTTGGGACAACCGAGGAGGCTGCTCACAGATGAACGGGATGCCTAGGGGGACGGCGATGGGCCTCACGGGCCCGCCCAGCACCCTGAGACCACACTGGTGCCTCCCAGTGACCCTGCTGGGACACCAGGACAAGGAAGACACTTTCGCCTCTCAAAAGCCGCAGCTGCGCCTAGGCTGGAGCTGGAAGGGTGGGTGAATCCGGCTTGGGCATCCCCAGTGAACTCTGCCCTGCCTGGGACTCTATTTATTCTGATTAAAGGGGTTTTGCAGATGGGCTTGTCCCTTGGGGCTCTGTGCCTGTGACCAGAGCCTGTGCCTGAGCACCAGACCCAGGGCCTGCTTCCCGCTGCCCTGGGGCCACCTCCAGGCGCAGGTCTGGGTCCTGGGAACCTCAGCTGGAGTGGGGGCGCCCTCTGCTGGCCAAGCCCCAGATGGCAGGGGCTGGACCGCACCAGGGCTTGATCCGCTCGCTGCCTTTGACCAGCCTGAACCTGCGCCCAGGAGGGGCTTACACCTGCAGAAGTGAGCCGAGCAGGCATGGATTGTGACCAGAGCGATGCGTCAACCATTGGGTGGATGCTGTAGCATCTACTGGAGCAGGAGGCAAATTTAGAGAGGGACTTGGAGGGGAGACATCAGTTGCAAATGAGTTGTGGGGACAGTTGCCTCCCAGGCATAGGTAACCAGCACCTGGGCTTGGAGGCGAACAGGGCTTGGTGAGGCGGGGCTGGCCCCCTGCTTCTGGCTGCCAGCAGCTGGCTGGGGGTTGGTGATCCTGGGTCTGACTGGGCTGAGTTTGAGGAGCCCGTGGGATACTGAAAACCGTAGGCTGTAGGGGGTGGGCACAGGGATTCAGGGACCAGCCTGTCATGACCCCAGTGCTCCAGGCTTGCAGGGACCAGCCCATCACGACCCCAGGGCTCCAGGCCTGAGGGGACCAGCCCGTCACGACCCAGGGCTCCAGGTCTGTGGGGACCAGCCCGTCACGGCCCAGGGCTCCAGGCCTGCAGGAGCTGCGCTTGGGACTGGGGGATTTAACCCGGGTGGGGAAATGGTCAAAGAGCGATGGGCCCAGAAAAGGGTCAGACCCAGGTGGAGATGCCACTGGCTGCTAGCAGACCCCCGCGCTGGGTCTAGCCCACCCAATCCCATGGGGATGCTCCTATGCTCTGCAGACATCCGGGTGCTGCCACCAGGGCCCGACAGAGTTGGCATCTGGGTGGATCTGAGCCAGGTGGTGCTTCTGGGCCTCAGCAAGTAGCTGGTGCTGATTCTGGGCAGCCAACTGTGGCAGCATCTTCAGGTGCGAGCGCTGCTGGGTGAAGCTGCGTGGGCAGTCCAGAAAGTGACTGACAGTCCACAGGGACAGACCTAGGGTTTCCGGCCCCTATCTGTGCAGACGCTGTCCTCCAAACCATCACGGTCCCTCTCTGGCTGGGGACGTACGCCTGCCACTGCTGGCTTGACAGCATGATCATTGGCTATGACCTGTTGAGCCCATCTTGCCAGCCTCACAAAGGACAGTACCAGCTGCTTATGACAGGAAAGTGGAAGAACTTGGCCTGGATATTTCTGGAGAATTACCTTGTGTGCTAGTCAGTCTTTTGTGTCAACCAGGCCAGGCTGTGGGGCCCAGTGATCTCATCAAGAGGAGCCAAGGTGTTGCTGTGATCACGTGCTGCTGGAATGTGGTGAACACCTACAGTCGATTTCACCTGAAGATCTTCCTTGAGAATGTGGGTGGGCCTCATCCTATCAGCTGAGAGCTTTAAGAGCAAAACCCGAGGTTTCCCAGAGAGGGAATTCTGCCTTGAGACGGCGGCTTCCACTCCTACTGGATGTCTAGCCTGTGGCCCCATGGCTGGGTGAGCCCGTCCTCTCCTCGTTTCTATCTCCTATTGGTTTTGTCTCCGGACCCACTGTGTGGCCCCAGACCCTCCAGCGAGGACCTCTTCAGAGCAGCCCTTGTGTGCTGGAGGCCTGGGCTTCAGCGTGTCCCTGGGTGCCCTGGGGCGTGTTCTGTGACCTCCCAGCTCCTTGCCTCATGGGGCCGTTGTATGAAGTGACACAGTTTGTGTGCTGCACACCATGCCTGGCACCCATCTGAGATGTTGCAAGGCCGCCATGTTTGCCCGATGAGAGCAGCCTAAGATCTGCAAACTGTTGTTTGAGTGAATGGGAACTTGATGCTATTTCAGGCTGAATGACAAGACTCCGCGATGCCGCTGCTTCTCGGCCTGGGCTGCACAACGGAATCTACCAGGGGGGTTTTAAAGACGTTGGTACTTGCTGGAAGTGGTGGCGCGTGTCTAATTGCAGCTGCTCCAGAGGCTGAGGCAGAGGATTGCTTGAGCCCAAGAGTTTCGGTTTATTTGCTTTTTGAGAGAGTCTTGCTCTGTTGCCCAGGCTGGAGTAAAGTTCCATGATCTCGGCCCACTGCCTCAGCCTCCCAGGTAGCTGGGATTACAGGTGCATGCAACCACGCCTGGCTGATCTTTGTATTTTTAGTAGAGATGGGGTTTCACCGTGATGGTCAGGCTGGCCTCGATCTCCTGACCTCAAGTGATCTGCCCGCCTCGGCCTCCCAAAGTGCTGGGATTACAGACATGAACCACCACACCTGCCGAGCCCAGGTGTTTTGAATCCAGCATGGGCAACAGCAAGACCCTGTCTCAAAAACAAACAAAAAAACACTGGTGCCTGAGGCCCACCCCGAGATTCTGATTGAGTTGATTTGGATGTGAATTATCTGCAAAATTTTGGACGTGAATTTTTTTTTTCCTTTTTTTGGGATGGAGTTTCACTCTTGTTCCCCAGGCTGGAGTGCAACGGGACAATCTTGGCTCACCGCAACCTCCGCCTACTGGGTTCAAGCGATTCTCCTGCCTCAGCTTCCCAAGTAGCTGGGATTACAGGCATGTGCTACCACGCCCAGCTAATTTTGTATTTTTAGTAGAGACAGGGTTTCTCCATGTTGGTCAGGCTGGTCTTGAACTCCTGACTTCAGGTGATCCGCCCGCCTCGGACTCCCAAAGTGCTGGGATTATAGGTGTGAGCCACCATGCCCGGCCGGATGTGAATTATCTTAAAAATTTTCAGATAATTCTAATGGACCAAGGTTGAGAACCCCTGCTCTGGGCCCATCCAAAGCACCAGGCTGTCACAAACGCACATGCACTCACGCCCGTGGGCTTGGGGGGCTTCCGAAATGTGCTTCTGCTTTTTTGAGATGGGGTCTTTCTGTTGCCCATCCTGGAGTGCAGTGGCACGATCACAGCTCACTGCAGCCTCAACCTCCTGGGCTCAGGTGATCCTCCCGCTTCAGCCTCCCGAGTCTGCTTCTGGTTTTCATGATGACCTGGGGCCCAGGCATACTACGCTTGCACTGTTTGGGAGCCAGTCCTGCACTAGGAGCCCATCAGCCACAACTCCGCCGAGAAGCACTGATGTGCAGAGCTATGCAGCTTTGTTTCCACATGGATCCTGCGTAGGTTCTCTTGGTCCATCTGTAGACACCGCACTCCTGCAGAGGATCTTCTCGGGATGCCCCACTGTCTCCGTTTTCCCTCTTCTCTGAACACTCAGTTGGGGCTCGCCATGATGCTTCTGTGTCTGCTGGCTTCTCCCCCATTGGAACAGCCTTCTTGGCATGCCAGACTGCTAGCCATTGGGCACCCTGCTTTCTGCCTTTACCGTTCTGCCGTGATGTTGCCAAAATAGTAACAAAACAAACAAACAAAAAAAATGAGGCTGGGCACAGTAGCTCATGCCTGTATTCCCAGCAGTTCGAGACCAGCCTGGGCAACATGGTGAGACCCCATCTCTATAAAAATAAAAACTGAAATGAGCTGGGTGGGGTGGTGCATGCACGCCTGTGGTGCCAGCTGCTTGGGAGGCTGAGGTGGGAAGATTGCTTGAGCTCAATCTTGAGGTCAAGATTGCGGTGAGCTGAGATTACATCACTGCACTCCAGCCTGGGAGACAGAGACCCTGTATTAACAAACACACAAACTACAAAGGGCAGGTCTGAACCTGTCGTTTAAAAAAAATTTTAATAAACTTAAAAAAAAAATATCCACAGATGCAGGTGAAGAACCTGTTGTCTCCCTCAAGCCTCCTTTTCACCCATGGATGGAAATGGTGCCCTGGACGCCCAGGCCCACGAGGTCTTTGCGTGGGTCCCTATGTGGGGCTTTAGCTTACACTGTGCTCCCCTCCTGTCCCCCGAGTTCCCAGTCTGTCAAAATCCAACCTGGTCTCCCAGGCCCAGGGCAAATGCCACCTCCTCCATGAAGCCTGCCACATCCTTTGCACACCCTTGGGCGCTGGCCTTGTTCTCCCAGCGCACAGGCACGGGTACAGTTTGCCCCTGTAGTAACTCAGGCACAAAATGAACTCTTGCTGAGGCTTGGCCGCGCAGAGCTGAGGGTTGCCGCTTCCAGGTTCAAGTGCATTTTGTTTCATTCCCAGCTTCCTTCTTTTTCTGGTCTTTAATTTCTTCTCCGGATTAGGTCCCACTCAATGCTTTCCTTCTCAATTTCCAAAAGAGGATGGTCAGAGCCAGCAGCACCCCACCTTCCCCATGGTTGGGGGGGGCCAGCCTGTGGCAGGGGTGCGGGCCCCATCTTTTTGAAGGAATTGACCCACAGTAGGCGGGTCCACCTTTGACCTTGCCCCAGGGAGTGCAGACAGAAAAAAGACCCTCGCTTAGTTTGAGTGAGGGGCCACCGGGGTGCTCGGTTTGTCTTCAGATGCCTGTCTGTAACACCAGTGCCACTCTGGTGGCACTGACTGGTCACCCTGAAGGCCACGGCCAGTGTCCTAGGAAGGGACTCAATTTCTAGCTGTGCCACCTGAGATTCTGGGGTTAGGCTGGTGCTGCTTCCGAAGTTCCAATGTGGTCAAAGTGCTTGGTGAAAGTTAGCGAAGGTGATTTTACAAAAATAAATGCATAAAATGTCTAGGAAACATAAAACATCCTCATTACTCTTCTCTCTGAATATTTTTTAGGCCCCAACTGGACCCTAGGCAAGAGTGAGTGGCACTCCTCTGCCAGGACTCCAGGCGAGCCCCGGCCTCTTCTTGTTGCCGTCCCAAACAACAGAAGTTACCAGATGAACAGACTTGGATGGGCCACGGGGGTGGAGAGCTAGAAAGCTTGGTTGTGCCTCTCAATGATTATTAAGATTTCAATATTTACAGCAAAACCACAAAGCAGATGATAGAATAAAACAAAACAATGGAAAGTCTGAGTTCACTCATGAGAGAGGTACGTATGTGAGCTCTGAGGAAATTATAGAGGGAACGCATGCAGCAGGACAGCTCTCCCAATTGCAGCATGCGAAGTAGACATCCATAGTATCTTTTGAAAAATGAAAAACACATTACTTTGAACAGCCAAGAAAAAAAATTGCAATTTATTAAGATTCAATAAAGCGTTGTACTTTCGAAAGCAACTTTCGATGCATGTTCTTCAAGAATCACATTCTATGAGGAAAACATTAAGAGCCACAAACTTGTTTTTTAATCTCAGAGTTACAGACATACTAAGTTCAAAATAAAAGGTAAAAACAAAAAAACAAACAAAACCTCAAACAAACCCAACAAAACCCAAAAACAAACAAACATATTCTTGACTTCCATCCCCAATTTTAAAACAACAGTTTTTCTACAACTCAATGCTCGCCGGCAGCACAGGAAGTGGTATGTCGGGCGCACATACGCACACGCACGCTCACACGCACACATATTGGATATACATACGCAGGTGTATGTCCATCGAATATATAGAACGCATGTAATGGCAATGAGATGCAGTCACTCTGAGGAAGGTTGGTTTTGCTAAATATCCTACTAAACTTGAGAAAAAAAGTCTTGAACCCAGTTTGTGCATAGTTCATGATCCTCTATAAAACCAGCTTTTGTGGATCTGCAATCTTGCAGGACTTTTTTTTTTTGTATTTTTTTTGTTTTGATAAAACCATTAAAAAGCTAATTAAAAAAAATGTAATGCACAAGTTTCCTGATCAAGCAGGCAGGGAGCACAATGTTCATATATATATATTTTTAAAACATACTTGAGGGTATGTTATTCCATTGTCTTTCTTCCTTGCAAAACAATCAAAACATTGATCATTTTTAAAACATAAAGCAATTTTTAATATATAAAGCACTCTTCAAACATCTATTTCTTTTGAGTCCATTATTTGGTAAATATGTAACTGCTACACATTAGAGATTAGGTATTTTTCTTCTTTGTGTTTTTTTTTCCTCTTTTTCTTTTTTTTTCATTTTTTTTGTTTTGTTTTGTTTTGTTTTAAATAACATCTTCAGTGCTAGGAGTTGGGTTTAAAAATACATGAAATGGTGTGGAGCTGCCCTCGGGAGCCCTGGCTTTCCTGAGAGCGCGTCCGGCTGTGCAAGACAGTGGCCACGACGCCTGTCACCTTGACGAAGGGGCGAAAGCAATCGACAGAGTCCACGACGATGGCTGAGGGAACAACACTGTCCCGTCCCAGAGCTCTGAAGGAGCGCATCTGCATTCTGAAAATAGGTTTCTTTACGACAGAAGTCTTTTTTTTCTTAATTCCTTTTTAAATTTTTAAAATTTTAAAGTCTGAAGGAGAAAAAAAGGTCTGTAAACAGGTGGGAGCCCAAACCCCAGGCTCCCCCAAAAGCAGTCACAACCCACGCCCAAGTGCTTGTTTCTGTTCCTTCCGCAGAACCATCCATTCTTTACAAGTATCTATGGCCACAGTTCAACAACAGTTTTTTTTTTTCTCTTTAACTTTATATTCCAAATGGAAAAATGGTGCAATACTCTGGTAATAATTTTCTTGCATTAGTCCACAATAAAAAGCTGCTAAAGGTAGGTATACATATTATTTCTCCAGAGATATACACTGTACTTTTTAAACGCAGTCACAGAGTCCTTGAGTAAACATTTACACATGAATTGTCGCCAGCCCTGTCCTAGGAATTCTCTGTAATGTATAGGATTAGCTAAAGGAAGGGCGAGGACACTCAGTGCAAAGTTAGAAGCTAATAATAACAAACGTTTGACCAATGCGCCAAAAAAAAAAGCATATACTGAATACAAGGGAAAACCCACAGTTAAATCCTCACACGCTTTCAAACACACAAACACAGAAAACTGCACGCCGTGCAGGAGCACGCGCCACACACGCACACACACACTTCTGTTTCAACACGCACACATACACACACACATAGGCTATGAACTTAGAAATTTTTCCTAGAGCCTGTTTCTGTGTACTGATGTCAACCTGGAAGTGTAGAATTAGAAAGTGTTCACATTTCACTATTGGCCTGCTGGATTCAAGTATTTGCATGTTTGATATGTCTTTTTTAACTTTTAAAAAATATTTTTTGGGATAAAAAAATGACATGAAAAAGTAATGAAACAAGGGTAATGTGCATAGGCGGATCCAGGGGAACAGAGAGCAGATCGCAGCCCGCGCCTTCCGCTCAGCTCCCGCTGTGGAGCCGCTCTGCGCCCGGCGGTCCACACCAGACTCTGCCCTGATTACCGGCCGCCTCTGGTAATGTGCATAATCGTCACAGGCTCATTTTAAATAGGCTTCACGTCTCCCTCCCTCCCCCACAGATAAAATAACCCTTTCCAGCCCACAATCTGAAAAGTGCCCTTCATGATAGAACTATTCTAAGCAGCTTTTATACTTTAAAAAAAAAAAAAATCAAAATGACAACACACTATACAAACATGACACACAAAATAAAAAGCTACGAGGAACATCCTGTCATTAGCATGTGACGCTGACCCACCGCAGCCCGCACTGCTTTGCGAACAGTTCGCAAGGACTGCGGCCAAGGTTCGTCTTCAGTCCTGGACAGAGGTACTCAAAAGGGCGGCCGCTGCTGGGTTCCAGCAGGTCTGTGGGGCCACCCAGCCGGGAGGGGTCGGCTCTCCTGGTGCTGATGATGGCAGCTCCTACAGGGACTCCCCGCTGAGCAGGTCCCCAGGCAGCAAGGTGGTCAGCGGGGTGGGGCTGCCGATCACCCTGCTGTCGTCGGCACTGGGTGGGCCCCACAGGCTGCTGGAGTACTGGGGCACCCCGCCCCACAGCAGTTCACTGCTCCCCTTGCCACCCAGGCACGGGGCGTTCCAGTGGCCAGCGTCGCTGCGCACCAGGCCATGGGAGCTGCTGGCTGCGCTGAGCCGCGGCTGGCTGGACGCGCTGCTGGACTGCCAGCTGGAAGTGGGTGGCAGCGCCTGGCCTTGGGCTAAGAAGCGATTCACTTCTTCTTCGCCAGCAAACTCAGCCAGGATGGTAGTGTTTCCCAGGACGCACCTGCAACAGCAAGATGGGGCACGTGAGCAGGGCCAACTCAAGTCCTGCTGAGTTTGTGGCACTGGCTTTCTCTGTATTGGGAAAGGCCACCTGGAAGCCATCCTGTGGCGTCTGTTTTGCCACTGCTATTTCCAAACCCAGACTGAATGTTTTGCTCAGTTCAGACTTCTAGCAGCAACATCGTACTGGTACAGAGAGTACATCTTCAAGTGCATGAACAGACCATTAAATGTGGGCTCATTTAGGGTCAGTGTCATTTGTATCCTGGGCTAAAAACAGGAATGACTAATTTCTAGGTTCCATGTCTCAAGTGATGTTACTGATCAGGTCTACTCATACTTCTATCAAAAGCAACCTTTCACTAGAGTGAAGGGTTGGCTGTAAGGACCACTGCTGGGCCCTGTGTAGGAATGTGTCACAGGGAGGGAGTAGACGCAGCAACTCAGCAGCAGAAAAAAACCAATAATAAGTCCCAAGATACCTGTGAGGAACTGACCGTGTCGCCTTTCCCCAATTCCTTTAAGTCCTAACGCCTAGTACTTCCCCATGTGACTGTGTTTGGAGATGGGGTCTTTAAAGCGGTAATTAAGTTAGTTAGATGAGGTCACATGGGTAGGCCCTAGTCCAACAGGATTAGTGTCCTTATAAGGAGAGATTACAGCACAGACATGTACAAAGAGACAACCATATAAGAACAGAGGGAGAAGGCAGCTGTCTACAGCCAAGGAGAGAGGCCTCAGGAGAAACCAGCCCTGCCCACACCTTCAACTTGGGTGTCAGACTTCCAGCCTCCAGAAGTGGGACGGTGGCCAGCCTGTGGGATTCTGCTATGGTGGCTCAGGACACCCCTGCAACACCCCTAACCTAATGCTCTAGGGGATGGGGAGCTACTTGGAGCGCCGAGGTGGCTGTGAGAAAACATACATGTGCAGAGACTTCTGGGCCTTGGCAGCCTCCTCCTTGGAGCTGTACCGGACCACGGCATTGCCTTGAGTCAGATTCAGGTGGAATGTGATAAGAGGCCCATGTTGCAAACATAATGTCCGCAGTGTAGAACCATCAATCTGATAGAGGAAGCACAGGGGCATGAATGAGCTTTCTTCTGATTTATTTCACTACAGCGTTCCAAAGAAAAAACATATGAAATTGGATACACTAAACACTAGGAAAATGTTTTTCTTTAAAAGGCCTCATAATATGTGGTTTTACAACATTAACATTTTATATCTCTGTGGCCAAACGTGTAACTAAAATCTTGGATGATTCAGTTATATTTTATAAGTTAGGCTAATCAGAGGAAGGAGAAAAACCCCATTTTGAATTCTGCTCTCCTTTCACCAGAGCACATCACACAGAGCCTCTGGTTTGCAAAAGGCACCTGGGTCCAGCTGCTGACAACAGACTTGAGAGACGTGCAGGTGGGTGTGGCCTGGGTCCTGGAAAGGGACTGGCTAACCCCACAGTCTGATGTGGCCAAACGACTCTTTTAAAAAATGTTATAAAAATACACACATGGGGTCTTGCTATGTTGTCCAGGCTGGTCTCCAACTCTTGGGCTCAGGTGATCCCTGACCTTGGCCTCCCAAAGTGCTGGGATTACAGGCATGAGCTACTGTGCCCAGCCAGGCCCAACCACTCTTGAATGGGTAGTTGTAGGATAAACAATTCTATTTACAGAGCACACTTTTCCAGCCTCTAGTGGGTAAACAAACAATTCACCAGGAACATGGTTAAAAGAGGCCCCTGGGCCCCATCTGCTGCCGCTGCTGGAGCCAATCCTGGCACTTGCTCATCTCCTCCCGTGCAGCGTCACCTCTGGACCCTGACCAAGAACCCCCAACTATCCTGCCCCACCAGACAGCCTCATCTGCATTGGCGGCCAAGCGGGAACCCTCCCTGGATCATGCTCAACGATGCAGAAGCACCATATTGCACCTGGGGAGTGAGGTTTCGAAGAACGAGCCAGCTGCTGGTTCTTCCTGAGGTGTCGGTGCTCCAGGCAGAACCTGCAACAAGAGGGGAGAACCCGGTTGACAAGGCCCCGTGCCAGTGGATAGTGTGGCCCTCCCCACTTCTTATTGTGCTGAAGTGTGGGATAGCACAGGCCATCACTGCGTGCTCTAGGAGAGACTTTCTCAGCCTGGGAGGCCCATGCTTTCTTTGGTAAACCAAAACCTCACAGTGCCTGCAGACCCCCTTCCCACTTCCCCGTGGTGACTCTGACTTCTTGGATCTTCTCACCAGCCCAGGAGGCCTGAGAATCTCCAGGGAAGCTCTGCTCTCCACCTCTGCCTGTCCCCAGACCCGGTGTGGAATCAGTGCTCCCAGGTTCTTCTGGTTAATACAACAGAGCAAATCCCTAAAGGCTGCTGCTAAATGGCAGAAACTGTTACTTTCAAACTATCTGATATGGTTTGGCTGTGTCCCCATCCAAATCTCATCTTGAATTGTAACTCCCATGATTCCCACGTTTTATGGGAGGAACATGGCGGGAGGTAATTGAATCATTGGGGCAGGTCTTTCCTGTGCTGTTCTCATGATAGTCTCACAAGATCTGATGGTTTAAAAAACGAGAGTTTCCCTGCACAAGCTCTCTTCTGTTCTCTTGTCTGCCACCACGTGAAATGTGCCTTTCATTTTCTGTCATGATTATGAGGCCTCCCCAGCCACGTGGAACTGTAAGTCCAATAAACCTCTTTCTTTTGTAAATTGCCTTGTCTTGGGTATGTTTTTACCAGCAGCATGAAAATGGACTAATAAAGTAAACTGGTACCAGTGGAGTGGGGTGCTGCTGAAAAGATACCCGAAAATGTGGAAGCAACTTTGGAACTGGGTAACAGGCAGAGGTTGGAACTCAAGCCTCAGAAAATGACAGGAATATGTGGGAAAGTTTGGAACTTTCTACAGACTTGTGAAATGGCTTTGACAAAAATGCTGATAGGGATACGCAGAACAGGCAGAGGTGCTGCACGATTCCTATGGAATCATTATTAATTGGTCCCCTAAGGGGATGATGTTTAGCTTGAATTGCACCTCTCAGTCTGCGTGCCATGGCCACACTATGTTCAGCTGATCTGAACAAAATGGTCAGATGGTAGAAATAAGAAGTATGGCAAAAGTTCCTATTATCTGGAACCATGGTGGTGTAGTGGCACCTCAACCTCAAATGATATGGCCTGTTGTAGGAGTTAAACATAAGGATCTGTGGAAACTATTAATAGCTCTTAATAAGATCAAAATTTGGGAAAGAATAAAAAAGCATCTAGAAGGACACTCTACAAACTTGTTTTTGGATATTGCAAAATTAAAAGAACAAATATTTAAAGTATCCCAGGCACACCTGACCTTAATGCCAGGAATTGGAGTGCTTGAAGGAGCTGCAGACAGATTAGCAGCTAGAAACCCCTTAAAATGGATAAAAACACTTGGAAGCTCTGAGATTTCAATGATGATTGTGCTTTTAATCTGTGTTGTCTTTGTATAGTCTGCAGATGCAGATCCTGACTCCTGTGAGAAGTAGCTCACTGTGACAAAGCTGCCCTTGCTTTTATCACTTTGGAAATCAAAGAAGGGGGACATGTTGGGAACAGGCCCCCCCCCACCCCAAAATCTGGCCATTAAACTGGCCCCAAAACCGGCCATAAAAAAACTCTCTGCAGCACTGTGACATGTTCATGATGGCCATAACGCCCACGCTGGAAGGCTGTGGGTTTACCGGAATGAGGGCAAGGAACACCTGGCCCACCGAGGGTGAAAACTGCTTAAAGGCATTCTTAAACCACAAACGATAGCATGAGCGATCGGTGCCTTAAAGATATGCTCCTGTTGTAGATAATAGCCCAACCCATCCCTTTATTTTGGCCCATCCCTTTGTTTCCCATAAGGGATACTTTTAGTTAATCTAATATCTATAGAAACAATGCTAATGACTGGCTTGCTGTTAATAAATACGTGGGTAAATCTCTGTTTGGGGCTCTCAGCTCTGAAGGCTGTGAGACCCCCGATTTCCCACTTCACACCTCTATATTTCTGTGTGTGTGTCCTTAATTCCTCTAGTGCCACTGGGTTAGGGTCTCCCCAATCAAGCTGGTCTTGGTACGGAAGCAACTTTGGAACTGGGTAACAGGCAGAGGTTGGAACTCAAGGCTCAGAAAAAGATGGGAAAATGTGGGAAAGTTTGGAACTTCCTAGAGACTTGTGAAATGGCTTTGACAAAAATGCTGATAGGGATATGGACAATAAAGTCCAAGCTGCAGCGGTCTCAGATGGAAATGAGCAACTTGTTGGGAACTGGGGCAAAGGTGACTCTTGTTGTTTTAGCAAACAGGCTGGTGACATTTTGCCCCTGCCCTAGAGATTTGTGGAACTTTCAACTTGAGAGAGATGATTCAGGGTATCTGGCAGAAGAAATTTCTAAGCAGCAAAGCATTCAAGAGGTGACTTGGGTGCTGTTAAAAGCATTCCGTTTTATAAGGGAAGTGGAACATAAAAGTTCAGAAAATTGGCCGGGCATGGTGGCTTATGCCTGTAATCCCAGCACTTTGGGAGGCTGAGATGGATGCATTACCTGACGTCAGGAGTTTGAGACCAGCCTGAGACCAACATGGGGAAACCCCATCTCTACTAAAAATGCAAATATTAGCTGGGCATGGTGGCAGGCACCTGTAATCCCAGCTACTCGGGAGGCTGAGACAGGAGAATCACTTGAACCCGGGAGGTAGAGGTTGCAGTGAGCCAAGATCACGCCACTGTACTCCAGCCTGGCTGACAAGAGTGATACTCCATCTCAAAAAAAAAAAAAAAAAAAGGAAATCCCATTTTCTGAGGAAAAATTCAAGCTGGGTGCAGAAATTTACGAATGTTAATCCCCAAGACAATGGAGAAAATGGACGAAAATGGACACTGTCTCTAGAGCATGTCAGAGGTCTTCAGAGAAGCCCCTCCCATCACAAGCCCAGAGGCCTACGAGGAAAAAATGGCTTCATGGGCCAGGCCCAGGGTCCACATGCTGTGTGCAGTTTAGGAATTTGGTGCCCTGTGTCCCAGCCGCTCTGGCTGTGACTAAAAGCGGCCAAGGTACAGTTTGGGCCATGGCTTCAGAGGGTGCAATCTCCAAGCCTTGGCAGCTTCCACATGGTGTCGAGACTCTGGGTGCACAGAAGTGAAGAACTGAGGTTTGGGAACCTCTACCTAGATTTCAGAGGATGTACGGAAATGCCTGGATGTTCAGACAATACTTTGCTGCGAGGCAGGGCTCTCATGGACAACCTCTGCTAGGACAGTGTGGAAGGGAAACGTAGGTTGGAGCTCCTACTGGGGCACCACCTAGTAGAGCTGTGAGAAGAAGGTCACCGTCCTCTAGAGCCCAGAATGGTAGATCCACTGACAGCTTGCACCGTGTGCCTGGAAAAGCCACAGACAATACCAGCCCGTGAAGGCAGCCAAGAGGGAGGCTGACCCTGCAGAGCTGCCCAAGACCATGGAAGCCAACCTCTTGCCTAAGCGTGACCCAGATGTGAGATATGGAGTCAAAAATCATTTTGGAGCTTTAAGATTTGACTGCCCTGCTGGATTTCGGTCTTGCATGGGGCCTGCAGCCCCTTTGTTTTGGCCAATTTCTCCCATTTGGAATGACTGTTTCTACCCAATGCCTGTACCCCCATTGTATCTAGGAAGTAACTAACTTGCTTTTGATTTTACAGGCTTGTAGGTGGAAGGGACTTGCCTTATCTCAGATAGACTTTGGACTGCAGACTTCTGAGTTAATGCTGAAATGAGTTAAGACTTTGGGGGACTGCTGGGAAGGCATGATTTGTTTTGAAATGTGAGGACATGAGATTTGGAAGGGGTCAGGGGCAGAATGATATGGTTTGGCTGTGTCCCCACCCAAATCTCATCTTGAATTGTAACTCCCACAATTCCCATGTTTCGTGGAGGGAACCCAGTGGGAGGTTAACTGAATCATGGGGGCAGGTCTTTTCCATGCTGTTCTCGTGATAGTGAGTAAGTCTCATGAGATCTGATGGTTTTAAAAATGGGAATTTCCCTGCACAAGCTCTCTCTCTTCTTGTCTGTCACCATGTGAGACATGCCTTTCACCTTCTGCCAGGATTGTGAGGCCTCCTCCCCAGCCATGTGGAACTGTAAGTCCAATAAATCTCTTTCTTTTGTAAATTGCCCAGTCTCGGGTATGTCTTCATCAGCAGTGTGAAAATGGACTAATACACTATCAGTAGCTGATTTTTAAAATTTTGTTATTTATTATTATTATTATTTTAGAGACAGGGTCTCACTCTGTCACCCAGACTGGAGTGCAGTGGCTCAAGCATAGCTCACTGTAGCCTCAATCTCCTGGACTTGAGCCATCCTCCTGTCTCAGCCTCCCCAGCAGTTGAGATCACAGGTATGTGCCACTATGCTTTTTTAATTTTTTGTGGAGATGGGGTCTCGCTTTGTTGCCCATGCTGGTTTAAATCTTCAGTTTCTTAAATTCCCAGTACATTTCTTTCATCTCTGAGGTTCGACATGCAGCACCTAAGACAAGCTGCAATATTATGAGAGTTGTGTTTTCAAACTGGTGGGGTTTGTTTTGTTTTGGGCCTGGAAAAGCCTTATGTCCCAGTGACATCTTGTGGAGAGGCAAATATAAAAAGCAGAAATCCAGATCCCTGTGTGAAGGGGAGTCATGGGGGCAGAGAGCCTAAAGGGCTGTGCAGGCCTCTGATGGCCCAGTGTGGGGCAGCCGCACTCCTGAGGATGGAGTTGGCCAGTGTGGGCCCTCAATGGGTGCTGGAACTGCCTGGGACCTCTTGGCCCAGAGCAAACCTGCTGCGTGCCAGCACACCTAGGCTGATGCTAAAAACACCAGGCTCACCCAGCTAATGCCCTGGACATCTAGGGAGGCCCTGGTGCCCTCCTAGGCCCTCCCAGGCTCCAGAGTTAGAGGCAGGGGTCCTTACAAAGGAGGTATAGGACAAAGTGGTAAGCACATCCCCTAAAGGGTAAGGCCCCCATTGGAACACGAGGAGCATGGAGCTTACCCGAGGAGTAGGAGCTGGTCCAGCCGAGGGGGCTGGCACCCCAGGTGGAGGAGGGCTTGGGATTGGTTAACCCTGGAGGTGGCCTCGTGGGTGCAGTAGTGTTTCTGGGCACCTTCCACAGTTCATGAGACAGAGAGGCTTGCGTGTGGGAGGCAGGGCCAGAGGACCACGTCGATTTAATGTCTGACAGTTTACCTAGAAAGGCAGAGAGATGGAGCATATGCAGTCTTGAGACGAAGAAAACTCACTGCTGTGTTTGGGGAGCCACACAGAGTGCTCTCAAACACAAGCAGACTGTGTGTGATAGGCAAAGAAACACCAAGTCAAGCCCCTGGCAAACGCCAGTAACCACAAATTCCCAGAAGTGTCTTGCCTCTAAGTTTTCAAAACCTTGCATAGCCCTTGTCTCGTGGCCATGGGGCAAAGGAAGATAGATGGCAGTGGGCCCACACACTTGTATGGAGAAAACGTTACCACTTCCATGTGCGTGCAAGCTGATGTGCCCAATGTGCCCACTGTGCCTGGGCAAGGCCCCCACCCATCCTCCATCATGCCACACGGCCTCCCAGCTCAGGGAGTGAGTAAAGAGCCAATAGGAAAAGCTGGGGCCTGTCAAAGTTTTGTTTGGGGAAAGAAAGAAAATGCTACCTGCAAGTCTAGAGGCCAGGCGCGTACCTGCAACACTAGGTGCGGATGCAATGCTGCTGAAAGAGCTACTGTAGCCGGAGGCACTGAGCGGCCAGGCACTCGAGGAAGGCAGCGTGGCATTCTGAGATGATGGCGGGGAGGACCCTGCAGAACCAAACACGGCACTGAGCAAGGTGGTGGCGGTGTCCGGGTTCGTGACTCTAACTGTGGGGTGTGAGAACCATCAAGAATCAACCTCTTCCTAGGCTGCCATTTTTAATAGAAGCCTGAACATGAAAGCGTCATGTGGGAAGGAAGAAACAGGGCATGCCTCCTACCTGGGTCCCTGTACCCACTCAGGGAGGCCTGGGGTGTTGCTGAAGGCGGAGCAATCAAAGGGCAAGAAGCAGCACGAGCTTCTCTGAGAATTCCCACCAGAATGCTTAAAATACCATGTCAGAGTTTTAAAGGACCACACTGATTTCCTCTCCCAAATAAGATAAAATAAAAATCCAGGGCAATCTACATCCTTTCACAGTTCAAACAATGGCCACAAAATAGAAGAACAAAACTCTAAGCCTTTTATTACAAAATTTGCCATAAAAATTTGAGTATTTCTTCTGACTGGGGTGTCCCATCAGCTTCCACTCATGTTTTGCTTTAAAAAAAAAATTTTTTTTTAAAGAGATGGGGCTGTTGCAATGTCACCCAGGCTGCAGCATAGTGGCTGTTCACAGGCGTGATCACAGTGCACAGCAGCCTCAACCTCCTGGGCTCAGTGATCCTCTTGCCTCAGCCTCCTGAGTCGCAGGGACCATAGGTGCATGCCACCACACCCGGCTCATGATTCCCTGTTTATTTTTATTTATTTATTTATTTGAGATGGAGTCTCGCCCTGTTGCCCAGGCTGGAGTGCAGTGGCGCAATCTCAGCTCACTGCAAGCTCTGTCTCCTGGGTTCACGCCATTCTCCTGCCTCAGCCTCCCATGTAGCTGGGACTACAGGTGCCCACCACCACGCTCAGCTAATTTTTCGTATTTTTAGTGGAGACGGGGTTTCACTGTGTTAGCCAGGATGGCCTCGATCTCCTGACCTCATGATCCGCCCATCTTGGCCTCCCAAAGTGCTGGGATTACAGGCATGAGCCACCGTGCCCGGCCATGATTCCCTTTTTAAATACAGGAATAATTAAGAGACATCTGTCCTAATAACTGTGTATATGGACTTGAGTTATTCTATCCCTAGGACTGTAATTTTTTGAGGAAAGCTTGTCCCTGTGCCTGAAAGGTAGACGTGGGATAAATGGGCCATCCTTAAGGGCCTCAATCCCTTGTGTAAAAGCTCAGCTCCTCGCTGCCTGGTTTTATTTTATATTTTCTAATGTGGCTCTCCCTTTCAATTCTGTGAAGAAAGCAAGAAGCTGGAGAAGAAGAGCGAGGATGGAATAATGGTGACAGTTGGGGTGAACGCAGGATGGAAAGAGCTCTAACTGGGACAATGACTCTGCCAGTGCATGGATCCTGGCTAGCAGAGGGAACATGAGCACAGTCTGGCTGCTAAACTGATGACCACAAACAGAATCGATGGTTTCTGAAAAGCCATGGCATCTCAGCTGTAGGCCCACATGGCGTTGTACAGTGAATGACCAGGTGTGTGGCACCTCCTGGACACGCGCAGTGTCCACCTGCACAGCTGTTTATAGCTGCCCTGCTGCAAGGGACCAGAGTTGAGGAAAGTTAACATTTATGGGTAATCTGCAGGTCTTCACTTTTATTTTTTCCGATTTTTATTTTGGGTTCAGGGAGTCCATGTGCAGGTTTGTCACACAGGTGAATTGTGTGTCGTGGGGGTGTGGTGTAGAGATCATTCCATCACCTAAGTAGTGAGCATAGTACCCAACAGGGAGTTTCTCAATCCTCTCCTTCCTCCCACCCTCTACCCTACAGGCCCCGGTGTCTGCTGCTCCCTTCTTTGTGTTATGTAAACTCAGTGTTTGGCTCCCATTTGTAAGTGGGAACATGAGCTGTCTGTCTTCTGTTCCTGTGTTAATTCACTCAAGAAAGTCTTTACTTTAAAAAGGCGTCAGCTTGGCCGGGCGCAGTGGCTCACGCATGTAATCCCAGCACTTTGGGAGGCCTTTCCTTTTTTTTTTTTTTTTTTTTTTGAGACAAAGTCTTGCTCTGTCACCCAGGCTAGAGGCCCAATCACAGCTCACTGCAGCCTTGACCTCCCAAGGTCAAGTGATTCTCCTGTCTCAGCCTCCTGAGTAGCTGGGACCACTGATGTGTGCCACCACACCCAGCTAATTTTTTCATTTTTAATTTTTTGTAGAGCCAGGGTCTCATTATATTGCCCAGGCTGGTTTCAAATTCCTGGCCTCAAGTGATTCTCCCACCTTGGCCTCCCAAAGTGCTGGGATTACAGGTGTAAGCCACTGTGCTTGGCCTGCTAGTGCTTTCTGGCTAGCAACTTCTACGTGAAGAGATGTTCACTGTACTCCCCTTTCTTTCAATAACAAACTCTAACGTATCCCTAAATACAACCGAGAGAGGTACCAGAGTGGAGCAACAAGGTTCCTAGTGCTGGTCATGAGCTGAAGGGGAGGCCTGGCATAAGCCACCTGAGCTGGCTGCTGCTGAATACTGATGTCTGTGTACAAGTGCCAGGGCAGGCTCAAGACCCAAACATCGAGCACCCGGAAAGTCAAACGATGTTCACTTAGAGCTACAAGTCACCCCGGTTGGCAGGTTGGCTGGCTGGCTGGTTCTTAGGCTCAGGGCTGGAGATGCCATTTCCTTGCCTTATCTCAAAGGCCAATGCATTTCTTAGGCTTGGATTCTCTTCTGCCGTCCCCGCAAGTTGATCCCCTTAACTGGGCAGGCTATGGAGCTGCAGGACAGCTGCATGTGGAGCTGGAGGACAGCTGTCACGTGTTTCTCAGGCCATCTTCATCACACCATGGCACACTCAGGCGATGGCAGAGGCCACTCCCAGTGGCCCTGGTTCTGCCTGGAGGCTAAGCGGCCACTTGATGCTTCATCTGGGCACCACTCAGGAAGCTCTGCCATGCAACTTCGATTCTTTCCAACTTCCCTTATGACTTGGATCTGTACAACCTGCATCCCACTTCTCCACATCCTTCAAAATATGCTAATTTTCCTGTCTGGCACAACCCTGGTGCCTCACCAGGTGTGACAAGCAGGGAGGGCTGGGTCTCTGATTCTGGCTGGCGCCTCACCTGTCCTCTGCCATCTTACATGGCTCCCTTTCCTGCACCACTTGGCTGTGTCTGACAGCAGGGACACCCATAACACCCCTGCTCCGAAAAGCAGCTGCATCCAAAAACCAGCTGTGTAACCCCAAGGAATACACAGCATTAAACAGAAAGGGCAATCTGTACTCATGTTGGCTTTCCAGCCAAACCACAGACACACTTAGAAGCCTATCACTTTAAAGAACCACAGAAGCAGGCAGGCACACTGGCTCACGCCTGTAATCCCAGCACTTTCGCAGGCGGATCACTTGAGGTCAGGAGTTCGAGATCAGCCTAGCCAACATGGTGAAACCCCATCTCTACTAAAAATAGAAAAAGTTAGCTGGGTGTGGTGGTGCACGCCTGTAGTCCCAGCTAATCGGGAGGCTGAGGCATGAGAATCACTTGAGCCTGGGAGGCAGAGGTTGCAGTGAGCCAAGATCATGCCACTATACTCCAGCCTGGGCAACAGAGCAAGAATCTGTCTCAAAAAAAAAGAAAGAAAAGCAGCAAACACAAAACACATGGCTCCAATGGGTCATATTTGAAGTGGGAAATTCAATGTTTTGGGAACTACCTAAGTGGCCTTATTAGTGTACCTATGGCAATCTAGCTCTTTCTTCCACAAGATAGCATGCTGTGATAAAACTTTATCAGAGATGGCACTTCTATGATAAGACATTACTTATCAATAAATCCAGCAGCATGGGTGACACCTGAGGTCAGGAGTTCGAGACCAGCCTGGCCAACATGGCAAAACCCTGTCTCTACTAAAAAATACAAAAATTAGCCCGGTATGGTGGCACACATGCCTGTAATTCCAGCTACTTGGGAGGCTGAGGCAGGAGAGTCGCTTGAACCCAGGAGGTGGAGATTGCAGAAAGCTGAGATTGTGCCACTGCACTCCATCCTGGGCGACAGAGTGAGACTTCATCTCAAAAATAAATAAATAAATAAATAATCCAGCAGAAACTCAAATTGATTTCCATTTCCCCATAAGCACTACCTGCTGTCTTTTCATGCTGCTTTAGGTGACTAGAAAAGGTGCCCGCTAACTGTGCCTTGTATCATCCCTGCCCTACAGCCCAACCTGTCACCCCTGATATCTCCAAACGGGTCTAGAGAGACCATCCATGCAGAGGCAGGCAGAGCAGCACCCTTACCTCCACTCTTGAGGAGGTAGCGGTTGACATCCTGGATGGTGGTATTGATGGTAGGCCCAGTGGGGACACTGCCAGGAGTGACGTCAGGGTCATTCTCAGGGTCAATATTCTGCAGTCCTTTCCATGGAACTCCCGGATGGAATTCTGTTTAAGAAACCAAAATGAGAAGCCACAGATCAGAACACCTGCACATTGATTCATGACGTTTTAAAAGATGTTTTGTCCTGTTTGTAGAAGTTTTTATAATCTGCTAATTAAATTAGAGGTACACTTTATACTCTCTTTCATTAAAGCAATCAATCCTTTGGAACAAACTAGAACCAGGTATTATAGCTATCATATTAAGATAGTTTTCACATAGGGTTGGAATAGTTTTACCGGATGGTGCGCAGTATGCTTCCTCCCTGCCACCCCTTCCACTCCTCATGTTGAACTAAGGGATTACAGAAAAATGCCTGATGCTAACCATACCCAAAATTGATCTGACAAATGGATTTCCAAGGAAAATGCCAAAGCTCTGGGCTTAACGCTTCCAGATCTTTAGCTTAGATTCTGGGTCCTCTCAGCCTAATCACTCTCTGCAGGCTTGGAGCACGTTCTGACCTGCTGCTGTTGCACAGAAGTGTTGCATGGTCTTACCTGGGGGCCAGTTGATGCTAGAGCCATTTGAGATTTTATCACTGTCAGATTTGGCACGTGACCAGCTATGGGGAACAGCTACAGGAGGACTGGCTGGTGACTCACTGTTCTGGATTAAATCGTACCGGCCATAGGAGTCATCAATGGAGGACTTACCTGGAGGCCCAATGCTTAGACCTCCAGGGATAGCACCTATGGGGACAATAGGAAACAAAGAAGCGAGTGAATACCTTCCACTTGAGAGACACCAGAAGATACCCTAAGCCTCCCTATGCACCTTCTGTTCTAGGTCCAATGCCTTGCCCTATTCAGTTACATGAATTGTAAGACTTGGTCTGTCTAGGATTCTGTAAGAATCAATGACTTTTTTATCTATTTATTTATTTTTTTGAGACAACGTCTCACTCTGTTGCCCAGGCTGGAGTGTAGTGATGTGATCAGGGCTCACTGCAGCCTCAACCTCCTGGGCTCAAGCGATCCTCCCACCTTGGCCTCCCAAGTAGCTGGGACTACAGGTGTAAGCCACCATGCCTGGCCAGTGACTGTTTCAGTTAGCTACAATTTCAGCCCTGAAAGATTGAAACCCTTGAAGAACAATTTCAGTTTGTCCAGTAAGAAGTCTTTATAAAATACATATCCATACCATGGGAAGCTGCCCTTAATAAACCTTTTTGGGGACAACTTATGAGTCTTTGTGATTAGCTATCAAATTTGCTGTTCTCTCTTCCCTCCTTTTAGTCTGAAACCTTCACTATGGAAGAACACAGTGGATGTTAAAAATTCATACAGAACCAAATCAACCAGCCACAGGCAGCAGAGCCCTCCTGCTAAGAAAGGTGCCAGCAGTGTGTGATGATTTTCCCTAAGTTAACCGTGAGACAGTTTCCTTTTTCTTTTTAGAATGCTTCGTATCAAGAGAGAACTACGTAACCTACTGAATTTCCTTTGCTGTTTATTCTACCAAGAAGTTCAGAGCTAAATTTAATGCTTGAGAGTGAGATTACCTCCTATGGTTATCATTTTTGCTTCCACCTTACTGGTGTGTCCATCAGTAAATAGTTCTCGATGGGGACGCCAGTTTGGAGTAAGACAGACTGCTTGGATGGAGGGGAATAACCAACAGAAACGCACCCTAGTATTTACAGCTGCAGTTCCCATACATACTGTATATTTGATTTTCTATTTATGTTTTACCATTTTATTGAAAACATTTCAGCAGACTCAAGTTTTGTTGATGAATATAGACATATAAAAAAAGTACACAGGCTATGACCTAGATTCTTTGTTGTTCTGGGGTTTTCAAATTATTTCTAAGTTTGTAGCTAAGATCTAATGGTTGGGTTTTAAGAAGTCTGATCACTGACTAGCTGAGATCTTATATGCACTATAATGGAATGGGTTATTTTAAATCCAACTTTCAGTGCTCAATTCTTAGAAAAGTATAGAATGGGCACGCTATACAACAGGATGATCGATTAATAAGCCAGCAGTGATCCCACCACAGGCATCCTAGCTCAGACGTACCATGCTTGCTAGGGTTCTGCTCCAGGGGGGAAGCGGCACTGGGCAAGTTATCCATGGAGTTGGGGTGCGTCCACTGGGGGAGGCGTGACTGGGACTGGGATGGGTCCTTCACCGACAAGCCACTGGTCATGTCCATGCTGTTGACATTCATGTTTGGGTTCAGTCCAGCTAAAGAGAGAGATGCGATTAGGATTCGCCTGCTCCTTTAAATGACTTCATTCTAAAGCTCTCCTATAGAAGCTATTTCAGTCTTCACTTACAGTAATTTTTTTTTTTTTTTTTTTTGAGATGGAGTCTTGCTCTTGTTGCCCAGGCTGGAGTGCAACAGCACGATCTTGGCTCATTGCAACCTCCGCCTCCCAGGTTCAAGCGATTCTCCTGCCTCAGCCTCCCAAGTAGCTGGGATACAACAAAACATTTTAACTATAACTTTTAGTGCTGGTGAAAAAATACTTTTTATCGTCATAACAACATGTATTTCTAGGAATATTATTCCTAAATTAAGATGAAAATATGAATAGTCTTTGATTAAGTGAGGCCCACAATTCTCTTCATTTTACTTGTTTCAGTGCTGGATAAACATGGTCCTGAGGCTTCTCAGAGTCCACAGGAAAACAGAAAAAGTCCAAACTATCAGGAAAATCTTTCTTTGTTTTGGGATATGTTACGGAAACTCATCGGGTCAAAAACACTTTTCCAGAACTCTAAAGTACCACCTATGAAACAGACTGATAGGATAATTCAGTTCTATCTTTAGTGAGTCTTCTTTACAAAAGTCTGCTCTGAAAGAGTCTGTGAATTAAATATCAAACTACTTTTAAGGAACTGAACTATTTGACACCGGGGGTGCTGCCATCTGCCCCCAGCTGGGATGGTGAGCTGAGGCTTCTGGGCTCATTTCTTATAGCTAAAAGCAGGTACCTGGTTATCTGTCCAGGACCTGCACTAAGCTAGGTTAATAAAGAAAGATAATGAAGAGGACAATGATAAAAAGGTTGAAGTAAAGAGTTTCTGATGAGGGCACCAGTTTGGGGCAGGATAGACTGCTTGTTTGGAAGGGAATAACCAGCAGAAGCGCACCCCTTCCCTTGTATTTCCAGCTGCAGTTCCCATTACCACATACACATACCCCATAGATCCTTACTATATGTACTACGCCACAGGGTACATAAGCACAGTGAGCCTCTACTACTAAGCCAGGTGCTGAACATTCTGGTTCTTACCTTTATTTCAGAGGCTGCAAATTCAAATGCCCATAGGAGCCAAGTGGGCCATGCACATGAAGAAGTGGGCTTCATGGGGACTGTGGCAAACCAGAGACTGTCTGTCTTGTCTAAATAGACAGGTGCTACTGGGGCCAACCACCTATTGCTACATGGTACATAGACCCACTATAGCCACTTTTAAGAGAAGCCAGTAGCCACTTTCTCCAGTTTTTGAATGTTGGCATTAACACACGCCTATGCACATGCACACACACACTTCGCAGACCTAACAAAATGCCTTTGCAAGCCCATCAGTGCCACGGGGCTGCCTACTTGCAATCTCTGCTGTGTGGGTTCTCTTCATTTCAGCTTGTACAGATCTAGTCAGGTAAAGTGGCAACAATGTCAGGGCTTCAACCTGGCCTTCAGAATGCTCCAAATTCCACAATTTGGCACCAACCCAACTCTCCCAACTTTCCCCTCTGGGAAAGTCAGCTAGACTGGCCTGGCCCTTGCAAAATGGGCCCCTGAAACAGGCCAGGCCTCTTTCTTCTGTGCTATGTGAGGCTTCCCCTTTATTTGGAAAGGCTTCCTATTTACTGTAATCCTATCCAATCATTTGAGGTTCAAGCTTAATCCTATTCTCTGATTTTTCTTTCACCACTCAAAGTGAAAGTGAACTTTTCCTTCTCTAGAGCCCTTTAAGAATCACGTGACACTGCTATCAAGGTTATTTTTTCCGGTTTATATGCCTGCTCTTCCCATCTAGATGGCGAACTCCAGGTGGCAAAAGACTGAGAGTAACAAGGACAGGCTGAACATGAGGGAAAGAAGGTAGCTGGTAGCCCCCACTACTGACCATGGGCTGCTGGTTTCTTTACATGAATTGTTTGTTGAATGTCTAATAGGCTCTTCAACATAGGTGCTGCTGCAGAAAAATGCTGAGAGCCAACAAGAAAGGCAATTTTACAACCAAAGTTTCCTATACTTTATTAGTTATTTGTTTTTAATACATTTATAACTTTACTGTGAATATTATAAAATATTATCCAAATTATTTTTCAACTAATTTCAAAGATTCACTGCATGAATTCTTTAACTTGTACCAAGAGAAAAAATCCTTAAGAGTAAAGATAAGTGGCCGGGCATAGTGGCTCATGCCTGTAATCCCAACACTTTGGGAGGCTTAGGTGAGTGGATCATTTGAGGTCAGGAGTTTGAGACCAGCCTTGACAACATGGTGAAACCCAGTCTCTACTAAAGATACAAAAATTAGCCAGGTGTGGTGATGCATGCCTGTAATCCCATCAACTTGGGAGGCTGAGGCAGGAGAATAGCTTGAATCCAGAAGGTGGAGGTTGCAGTGAGCCGAGACTGCACCACTGCACTCCAGCCTGGGCAACAGAGCAAGACTCCATCTCAAAAAAAAAAAAAAAAAAAAAAAAAAAGTAATGATAAGTGTGCTTTATCCTCGAAATATAGGTTAAGAAGACAGGTGAATAATAGAAAGCTGAAGCTAATGCATTTTAGGATAATAGGTGAAATGAAATTTGTTTCTCAAACAAAAGCATTTACATAAGTAGGTGACATTTTACAAAGTGTTTGCCATGTGCTAGGCACTATTTAAGAACTTTACGTACTAGGCCGGGTGTGATGGCTCATGCCTGTAATCACAGCACTTTGGGAAGCTGAGACCAGGATGATCACTTGAGGCCAGGAGTTTGAGGCTGCAATGAGCTATGATCACGCCACTGCACTCCAGCCAAAAAAAAAAGAGAGAAAAAAAAAAGAACTTTACATATTAGCTCATTTAATCTTTAAAACAAACCTAGGAGTTCAGTATTTCCACATTACAGATGAAGAAATTAAGGTATGGCTCGGTATGGTGTCTCAGGCCTATAATCCTAACACTTAGGGAGGATCACCTGAGGCCAGGAGTTTGAGACTTGCCTGGGCAACACAGAAAGACCCTGTCTCTACCAAAAAAAAAAGAAAGAAAGAAAAATAAAGAAATTGAGAAATTGAAGCAAACAGCAGCTAGGCAAGTTGCCCAAGTTAGTAGTGAGCCTGTTGGTGGTGAGTTGGGACTCAAACCTAGGGAGTCTAATTCCTAAGTCAGGTCTTAACTACTTAGACACAAAGGGTTCTAATGGATAAGACAATAATTAAGGAACGAGATCATCTAGTCTAGTATTTCTCAATCTCATATTAAAGATATACTACATTTATAATATGTCAAGTAAAAAGGGTTCATACGATTACAATATACTGCTCTTTTCAGAGACACTGAATAGAATTAGATAAATGAATATTATTTGCTGGTAGCAAATTCACTACCACTCAACTGGCCTTTGCCCCTTTACGGATGTATTTTCCAAGTTACTGATACCCTTTGTCCTGTATCTACAGACTCTAATAGCAATCAACAGACAAGCCTAAAGTGCTTTCACTAATTTCTGAATTCTTACAGCAAATTAGTCCATGCAGAATCAATTTACTAATTTATACCCTCTGGTGTCTTCAGGTATGTGAGCTGTGTCTCTCCTGGCTGGCCTGACCTTGAGGCCTGGCACCATGTCTTATACTGACCTGCGGGTTTCAAGTGCTGAGTGTGCTTCTACAAGTTAGATTTCAACATATATGTTGATTTGGTCGATTATACAAATCACATTTCATACAAAATGAGTTGTATCAACAACCACTGCTTTTTAAGAAGTGCTTTTAATGTAAATCTGAATACTTTTACTGACCAAACCATTATAGAGTCTTCTCTGCGGTTTAGGCTGGAGGACAGTGGCTGGTAAAGTACAGTTCAGAGTAGACCAGGAATAGAACAAACTTTGGAGATTTGACAATGGAAATGAGATTTTGGGGGCTCTGGCTGATACTACCTTTAAAGGTTTTATACTGAGAGTATTACGGCGGCAGCAAAACTCCTGCTCTATAGAACGCGGTTAGTGTTGTTCCCTTATTACAAATCCTTGAGGCTGGGCATGGTGGCTCACATCTGTAAACCCAGCACTTTAGGAGGCTGAGGTGGGAGGACTGCTTGAGCCGAGGAGTTCGAGACCAGCCTGGGCAACATGGTGAGACCCCCATCTCTCAAAAAAATAATTAAAAAAAGTTTTTAAAATTAAAAAGCCTTAAGATACCTGCTCTCTGATTTTGTCTGGGGCTGCATTTCCAACAGGCTATGGTTTCAGCGCTGGCCAGTCCTCCTAACCACTGAAATGCTGCCCTGGCTACCACATATGGACTCCAGATACCCTCTCTACCTGATGTGGCTGTTGAAGACCATGGGACACTCACCGAGAGAGTAAGGAGCAAAGGTGTTGGGTGAAGACTGCTGCTCTTTGGTCTGCAGGTCAGGTAGGCCGGGAGTCTGAGGGTGTGAGGGGAAGCTGTCCATGGCCGATTTGCCTGCAGAGGGGTGCAGAGACAGGTGCGGCGGGGGCGGTGGTGGTGGTGGCTGCTTCACGAGCAGGGCCTGGGCCAGCTGGCGCTGGTGCTGCTGGATCTGCTGCTGCAGATTAGTGATTGTGCGCGCAACCTGGCAGGCAGAGACACAGGTGCGTTAACCAGGTGGGAAGGGACACTCATGGCTTGTCTAGGGACCAAGTGCATTCTTCATTGTCTTTATGCTGAGGCCACTACGGCTAGGCCAACCTTCTCCCAAACCTAGCTGAACCCAGGAATTTTCAAAGGAAAGCTTGGCTAGAGAAAAATCAACGATCATCTAATAGTTCATCAATTAGTGTCTCTTCTATCAGGGAACATTATAGCTCATGACAAAAATCAATCTGGGTAGCACCTACTTGCTGCTCCTGTTGTCTCATGGATCCGGACACATTACGCTGGGCCTGTATCATCTGCTGCTGGATTTGTAAACGTTGGTATGCCTGGTGACAGAACAAAGAGTTAAAATAGTATAATAATTAAGTATAAGTTGAACTAATGGTTCAACTTTCTGACATTAGTTAAAAAATAAAAAAAGAGAACCTAGCCACTCTTCTTGGCCCATACTGTGGCTGACACATACTCTTTTTTTTTTTTTTTTTTTTTTAGATGGAGTCTCGCTCTGTCACCCAGGCTGGAGTGCAAGGGCGCGATCTCGGCTCACTGCCACCTCTGCCCCCCGGGTTCAAGCGATCCTCCTGCCTCAGCCTCCCGAGTAGCCGGGACTACAGTCGCGTGCCACCACGCCCGGCTAATTTTTGTATTTTTAGTAGAGACGGGGTTTCATTATGTTGGCCAGGCTGGTCTCAAACTACTGACCTCGTGATCTGCCCGCCTCGGCCTCCCAAAGTGCTGGGATTACAGGCATGAGCCACCGCGCTCAGCCGTGGCTGACACATATTCTGGAGGCACAGAGCACTTTTAAAAGATTAATGTCTTATCCACTTTTTTGGTGCGCAGAATTAGAAAAAACCACAGAGTCAATACCCGTTTAGTGTTGGTGATGATGTTGGTCAGCAAATATTTTTCATTTAATGAAGAGATCAAAATTCTTCTGCTTGATTCATACAAACTGAAACTTAAAAAACAAAAAAACAACCTATTCTATAATGATGGAGACTGAAGTCCAGTACAGCCCAGACAATGTGGCAAAACACTGGCAGTAACTGTCCCAAATCATTCAAGAATAATGTGTGTTAAACAACGCGGTTATCTCCATAACATCATGGGAATGAAAGCTAAGAGAGAACCTGAAATGCAGATTTTTGGGCACTTCTGTCACATAAACTTGTCATCTACAAAGTTGGTTAAAGTTATGATGATATTCTTCAGTACACTGACATAGAAGCTTTGGTCATTTGACTGTTTTGAAATGTTGGTTGAATATCATGATTTTTTTTCTTACAACATGAATTTTACGGACATTTTTGGCAAGACTCATCAAAGTAGAATCCAAATAAAGGTGGAGATTATACTACTAGAAATGCCTCCTTAATCTGTAATCATGGAGGAATAAAATACCCCACTTAAGTGAATCCTTATAGGCCCTAAAACTTAACCTTATGGAAGCACTGAAACTTTACTTTTCCAATTTTTCTGGAAAAAATTTAAGAACAGAATACATTGTTTTAAAATTAGAACACCCTATTGGTAATTCAACATTTTCTTGATGTCTTTCACACCATAGGGGTCAATAAAAACTTACTGTATAACTAAAAGATTTTAGCACATCAGTAAGATAATCAGCTCTGTGTCAGGGCTGCAGCAATGCCTGCAGCATCATCAAGTGGCAGAAAGCAATCTTCCTCTACAGTAACAGTTCTAAACCTGCATGCTGTTTCTATGAGTGCCTGTTTTCAGAGCTGTCTCCTTTCCTTTGGAGGTCAGTGGTCTCCAGCCGGCAGGACTGAAAGCAATAGGACTGCACACGTGCACTGCCTCCCCACAGTGATTCCTTACTACAGCATCGCCTCCCTTCTCATAGACGGAAAAATAGTCTCTGGCCAGGCGCAGTGGCTCACGCCTGTAATCCCAGCACTTTGGGAGGCTGAGGCAGGAGGATCACCTGAGGTCAGGAGTTGGAGACCAGCCTGACCAACATGGTGAAACCCCGTCTCTACTAAAAATACAAAAATTAGCCGGGGGTGATGGCGGGTGCCTGTAATCCCAGCTACTCGGGAGGCTGAGACAGGAGAATTGCTTGAATCCACAAGGCGGAGGCTGCAGTGAGCCATGATCGCACCACTGCACTCCAGCCTGGGCGACACAGCAAGACTAGCAAGACTCCATCTCCAAAAAAGAAAAAAAAAAAAAGAAAAAGAAAAAACAGTCTCTGAGGGCCAAGCCTTGGTCCTGACCTCATGTCTAGAGCTCTGTGCTTTCCATTAAAGCGAGGACACATAGCACCTGTCTCTGGGACACGTCCTTCCCTCCTTCCTTCTATCCTCCCCTGCTGCTTATAGAAAAGCCAGACCTCAAACTTGTTGGACATGTGTCTACAAAACAGCAAAGGGGAAAGACTGAGGGCTTAAGTACTCTCTTATTAGCAAAGATTTTATGCCAATGGTTCTGTCTTTTGGAGTTCCCATTCTTTTTTTTTTTTTTTCTCCTTCATGATTCCTGGTCATTTTCTTTTTCTTTTTTTTTTTTTCTTGAGATGGAGTCTTGCTCTGTCGCCCAGGCTGGATGAGATGGAGTCTTGCTCTGTCGCCCAGGCTGGAGTGCAATGGTGTGAGGCTCACCGCAACCTCCGCCTTCCAGGTTCAAGCGATTCTCCTGCCTCAGCCTCCCGAGTAGCTGGGATTGCAGACATGCACCACCATGCCCGGCTAATTTTTGTATTTTTAGTAGAGACGGGGTTTCACCATGTTGGCCAGGCTAATCTCGAACTCCTGACCTCAGGTGATCCACCTGCCTGGGCCTCCCAAAATGCTGGGATTACAGGCATGAGCCACTGTGCCCGGCCGATTCCTGATCATTTTCTAGGTGATGAAGTTGCTGGCTAAGATTGCTAAATAAATCAGATACTCACATTAAAGAATGAAATAATTCACTGGGTCTTTTAGTGTATATAATTTCAGTAAGCATCTAGGTATACAATGACATGGCAATTTATGGTAAAATCAGTAAGACTGTTTGAAAATTAAAAAAAAAAAATCAAGATTATGTGAAGTTATAAAACTTTCAAGAATTATTAGGTCACAACAGCCATTCTTGACTGGGGTTTCAAGAGAGAATTAAGTTCTAATGCTCTAAGGCATCTACTATATGTACTAAAGCAATTTTTCTCCTGTGCTTCTAGAATAGTATTTATGTAGACCATCCTTAGAATAACTGAGAAAATAGTCACTCAAATGATTTTTTGTGTTCTGTGGTTTTCAGAAACTCTGGCTGAGAGCTCAAATGAAAAGACATGCCTAATTATAAAATCTGGTAGATTTTCTGAACACAAAGAGGCCAAGCCATGTGCAGTGGTGCACACCCGTGGTCTCAGCTACTCAGGAGGCTGAGATGGGAGGATCCCTTGAGTCCAGGAGTTCCAGACCAGCCTGGCAACATAGTGAGATGCTGCCTCTAAACAAAAACAAAAAGGCCAAAACATTTACAAAACCTAGTAGGACACCTTTGAATGAGAACTTCCTAACTCATGAAGAGTTTAAATACTTCATGAGAGTCTCAATGACATCCCTGACCTGAAGACAAACATTATCACAACGGCTGCTCTCAGCAGGTGCCGTGCACGTGCACGGGCACCAGGAGAGCACTCGGCCTGCGCACTCTAACTTGCATGGGTCTATCCACTCACCAGCTGCAGCTGATAGAGCTGGTTCAACATCGTCATATGTTGAGGATTAATTGGCGAGGTTAATAGTGCAGGGTTGAGACCAATGTTTTTTGCTGCAAACTGCAAAAGCTGTGCTTGAACCTGTTTAACATAAAATATACTATTAGCCGTTGTATCTCTGTTAAAATCGTTACTTGTCCATGTAGTTTTTCAAAATTCAAAAATGATTAAATGATAATTTGTAGGGAGACCCCCAGAAACTACTGCTATGGAATAAAAGATGAAATGCTCCTGATTATTGTAAATACAAAATTGCATGCAGGATTGTGTAAAGACAATGCAAGGTTGGGCTGCCAGAATGAGCCAACAGCGCGTGATGTGCTTCCCCCTGCAGAGAGCCTATAAACGGACGTGCAGTCAGGGAGGTTTCACATCACCAAGATTCCTATCCCAGAAAAGCAGATGTTCATAGCTCTGGGAATGGAATGCGACCCTTGGGGAGAGCCTATAAACGGATGCATGAGGGGCGCCTGTTCATATGGATAAGACAGGGCTATAAACGCCCTTATCTTGCCATGGTTCTTCTAGGTCTCTTTAGGGTTAAGGCATACTCCCTTCTGAGAATTTGTGGTCTAAATAGTTACCTAGTTTCATGTCCTGTTTCTATTGATTGTTTTCAACCAGCTTTTGCTCCAATTATTACTACTGATTAGTATCTTACTAAACATAGGTTATGGACAGACTGTGTTTCTGTTTTAAAGCTCTGTTAGAAATTGCTGATGCACACACTATATTGTAAATTCTTGTCTCTGCATACTGTACTTCTGCATACCGATGTTATGTTAAAGAATTACTTCATCCCCATATGATCATCTCACCTCATAATCAAATGACCCTAAATCCCTCACTAACCTACCCCCACCCTCACTAAACTTAATAATAAATGCTGGTACATCCAGTGCATTGGCGGCATCGCAGGATCAGAAGGCAGTGACCCACCCTGGACCCAGCTTTCACTATCTCGTGTGTGTCTTTTATTTCTCGACCTGCCGATCTGCCTGGGAACAAAGAAAGAGCCCTGTTGCACTGTGGGCTGCTGGCCAGATCCTGCAATAATAATTATATTTGTCTCATGGGTGAAATGTCAAAGGCCATTAAAAAATGTATGGACATTTTAACATTAGTAGTTAGCATGTAAAGAATAAGAAAGAAAGGAAAAAGAAAGGAGGGAAGGAAGAAGGAAAGTCTTCAGAGATCTCATCCTCCAAATATTTTAATTATAAATGAACTTTCCAAGGTTCTCTGTCCTTCCTATCAGTACTTACAGGTAACAGGGAGATATGGAAGAAACAGTGAGATGGCACACAGATGCCTTGCCACTTGGGACATGCTGGTTTGCTTTGTGTGGGGAAGACTAACTGCTTCTTCTGCTACTGCCTCTCAGACTGGGTGCAGCTGCGGCCTAGGTTTTGGCAGTGGGATGTGACTGGAAGTGGTGTGTGCAATTTCAAGGCCACCTGCACAGTAGTGCTGCCTTTTCCCGTTCCTGGGAAGTGGCTGTGGCAGAGCTGCCCCCAATCCCTGCACTGCTTCTTTCTGCACTGTAACCTGAGAGAGATCAATGTCTACCTAGTTTAAGCTACTGTTTTTTGAGGCCTCTTTGTTACAGTGGCTTATCCTATATCGTAATGAATACATTTAACTATTATCTAATAACTTTTATCTTATTATTACATGATAATAGTTACATGTATTAGTTATATTGATAACTGTGCACTTTCAACTCAGTGCACAAACCTGGGTTTGAACAATTATAGAGTGAGAACTGCCCTCAGTGCAGTGCCCCAGCATCCTGCTCTTTTTCGTATGCTAGCATTGCCTTCCCATATGCTATGGTCTGAATGTCTGTGTCCCCCCAGAATTCCTATGTTGAAACCTAAACCCTAATTGTGGTGGTATTAAGAGCTGGGGCCTTTGGGAGGTGATCAGGAGCCCCCATGAATGGGATTAGCACCCTAATGACAGAGGCCTGAGGAAGACTGTTCGCCCCTTCCACCACATGAGGATGCCATCTATGAGAAACAGGCCCTCACCAGACACTGAATCTTCTGGCACCTTGATCCTGGACTTCTCAGCCTCCAGAACTGCAAGCGATACATTCATGCTGTTGTAAATGACCCAGTCTGAGGTATTTTGTTACAGCAGCCCAAATGGACTAAGACACCACATTCCAACAAACTCAACACATTTAAATTAAATTTTATGAATAATAGAAAATTGATGAATTAACACGTTCTCTTTTGGAAAAGGTTGAAAATAAGATCCCTCAGAAATCTTAAATATCTTCTTGATGTCAGAGGTCTCTTGGGGAAGAAAGCAGTTTTTTCCCTCTCTGCTAGAATGCCAGAATGTGGTAAGTACTTCAAGATGCTGCTGCTCTCTCAGGGCAGGGCTCTAGCCAACCTTCACACCAGAATTACATATCAACTAGAGTCCTGAGTTACCCCACGCAGCAAAAATGTTATCAATACCATTGATTATCAAATACCTTATAAGGGGTAAGAACTAACACTGTAATTAAAAACTTGGTCCAAAGCCTAAAATTGTAAAATGTGCTAAAAATAAACAATATTAACAAGAACAATTGATATATATTAGGCCTCAGAGCCATGAAAAACAGCAATATCCTTTTCCTTAATTCGATTTGACCTTTTTTCCTTTCTTTTTTTCAGAAGGAGTTTCCGCTCTTGTTGCCCAGGCTGGAGTGCAATGGCGTGATCTTGGCTCACTGCAATCTCCACCTCCCGGGGTCAAGCGATTCTCCTGCCTCAGCCTCCCAAGTAGCTGGAATCGCAGGCATGTGCCACCACACCTGGCTAATTTTGCATTTTTAGTAGAGATGGGGTTTCACCATGTTGGCCAGGCTGATCTCGAACTCCTGACCTCAGGTGATCCACCCACCTCAGCCTCCCAAAGTGCTGGGATTACAGGCGTGAGCCGCCGCACCCGGCAACCATTTTTCTTAACAATCTCTATGGTTCACTCCTGAAAAGGGATGAAAGAAAGAAAAAAAACCGAACTCTATTGGCAAAAATGATCTAATGCTGAATATTAAACATAACTGAAAATCTGTAATATACACACTATTATATAAGATCACATTTAGTTTCTCATTAAAGCATGATTCAGTCCTTGGCTGCTTTTTTTTTTTCTGAGACAGAGTCTCACTGTCGCCCAGGTTGGAGCGCAGTGGCGTGATCTCGGCTCACTGCAGGCTCCGCCCCCCGGGGTTCACGCCATTCTCCTGCCTCAGCCTCCCGAGTAGCTGGGACTACAGGCGCCCGCCACCTCACCCAGCTAATTTTTTGTATTTTTAGTAGAGATGGGGTTTCACCATGTTAGCCAGGATGGTCTTGATCTGCTGACCTTGTGATCTGCCCGCCTCAGCCTCCCAAAGTGCTGGGATTACAGGCGTGAGCCACTGTGCCCGGCTCCTTGGCTGCTTCTAAGGGTTTCTTTTACATCCTCAGCAATACTACAGCGTGTCACTTTCCTCTCCCACCAGTCTAGGACAGTTCACTCAGTTCACCTGAATAATTTTCTCGAGAAAGACTGGGACAAAAGCACATCAATGGGAGTGTGTTGGGCAGGTCCTTCCCCCTCAATATTGCTTCTGACCAGTACGATGCCAAATGCTAGTTTGGGTGGCTGAGGCATTCCAAGGAGCAAGCTCTGAAAATGTCTCCTGGGTCAGGAGAATCCATTTACTACTTTATAGTCTAAAATTAATTTATAGGTTAAAAACCAGAAGGCCTTCTCTTAAACATGGATTAACTCAGCTCTCAGTTTAAAATAGTGACTTCCAGGTAACACAGGACCCCACAAAACACCGGCATCTACATCCTGTTGCTCAGTCCTGCTTGGATGTGGGTCTGACCTGAGGGGATAGAAACTGAGGCACTTGAGCACGGAGACTGGGCTGGGAAGAGTTAAGAGGCTGCACTGGTGGCTGTGGCGGCTGCTGCATGGTCCTGGCTTGTGCTGCTCCACTATTGCCAAACATACCCAGATTGCCACTCGGTATCTGCACAGGGACAGAATTGGACACGTTACCAACGCAGGCATTAGAGTAACATTGTTTGGAGGTAGGGTGAAATGATCTATTTTAAGTGAATGCAAAATTGTTTCTACTTCCTACCACTGTCAACTTGTACCCAAGAGAATTTTTTTGAGAGAGGGTCTTGCTCTGTCACCCAGACTGGAGTGCAGTAGCGTGATCTTGGCTCGCTGTAGCCTCTGCCTCCTGGGTCCAAGTGATTCTCCTGCCTCAGCCTCCTGAGTACCCGAGTAGCTGGGATTACAGATGCCTGCCACTATGCCTGGCTTTTTTTTTTTTTTAGATGGAGTTTTGCTCTGTCACCCAGGCTGGAATGCAGTGGTGCAATCTCGGCCCACTGCAACCTCTGCCCCCGGGTTCAAGCAATTCTCTGCCTCAGCCTCCCGACGAGCTGGGATTACAGTCGTCTGCCACCACACCTGGCTAAATTTTTTGTATTTTTAGTAGAGACGGGGTTTCACCATGTTGGCCAGGCTGGTCTTGAACTCCTGACCTCGTGATCCACCCACCTCGGCCTCCCAAAGTGCTGGGAATACAGGCGTGAGCCACCATGCCTGGCCCAAATTTTTGTATTTTTAGTAGAGACGGGGTTTTGCTATGTTGTCCAGGCTGGTCTCGAACTCCTGACCTCAGGGGATCCACTCACCTCAGCCTCCCAAAGTGCTAGGATTACAGGCGTGAGCCACCTTGTTCGGCCCCAAGTGAATTTTAAATGAGTGTTGTTTATACAACAAGAAGGCTACTCCATTCAAAGAAACTACCAGCATATAATGTTTCACACACGATAGCAACATGAATATGGTTATTTGAAAAATATACATTTCCGAAAGGATGTGATAAAAATTAAAGGGTAATAATGTGTGGGGATTACTAATCTGAGAGGATAGCAACATTTCAAACAGGAAATATAGTTATTATTTCAACAAACCTTGAAATGGAATGAACTGACAAATTCAGGTAGTTAATTTTGTGTTAACTGTGATAAAGATATTGTAGCTGTAGTTTTCACTCTTGTGTAATGAGTTACCTGACAAATAGGTGAGGTAAGGTATTGCACAGCTTCACTTGGGAACAGCCGCCTGAGAGGCACTGGGAGAGAACCCCTTCTGCGAACCTAACAGCTGTGAACCCAACCCCAGTGCACACCCTAGCTGGGCTGCTGACTTGAAGCTGGCAGAACAACGGAAAACTGCACCACCACCAGGGGGGCAATGTTAGATCGCCAGGATCACACAGTTGGGTGCTGGTGAGTGGAAGGGGCACTACTGGTAACAACACTGGGACAATGCGCACACCGAGGCTGTCTGGCCACCCACACCTCACAGTGTCTACTTAGAGACGTGTCTCCAAGCGGTGTGTGTGTGTGTCAACCTCATCCCTAAGAAAATCAGAGAAGGGATATCCTAGGGATGGGAAAGGATGATAAGTTTTTTGGTACAACATTTCATGTTAAGAGTCTATATGAGAAAAGTGAGATGAAGTGGCAAACAACACACTCAGGTCCTTCCTTTAGTAACTGATTTAGAAAGGTGATCTCCACCTGTACCCAAAGACTTTTGAAGCCTGGAAAAAAAGGCCAGCGTGACTCCTGAGAACCACCTTGCAAGAGATGTCATCTTTATTTCTGGGAAAAAGGGGGAGAACGTGGTGCTTTCTCGCAGATCAACAGATGTAACGTCGTTTTGGTTGCCAGGAGGAAAGAGGCTGGGCACTACCTGGACCTCTGGATGGATCCAGCAGCCGAAGACCACTGTGCAACACATCATCACTTTAGCCAGTCCCAAGTTAGCACCAAGGGTGCTGAGAGCTCAAACATGTTTTAGTTAAGTGTAAGAATAAATATAACGAAAGCATTTCCTACTTCAACTCTTGACTCCAGTAAATCACCTGAAGGGGAAATCCTGGTAGTATTTCAACTACTTTTCCAGTCATATTTAAAAATAGAGGTATTAACTATAAATAAGAAAGTTTATGTCTCAAACACATTTTTTAGAAGGCAGGTAAAACAAAGGCCACGTTTTGCTCTCTCCCAACAGCCTTACCTGTCTAGAAGAATTCAAGTTTTGCATGCCCAGCCCGGAGGCAATCCCACCCAGGGCCTGACTGGGGAGTGCACTGTGTGAAAGGGGGAGCTTCAGGCTTGGGGAAGGCAAGAACGGTGAAGGCGTGGGCTCTTCCACGAGGCCGCCATCCTGATTGGAGAAAGAAAGGGTGAGCTGTGTGCAGTGTCCATCAGCAGACAAAGCACCAAACAGTTTCCCAAGGAAACAGAGGAGGCATGGATGGATAAATAATTAACAGATCAAAAAAGTGTGGACAAGGGAATGGAGAACATGTGCAAAAGGAAGAGGGGAAAAAGAAAAAGAAATAGGATTAAGATGCTGTTTTCAGTTTAGAAGTATTTTACAAACACATATATTAGCTGCTACTATTCTCCTAACTACTGGTCCTGCCTCAGGTAGGAGCAAGGAGGAAGGATGGAGTCACCGGCAACAAGCACTTTACAACCATTTTCAAATAAACAGATTCTTTTTGAGAAGTTATTACCAAAGCTCTAGGTATACATTGGGTTGAATTCCATGACATTTGTTTTTGACCTACAAACACAGCAGTTTCATAGGGTGTATCTAAGAAGAGGGTGAGTTATAAAACTAATAAAAAACAGAACCTTATTTTTTTTTTTAACATCTATTGAGGTCATGCTATGTGCCAGGTCTTTTGCAAATTTATGTCGTCTAACATCACAACGAGCCTGTGCGTTATTCCATATTTTAAATGTCAGGGTCCCAATTTAGGGTTGCCAGATCTAGCAAATAAAAACATAAGATGCTGAGTTACATTGGAATTTCAGTTAACAATAATTTTTTAGTATGATTTCAAAAATTATTTATCTGTAATTTCAATTTCACTGGGCATCCTGAGTTTGAACTCAGTCCCCACTGGTGAGGGGCAGGACGAGGACGTGAGCCTCACTCTGGGCTACCCCACAGCTGCAGCTGAGGCAGATCATGTGCTGGAGGACTCTGAGAATCAGATCAAGTCCCATCTCTGATATTCTTTGCTTGTGAGCCTTTCTTTTCATTGTTTTTTTCTTTTTCTCTTTTTTTTTTTTTTTTTTTGAGACAGAGTATTGCTCTCTCATCCAGGCTGGAGTGCAATGGCACGATCTCAGCTTACTGCAACCTCTGCCTCCCGGGTTCAAGCAATTCTCCTGCCTCAGCCTCCCCAGTAGCTGAGACTACAGGTGTGTGCCACCATGGTCACTAATTTTTGTATTTTTAGTAGAGATGGGGTTTCACCATGTTGGCCAGGCTGGTCTCGAACTCCTGACCTCAGGTGATCCACCCACCTCAGCCTCCCAAAGTGCTGGGATTACAGGAGTGAGCCACCACACCCAGCCTCCTTTCATTGTTGATTTTTTTTTTCTAATGTGTCCTTCCTTACTTCAATTTTATTTTCAAGGCTCAACATTTGCATTGAATTTAGTGCAATGCTTTTCTCCGCTTTGTAGTCACACCAATCTGGAGTGGGGACATCATTACGTGACAACACTGGGGACTGAGCTGTGACCGGACTGGCTAAACATTCAGGGAGTTTTCCACAGATGCCAGCTGTGGTCACTCATGTGGCCAACTGACAAGGGCCAGCCAGAGCTAGGTGCCCGAGCCCCACCACTTCCAATCCCTTTTCCTGAGGATAAACATCTAACACATAATTTCCAAAGGGAAGATCTGTGTTTTTAAAATGAGATAGTAAGATGGAAATTTGATGACCCTTGCCCATTGGACAAACTGAAGCAGATAACCAGCCAATTTCACACAATAAAAATGAAAATCAGTTTTCAATCCCAGTCTTTTTCGTTCTCAGTAACATCTTATGAAATACGACATTCCCTTCTTTGAGTTAACTGTTCATAATGTTAGAAAAAAACGGATAAAAGTCACTTAAGTATTATAGTCCAGCAAGTTTTTAATCTGGCTTGTATTAGGGACACAGTTGAAATGAAAAACTCCTCTTGTTAAAAAAGCAAAAACAATAAACCACCTATATTCATACCTTGTCAAGAAAGGTGGGGCGGTCCACGGAAGACTCTTTGGAGATTGGCGGGCGGCAGCCGAGGGGCTTGGCGGCCATTCCATTATGGTCGGTCACTCCCAGCCCACGCTTGTCCACGTCCACCTTCTTTTCCAGCAGAGCGCCTGGAGCACAACAAACAGAAACAACGCTGTAAACAAAACAAGTGAGTGCTGAGCACAAGACAGGCACCAGCTAAGGCCTCAAGGAGGGATGAAGACCCTCCATCCCTTCAAACACAGGGAAGCCAGGGGCAGAGAGAGCCCTTGCTTTGCTAGGGCTGAGCCCGACAAGGGGCTGCCAAGGATTCACGGCGAGGGGATGGGGGTTGGCCCCATGCATCCTTCCGTGGCTCCTGCAGTCTGGTCTGGCCCTGCCGCCCTCTGCCCTCTCCGCAGCAGCCACACCAGCCACTGCTGGCCCTCAGGGGCTCAGCATGTCCTCTCCCCTGGGATGCACCCCCTCCCCTAGTTTTCAACAAGGCTTGCTTCCTCATTTTGGGTGGGCTCAACGGTTGCTTTCTGGCAGGGGCCTTTCCGATTATTCTGTTTGCAAAAGATCCTCTCCTACTTCATGGCCATGCCTCTCCATTCACCGAGTCCTGTATCTGCAAGGATTCTTCCAGATGTGGGGGATACAATACTGTGCAAAACAGACACTGTTTCTGTTCTCACGGCTCTGTTGACTTAATGACTAGTGGGTTTGGCCCACCCTAACTCTGTCCTACTCCACAGTTAGAATTCACCTCTCGCAGCACACGCTGCTCTGTCCCGCCCTGGCAGTTTGCACCACACGTTGTCGCACGTGCACGATTAGACAGTCTGCAGTCTATCCTCATTATTCATGAATTCTGTACACGTAAAACTGGCCTACTTGCTAAAATTTGTAACCCCCAAATCGGTAACTGTGGCACTTTTGTGGTTATTTGTGGACATGTGCAGATTGGCAAAAAAATGTGAGTTGCCCAAGTTCCCAGTTCAGGTTGAGCCTCAGATATCAGGTTGTAAAGAAGTGTCCTTTTTGTGGTCCATTTACTGCCAGGCTTTTCGTATTTCTGTGCTTTCTGTAGTGATTCTGGTGTTTAAAATGGTCCCCCTGTGTGGTGCTGAGGTGTTGTCTCGTGTTCTTAAGCTCAAGAAGGCAGTAAAGCGCCTTAACGGAGGAAATATGTGTGTCAAGTAAGCTTCATGTAGGCATGAATTAAAGCACTGTTGGCCCTGAGTTCAATGATCATGAATCAATGATATGGTACATCTGAAAAAATTCACTGACCTGTATGTGCGGCTGCTCAGAAAGTACTCAAATAACATCTGGGCATGTGATAGAGCTATGGAAAAGAGGCTAAATTTGTGGATTCATGAGATGATGACTAGGAAGTGTAGTGCACGGCATTGTTATGAGTCTGAAAGCCAAATAAACTTATGGTCACATTATCCAGGGTCAGAAAAATGTTACACCCTTCTTGGCTAATGTATCAATATTAAATAAGGTGTCTTGAAACAGAAAAACATATAAAACAAGGTTATATATTGACTGGTTGACAAAAATGTTGTGAGCAGAGGCTCATAGGAACCCAACCCTGTATGTCTCCTAGGAGCACTGGTTCAGTATTTGTTAATTCAGTGTTTGTGGTGACTTTACAGAACATAACTACCAAGAAAATAAGAATCGACTATATTTAAATGTAAATATTTAACATTATTATTAAAGCAGCTCCAGAACTAGGGTTGCTTGTTCCTTGACAGAAAACCTTATTTCTCAACAACCGTTGGTGCTCAGCCAGCAAGGCGACGCTTCTGCTGGCCCCTAGGCAAGTCCATTCTGGGACAAGGCATGAGGAACGCACTCAGTGTCCATTGAAGTCTAGTGTGTGGTTCCAGTGTCTCTCAGAGTGTCATTATTACCTTCCCTCAAAACATATGGGAAGATATGAGAAAAGCCAACATGCTTCAAATATGGCGTTGGCGATTCAGCTCCAAAGTCCGCTAGTCCCAAGAGCCTCCCTCTGTGGTTCCAGCTTGTTGTGAGGTTGCCCCTTCACTGTGGCCTGGTCCTGTCTACCCAGGACATATTAACCATTAAACCATGACTACAATCAAATGCTTCTGCAAAGTAAAACTTCACAGCTGGGTACCTTTTTAAAAAGGATGTTGTATGACTTACTCATGGCCTGATCAAGATTCATATTGTTACTCTTCAAGGCCTCCTCAGCTGGCTCTCTCTGTGTAGGAAAACAGAGTTTCCATTAGTGCACATTAATTAACAAAAGGAAAGCTTACAGTTTAATCACTATCAACTTAAAGACATAGTTATTAGGTTTTGGAACTGGAAATACATTTCTTCACTGTTGAGGTTAGAGACAATGTCTTTTGAATTAAAAATACTTGTAATAAAATGTATTGACTTGATTTTCAAAGTAAAGCCCTTGTATTTAACACTTTGGAAACAAAAATGCAGTGACAGTAAAACCTTGTAAGTACTCCTAAAATCATTTTCATTTTTTTAAAAATGTAACTATTAGTATTATTTTTGTAGAGACAGGTTCTCTCCATGTTGCCCTGGCTGGTCTCAAACTCCTGGGCTCAAGTGGTTCTCCTGCCTCGGGCTCCCAAAGTGTTGGGATTACAGGTGTGAGCCACCGTGTCTGGTCCTAAAATCATTCCGTACAACAGTGAGTAGCACTGATTCCATAAAGATGCAATCTATGCCAAGACAGCAGGGCCACAGACAAGGACACCTGCCAAGAGGACAGGATGCTCTCCTAGGACAGGATTCCCGTCCCAGTGAGGCCCATCTCCATGCCTCTCTCTAGTCCCAGCAACTATGTCAGTCACTGTCGGAGTACAGAGCTGCATTTTTCGCTTCATCAACTCTAGGCTCCATCATCAACAACTTTTCTCTAAGAAACAGAAAAACAAAACAAGTAGATTCATTTTGATAATTTATGACTGGAACACAGTAATCTCAGGGGATGATTGAAGCCACTAGGGTGCCATGGTAACTGAGACAGTATAAATCAGGACATGGTGAGGCCACCGTCAACCTCTCTTGCCCACTCACACAGGCAGAGCCTGGGCCACCAACACAGTGCCCTGCCCAATGCAGAGGGCCTGTGCCCGGTGTGAACGATGGGGTTCCTCTGATACATGGAGGCCATTCAGGACTCATTCTTTTAGAAGCATCTACGGTAATTGAAAGATAAACACTAATTTGAATAAGGATTTTGAAAGAAGGCATATGAAGGGAATACACAGCTAATATGGGCAATATCCCTTGTCATGTGAACTGCCATCCAATCTCAGGAATTGAACAGACTGTGGTATTTTCAGGGGAACGCCCTACAATATGAATTCTCCCTACATATGACTGGAAACTTAGGAACTAAGTAGGTCTGGTTAGTATACTTTTTCTGGATATGAAACCTTAGTACTTTACATCAAGTTTTCTTTTGTGATCTCTGTCAATATACTCTATACACTAATGAAATTCACATTTAATTATAAATTAAAAGTAAACATAAAACTGTATAAACCAATGAAAATTAAAAATCACACAGCATTTTCTGGCTGGGCATAGTGACTCATGCCTATAATCCCAGCACTTTGGGAGGCCGAGGCGGGCAGATTGCTTGAGCCCAGGAGTTCGAGACCAGCCTGGCCCACACAGTAAAGCCTCGTCTCTACCAAAAATACAAAAATTATCCAAGCATGGTGGCTCACGCCTGTAGTCCCAGCTACTCGGGAGGCTGAGACAGGAGGACTTGCTTGATCGCACCACTGCACTCCAGCCTAGGTGCCAGAGCAAGACCCTGTCTCCAAAAAAAAAAAGCATTTTCTATTCTAGGAAAAGGCTCTCACACCCTTTTTGATAGAAATTATGGGGGTCTTTGCTGTAGTTCAAAGCAATGATCTCTAACCCAAACTACCCAGGTAAAAGGGAGATTTAAGAGTTAGATGAGGTCAATATCTCATTCCTCAAATAATCTTGGTGCCTTCTGACACATGTAACAAACATGGAGAGGAAACAATGAGGGCATTTCATTTCGGGAAGCATGGTGGATAGCAGTAAAATACGACGCTAGTTACCGGGAAGCCCATGTCTGTGAGTTGTTTGATCAGCCGGCTCATGATCCAGGCCTCATCCTGCTTGCCAGACGTCTTCATGCCCTGGAACAAAGTGTGGGAAAGGGGGAAGTCCATGAGCTACATTTTAATGCATTTCTTCCAGAAATGGGAGACAGCCTAAATTCAGGGTCATTTAAAAGTCACAGGATCTTTTTGTATTAACGTTGAATAATGCTATATTCCAGAAACTCCCTAACAGTATTTCGTGGCTACTGCTATGGAAAGCATCAAGGTACATTTGCAGGTTGGTATATATGTGCAATTTATGAACTTAAAGAAAGCAAGATAATTATTTCTCTTTCCCAGATAATTAATTTAGTTTATCACAAATATACACTACTTTTACTATCCAATAATCCTAAGTGCTCCCTTGAACAAAGCCCTATGTGAAGTTTACTCAAAATTATACAGTTTTTGCCCTTTTCTAAGCTTTATTCTGAAAAATGATAAAATGAGGGGGTTTATTCCAATGAATAAAGAGGCAGCAAGAAGAAAGGATGAAACGACCTGCTAATTTTATTAACTATTTGTTACTTATAGCTCATAGGGTAGAGAAAAGGAATAAGGAGGAAAACGTCAGTGAAGGAGAGGATGAGGAAAAAGGTCAGCTACAGAAAGAGCAGTGGGGGTGGGGGAGGGCACGGCACCACAGAAGAGCCAGGAGGCTTCTCAATAACTTCCCTCAGCCTATAAATGCAAAGGTTCTAATGATGCATTATTACAATATGAAAAAAATCCCCTTCTAAAAATATTCTTCATAGTGTTTTTCACAGTTGAGTCTGCCACAGCTATATCATGGAGCACATGGAGCTCTATAAACAAACAGGCTTTCTTTCCTCAAGGAACTAGCTTATTTTGGGGCTATTTTAATCATTACTACGCTGCCAGAGCCAGATTAGTCAAGATTTTAATTTACAAATTTGGTATTTTTGGTCCCATCATTAACTGGATTATTTGCCAGCCCAACTGTAAAAAGGATTCTTTTTGATGTCTGTAATCACTTCTACTCCTCATGAGCGGAGAGCTCTGATTTTAGTTTCTGGTTTCTGCTGATTATTAACTGAATGCTTTTTTAAACTACATTTTTTTGAACATGAATACATTCACATGATTCGAAAGTACAAACAAGGTATAAAGAAAGTTTTCATCTCATGCCACCCCATTTGCTTAGTTCCTGTTCTCTCCGAGAGGAGACTACTCATAGTAGTTTCTTAATTGCCCTTCCAGAGAATTTAGAACATTCTGTAGAAGCTGATACACTACGTGTGCATGCATACACACACTCACATACACACACACATACTTGTTTTCTTCCTCCTACCCCATAAAATATGGTGTGTGCTGTACGTGTTTTTCTGCACCTTGCTTTTCATTTAACAATGTACTTTAGTGATCTTTTCATATCAATACATAGATAGAATTTCCTTTTAGTTTTGTACAATGTAGAAGTGACATAATTGTTACTCCATCAATGTAAACTATTTTTATCTTTTTACTACAAAAATGCTGCAATACAAAACTGTATAAATGCCACAAAGTGAGACTCTGTCTCTACAGAAAAAATAAAAAATACAATTAGTTGGGCAGAGTGGTATGCACCTGTAGACCCAGCTACTCAGGAGGCTGAGGCAGGAGGACAGTTCGAACCCAGGATTTCAAGGCTGTACTCCAGCCTAGGTGACACAGCACGACTCTGTCTCTAAAAAATTTTTTTTAAATAAAAAAAATCAAAATGTTGGCTTTCTGTGGGTCTGAGAGATGAAAAATGGCAGGCATCTCTGAGTGCTGTCTGGAACTGCACTGCCTTCCTGTGAGTCCGTGTCTAGGAGCCACTGGTGCTCCTTCTCTGTGGACCAGCTACTCTTCACATTCTGTGCTCCTTTTTCTACTGGGTTTCTTGCTGGTTTTTTTTTTTTACATCAGTTTCTAGGACTTTATGTATCAGGGGATTGGCCCTCTCCATGAATTATAAACATATTTTTCCAGTTTGCTATTTTTCTTTTGACTTCGATTATGGTATTTTGTGTCATGTACAGTTTTTACATTTATCTACTGACACAAAAGACATTTTACTTTATGGCTTTTAGATTTTGGTCATAGTTAGGCCTCTCTGACTCCAAAATTGTTTTTAATGGTCTTTCACATTTTCATATTTTTAATATTTGAATTTGTGACCTACTTGAAATTCAGTCATGCTGAATGTGGACTGAATGGGGCGGTCATCTAGAAAAAAATGAGATACACGTCTCATGTAGCTCATGTATATATGAGATGTGTATCTCAGTTTTTTCTAGATGACCGCCCATTTGTGTCTTTTTTTTTTTTTTTTTGAGAGGGAGTCTCGCTCTGTCGCCCAAGCTGGAGTGCAGTGAGGTGATCTTGGCTCACTGCAACTGCAACCTCTGCCTCCCAGGTTTAAGCAATTCTCTTGCCTCAGCCTCCTGAGTAGCTGGGATTACAGGCGCCCACCACCACACCCAGCTAATTTTTGTATTTTTAGTAGAGATGGGGTTTCACCATGTTGGCCAGGCTGGACTCGAACTCCTGACCTCAAGTGATCCACCCACTTTGGCCTCCCAAAGTGCCGGGATTACGGGTGTGAGCCACTGTGCCCGGCCTGCCCATCTGTTTTAAGACTTCTTAACCACCTGTCTCAAACTTTTTGGTCTCAGGACCCTATAATACTCTCTTAAGAGACTAAAGATCCCAAAGAACTTCTGTTTATATGAGTTGTGTCTATTGCTATTTACTGTATTAGAAATTAAAACTGAGAAAATTTAAAAATATAATTTTGTTTAAAAATAATAAAGTCATTACACATTAACCTAACATTTTAAAATAAAAAGTAATTAATTTTTCATGAGAAGGGTGGCATTGTTTTGCCTTTTGGCAAATCTCTATGTCTGGCTTAAGAGAAATGGCTGGATTTTCATGTCTGTTTCTGCACATTCTCTGCTACAATAAAGATCTCTGGACACCTCTACCCTATACTGGAGAGAGACTTCAAATGAAAAAGACAGTCTTAGTACTGGCATGATAATAGTTGTGACCTTGCTTACTCCCCTGAAAGGGTCTCTGGGACCTCCAAGGGTCCTAAGACTACTTTGAGAACCTCAGGTCTATCTTTTTGTCTGATTAAATGGATACTGAATGTGTTTGAAGTACCTTTGGTTTTCAGGGTATACCGTTGTTAAGAGTGTTGTACTTACCTTTTGAAGTCCTTTTTTGGGGGCGTTCCCCCAGGAGCTGCAGGAGGAGGTGCTTTCTTGGGAAGCAGCATTATTCCACACGTCCCCTTCTTCATCCTCCCACTGGCTGGTACTGAGGTTCATTTCATCCCCACCACTGCCCCAGCCTTCTTGCATAGATTTTGAAGCTAGAAATAGAGCAAACATGAATTTATCAAATTCATGTCCCTAACGCAGACAATGCTTCCACTGTAACATAATTTAGGGGTCGTGGGCCAAATGATGCATTGTAATCTACCTTTTTATGCCTTCATTTCTCCCAGATCTCAGAATTGAATTTCTCCTGCTACATATGTAAATAAACATGTATATATACATAATTTTTCCTTCAAACATCAGCTATTTGTACTCTGTGCTGTTCTAAACTTCCTTAACCAACTACAGATCATTCTGAAACATAAACATGCTAAGAACAAATCCTGGGGCCTCCAGGGAAGGTGGCAATCTCTACATGGTATGAAAAGGCTACAGAAATGTAGATTCCTAAAACATTTCATTGTCCTGTGTGGTTTTTAAAATTTGTATGCTTTTTTTCTTTTTTTTTGAAACAGGGTCTTGCTCTGTTGCCTGGATTAGAGTACAGTAGCGCAATCACAGCTCACTGCAACCTCAAACTCCTGGGCTCAAGTGATCCTCCTGCCTCAGCCTTTCAAGTAGCTAGGACTACAGGCATGTGCCACCATATCCAGCTAATTTTTTTTCTTTTTAATAGAGATGGGGTCTCACTATGTTGCCCAGGCTGGTCTCAAACTCTTGGGCTCAGGTAGTCCTCCTGCCTCGGCATCCCAAAGTGTTGGGATTACAGGCATGAGCCATCACAAGTGGCAGGAAAATTTGTATATGGGATGCTTCATAAATCTGTATCTCATCCTTGCATAGGAACCACGCTAATCTTCTCTGTATTGTTCCAATTTTAGTACATGTGCTGCTGAAATGAGCACCTCTGTCTGATTCTTAATCACTGCTTGATCTAAACCTGTGAGCATTAAGTCACACAGATCAGAGCTTCTCAAACCTGTCCACTCGTGACAGTCAGCTGGATCATGTGAAGTCTGGCAGGCCTGAGGTTGGGCCCGACAGGCTGCATTTCTAACAAGCCCGCAGGAGATGCTTACAGACTAGCAGGATGGAGGCCTTAGGCAGATGGAGCTACAAAGTGACTATTGAGTTTCCACTTCAGATATTGTGTTTTTCTCCTATCTTAAAATACAAAGTGATTTTCAGTATCAAAATTACCCCAAATTTTCACTTCTTGGAAGAATGTGAAGAACGGCAAAGACTAGGTAATAGCAGTTAGCTGGGTCTTTAATGAAGATACAAGACTGATAAACATATAGAATAGGCACATAACTGTGCCTCCAAGGACAAATTCTCAAAATAGAATACACTGCCTCAAAATGGCACATGAATCTAAATACTCAGAAATTCCCTTATCCTTTAGGTTTGTAACAAAAAGTAATATAAATGCAATACTTTGAGCAGAGTGGTGGCTATATGGAACATACTATCGAGTATTAGGAAAACAAAAAAAAAAACCAAAACAAACAAAAAAATACAAAACCAACAAAGTTGCATTTTAAGATCTAGGACATATAATAATGTCCAAAGAACAGATGAAGCTTCTGTAGTTATGTGAACAACAAATTTTTTTTTTTTTTTTTGAGATGGCGTCTCTCTCTCTCCCAGGCTAGAGTGCAGTGGCCTGATCTTGGCTCACTGCAACCTCTGCCTCCTGGGTTCAAGCGATTCTCCTGCCTCAGCCTCCTGAGTAGCTGGGATTAGAGGCACTCATCACTATGTCCGGCTAATTTTTGCATTTTTAGTAGAGATGGGGTTTCACCTTGTTGGCCAGGCTGGTTTCGAACTCCTGACTTCAGGTGGTCCACCCACCTCGGCCTCCCAAAGTGCTGAGATTACAAGAGTGAGCTACCATGCCCAGCCAGAATTAATTTTACTATCAGATTTAAATCAGTAATCTTATACTCATGTTAATATTACAAATATCACATTACAAAACACCCATATAAGAATTCCACTAGGTATACATAATCTGGACATTTATAAGGATACTTATTACCTGCATATTTGCTACACTTTCAGAAAATGGGAGGAAAATGTACCATTTTTTAAATTTTTTCAAGTTGTTTAGGCATAAACAACTTGAAAACAAACATGGCAAATTCCACCCACAGTGGAATTCTGTTGACAAGATGAAAGCAGGGCAATACGGCAAGATGCATTAGGCTGCTGTGAGGCAATACATATTTTCAAAAACTAATCTCAAGAAGATGACATGCTTTATCTATCTTGCTCAGTGAAATAGCAGGTTTAAATTACTTAATGTGGCAGGTACAAGAATACTGCTGAAGTAGTGTAGGTATTACCAGGAGAATCAAACATAACATGCTGGGTTGCTTTGACTCTTGCATTTATTTGTATTATTATAAAAGGAGGGTATGGACATCTCTTAAAAGCTCCTTCGTGTTCATGTATCAGGCATGGCAAATATTTTATAATCTTGGCTTTTTTTTTTTCCTTTTTTAAGAGATGGGGTCTTGCTCTATTGCCCAGGCTGGATGCAGTGGTACAATCATGGCTCACTGCAGTCTTAACCTCCCGGGCTCAAGCAATTCTCCCACCATAGCCTCCCGAATAGCTGGGATTACAGGTATGTGCCACCATGCCTGGCTAATTTTTCAATTTTTTTTTGTAGTGACAAGGTCTCACTATGCTGCCCAGGCTGGTCTCAAACTCCTGGGCTCAAGCGATCCTCCTGCCCTGGCCTCCCAAAGTGCTGAGATTATAGGTGTGAGGCACTGTGCTTGGCCAAGATTCTTGGTTTGTAGTTAAATTGTAAATATAATGAGGAAAGTATCCTAAAACTCTAATCTTTAAAATTCAATACTTTGAGTCATTTCCAAATTGCCAGATCAGGGCAAGCAGGATGCTAGGCTTACCTGGTTTGCACAGGGCTGAGGCAGCAACAGGTGCGCCAGCTCTTCCAAATGCCACTGGCGGCTCGGCAGGGTGGTCTCCCCACCCGCTGCCACTGCTGGGTGGCTTCCCCCATGCTGCTGTGCCATTATCCACCAGGGCAGAAGGGGAGGATGGTTCTCCCCAAGAGTTTTCAGTCTTTGAGTGAACATTAGGCATTTCTCCCCAGCCTGATGAAACTGAAAAAGGTTCCAAGGGGTAGAGAAAATAATGAAAGTGCATCAGAGAAAAGTAAAAATATAATTCAGTTTTCAATTTCAAAATAATTTCAAGATAATCTATCCTTAGAATAGCCTTTAGTAGAAAACTTAAAGGAGGCAGATGTATTACATGTAATCAGATTTGTTTAGCTTTGTATTTTAAAATTTTTATTCATTTATTTTTGTTTAGAGATGTGGACTCGCTGTGTTGCCCAGGCTGGCCTCAACTCCTGGGCTCACTCAATCCTCCTGAGTAGCTGGGACTACTGGGGTGTGTCACTGCACATGGCTTGTTTAGCTTCTTAAAACTGGTCAGATGCGGTGGCTCATGCCTCTAATTCCAGCACTTTGGGAGTCGGGTGGATTACTTAAGGTTAGGAGTTCGAGACCAGCCTGGCCAACATGGTGAAACCCTGTCAATACTAAAAATACAAAAATTTAGCTGGGTGTGGTGGCGTGCACTTGTAATCCGAGCTACTGGGGAGGCTGAGGCAGGAGAATCTCTTGAACCCGGGAAACAAGTAGTTAAGTTTTGCGAAGTCCTAAGTTATACTTTGGTAACCCAGGAGGCAGAGGTTGCAGTGAGCCAAGATTGTGCCACTGCACTCCAGCCTGGGCGACAGAGCAAGAATCTGTCTCAAAAAATGAAAAAATAAAAAATTGCCATTTTCTAACTCCTGACCTCTACCTATTTACAACTTTAAAAGTCCATTAAACATTAAAGCCTATTCAATTGTCAGCATCTGCAACACAGTAGGGTTTAAAAGAATAGTTTAAAACTATGGTTAAATAGCTTGTTTACATCTTGTATTATATGTAATGACAAAAAAGAAATCATTCTAAGAAAAATTTGTGAGTTGCAAATATATACTGAAATATTATTCTTGTTTATCTTTTGACCATCATAGACACAGATCACCTTATGTGGGCAAAGAAATGAGAAGATGGCAGATTAAAAACATAAAGGTAAAGTCATAACTGGAAAATGCAGGTAGTTCCCATGGTATCACCCACAAGCTGAGAGAGATCTGAGGTATCTGTCTTAGAAGGCAGAAGAGAGTTGAATTATGGATCAGAGTAGTTCCTACAGGTACTCTGGGAGGGTTTTTCAGGAACCCTTTCATTCCTTTGCCAAGTCCTGTTGCAACAGCATCCTCAGGGATTGGTCCCTTGTGGAAACAGGTTAGAGATGCATATAGGAGCCTGTGGTATCACAGGTGACCCTTGACAACACAAGTGTGAACTTCAGTGATCCATTTATACACAAATTTTCTTCCACCTCCACCACCCCAGAGATAGCAAGACCAAGCCCTCCCCTTCCTCCTCAGCCTCCTCCTCAACATGAAGATGATGATGAAGACCTTTATGATGATCCACTTCCACTTAATGAATAGTAAATATACTTTCTCCTTACAATTAAAAAATATGTATTTTATATGTATATTTTTTGGAGAGTCTTGCTCTGTTGCCCAGGCTGGAGTGCAGTACCACAATCTTGGCTCGCTGCAACCACCGCCTCCCAGGTTAAGGGGTTCTCATGCCTCAGTCTCCCGAGTAGCTGGTACTACAGGCATGCAACAACATGCCCGGCTAATTTTTGAATTTTTACTAAGGACGGGGTTTCACCATGTTGGCCAGGCTGGTCTCGAACTCCTGACCTCAAGTCATCCCCCCACTTCGGCCTCCCAAAGTGCTGGGATTACAGGCGTGAGCTACCGCACCCAGCCTTTACAATTTTCTTAATAATGTCTTCTGTTCTCTAGCTTATCTTATTGTATAAAACTCTGAAGACATAAAAAGTATGTGTTAATTGACTGCTATCAATAAGGCTTCTGGTCAAGTAGTTAAGTTTTTGGGAAGTCCTAAGTTATACTTTTGGTAACCCTAATCCCAAACTGTTCAAGGGCCAACTGCATTATCTACAGGCACAGAAGAGGTTATGAAACCAGGCAATTAGAAGGATTTCCCTACGCCCTTCACACTTCAGTACAAAAAACATTTTATATTGCATAGGCCAATTTTATTTTTCCAAATAAACTCAAATTCTAATCTTTTGCTTCTGCCATAAGCTCACCTGACACTGTTGATAAGTTGACAGCTTGTATCAGTTGTAATTTTCATATAGATATATTTTGCTCAGAGACAGAAATGTAAATATTTTAAGTCATAACTGTAGAAAGCATGTGACTGTGCAAGAGAAAAACTTACAGTATAAAATGCAAATAGTTAACCATCAATTTTACATTGTTTGGCCTCAACATGGACATTACAATATCAATTATGAAATGTATTAATTTTCTGACTAAAAATAGCATGGAATCAGTTCCCTTGATACTCTTTATTCTAAGAAAATGCAGTAATAATGATTAATAACAAAAGGACACGCAACCTAGAAATTATTTTAAATTACAAGCTCTATGCTGAGGAATATATTATGCAAATAGTTACCAATAACAGGGGAGTTAGCCCTAACCAGTTATCACTGGCAATTGCCAGCTATAATATTCCTTTCATTACACAAAAGACAATAATATATATTGGGAGAAGTAGTTTTACAAATTGAAAGGACAAAACTAAATCAGAGACGTTAACATAGCTAATACAAATTATCAAGGTTTTGGGAAGCTAAAATAACTTATGTAAGACCAATTAGCTATAAAAATACTAATTTACTGTAGGTAAATAATTAACTCACCTAGAATTTGTTTATCATCTCTAGACCTCCATCTCTTTGAGGAGGCAATATGTATTACAAATTATTTAATTAAGTCAAAGCTAAGATTGTGGTAAACATAGTTCATTGATTTTTATAAAGAATTTTAAATTCCTCTTAAAGGCAGAAGAAATGTCTAGTGAGTATTTTCATGGAGAAGGCAATCGACTTGCAAGCATCACGCTTCAAAATCTTAGAAATGGAAGAACACTTGCTTACTCAAAAATTTAAAAACCAAGTATTTCCATTTTTATATTTATTTAAGAGATAGGGTCTTGTTATGTTGCCTAGGCTGAGGTGCAGTGGCTATTCTTCAGTGTGATCATAGCGCACCACACCTGGCCCAGTATTTTCATTTTCAGTTGAATCTGGCAAGACTATAATTTACCTACAACGCCATCCTAACAGAAACACTAGGATGTACCATCTGACACTCTAAAGGTTCTAGAATAGATGCTAAAAACTGAAATGCAATAGAAGATTTTGATGAAAACAAGTATTTTCAGCACACAGAAAATGATTTTAAGTACATAGAATTAAAATAATCTCCACTGTTAAGTTTTTATCATCAGAGTGAATTTGGTATCTTTTTGTTAATAATTTATAGGGATTCTTTTAAAGTTAGAATTGATGAGGTAGAACAAATTTCTTACATTTAAAATACTGATATTAAACTTTTAAAAATGATCCTTCAAATACTACTGCTTTTTGTAGAATATTTCTGTACTATGGGGTCTTAGAATCGTTACCTCCCTTCGATTTCTTCAAATTAACAAATAGAGATTGGGATAATAAAACCCGGCCAGGATATGTAGTTTTCGTTCAATTTTAAAATACACATTCTTCATCTTTCCTTCAGAATGGAGAAAACATAGCGTGCACCTGGAAGCTGGGTATAAAAATGAGCAGCAGACAGAGAAAAGGCCAAGAAATAGGACCAAGAAACAGAGAATCTTTCTCTCACTGAACATTGTTAAGCACATCACATCTTAAGCACTACAGATAATTAAGTCAGTGGATGAAATTCTTTCCTCTATGAAATAAGAAATTAATTCTAGCTTGTTCCACAGATGCCAATTACATAGCTTTGTAAGTGTGATGGGCAGTCCTTTTTGGGAGAAAAGGTTTAGTTAAAAAGTGGCCAATTGTAATTAATTAAGAGTATATGATAAAGGACTAGGCCAGGCATGGTGGCTCACTTGAGGTGGATCACTTGAGGCCAGGAGTTCGAGACCAGCCTGGCCAACATGGTGGCACACACCTGTAGTACCTGCGACTCAGGAGGCTGAGGCACGAGAATTGCTTGACCTTGGGAGGCGGAGGTTGCAGTGAGCTGAGATCGCGCCACTGCATTCCAGCCTGGGCGACAGAGTGACAGTTAAGACTGTCTCAAAAAAAAAAAAAAAAAAAAGATAAAGGATTAAAAATGCAATCGATCAGGCATTTATTGAGTGCTTGCTATATGCTTGGCTTTTTAAGGTGCTGACCTAAATATTAATGAGATGAGATTTTTTACTCATACCAATGGCCTTTAAACTTAATGTAAATTTACTATGATGGCTGGTTGGGTACTTGCTTATGGAGGAATAGAGCAGAATTGATAGCTGCAAGATCAAGAAAACTTTCTTATCTGAAATCAAGATGGGTCTTTATACAGTGAAACTTCATATAGAAGAGTTTGAAAGTATCCTACTTTTCTGAAAGCCTTTGTGGTGGGCATTTTACACTTCCATTCCAAATTCAGGGGACTCTATTTGAGGGCTACAGATTCAGGGTCCTTTCTAGAAGCTGACCATGGGCCTCGAGCTGCACAGTAACTTTCCTTAGAACAGCTTCTTCTGCCTGCCTTATTGAGTCATCATGTGAAGTATTAGAAAAGGAAAATCATCTTATTTAGTTTTGATTTCACGATACTAATACAGATTTTAACGTGCTAACTCTTTCCTGCTGCTATCAGGGGCAGGGGGGCACACTATATTTTCTTTTTCTTCTTCTTCTTTTTTTTTTAGACAGGGTCTCCTGTTGTCCAGGCTGGAGTGTGGTGGTGCAACCACAGCTCACTGCAGCCTTCACCTCCCTGGGCTCAGGTGATCCTCCTGCCTCAGCCTCCTGAGTAGCTGGGACTAGAGGCGCGTGCCACTATGCCCAGCTAATTTTTGTATCTTTTGTAGAGACGTGGGTCTCACCAGGTTGCCCAGGCTGTTCTCAAACTCCTGGGTTCAAGCAACGCACCTGGCTCAGCCTCCCAAAGTGCTGGGATTACAGGCGTGAGTCACTGTGTCCGGCCTCATACTGTATTTTCAACTGTCTTCATCATTTATATATTTTGAATTGAAGGTACCTAAGGCTAAGGCCTTTGCATGTGGGGTTCACGTGTCTCACACCATTGACTTGCACTGAGAAGCATCTCTTCCTACTTCCATAGCAGGCTCCCAACTCCCCAGTCCTTGCTCAAGTCCAGCCCCACTTACCAAACCCCTGAAACACAGGAAAGCAAAAACAACCCAGCCAAATCTAAACCCAAGAAAAATCCCACATCCACAAAAAGCATAGATCACTCAGATCATTCCTCTTCTAGTAACTACTGCATAGTGCTTAAAATAGAATTACTTCTGGCTGGAGAGGTCAATGGGATCTATTTCTGAAGTTACGTGAAAACAGCTGAGCTGTAACAGGATCTTGCTGATTCATTCCATCTGCAGGTGACTGTCTTTTGGTGTAGTTTTTATACTAAAGAATGATAAACTTCCTAGGACAGGAGTCTGGAAGGAAGGCCACTGCTCTCTGGCTTCTGCTGCTAATGAGATTTATAGAAACAATACACGTCTCATCTTCGTAGGTAGAAGCTTCCTAAATCTAATTTTTTTCCAAGTTTTAGTTTAGTGAATTGGAGATATGCCTCTTCCATTATTAATGCACACAACCTCTGCTTTTATATTTTATAAGATGATAATTGTTTCAGAAAACTAAGTTTTAAAGCAAATATCACCAGATTAAGTACCCACATGCAAAGTAAAGTGTGCCTCTGGCTAGAGCCTTTGCCGACTAGTAGGAGCCCACAGTGGTCACCACCAGCACAGCTGGAATACCTGCTACGGCTGAGATACATCTCTGAAGAGCTGCAAATAGGCACCAAAATGAACACAAGAAATTCTAGACTAAGATCAGTATTAGCAGTATACTCCCTGCCAGTTTTCTGATTGGCATATGTAACGATATTTTACTTCTAGCCATTGTTGGAAGACACAGTAAGATGTCACTACCCCACTGCTGCTGGTTTAGCTTGGATCAACTGTATAATGGCCTTCATATTTAACTCTAAAATTATCTACATTTCAGTGAAATTTGAGTTCAGAGATGAAACCCCTGGAAGTTCTTCTTCAATCTCATTGTTAGATTCAGAGCCAACTATGAGGCTCTGTTACTCACTCAATGGTTTTATTAATTAATATTCAATGTTCTCTTGTGTGTCTGCAAGTTGGTTTTTAAGTGTCCCAGAATATTTATGTCTGAGTATGCGAGGTAACCATGTTGCTGAGTATTTCTGGGATCTGCTTTCATTCCCTTAGAACACACATAAATGCTATGTTTGCACTTTCTCCTTTCTGCCACATCCCACTAACTGCTAAAACAGCAGACTGATTTTATGACGACTTAATAGCTTCGTATGCACAGCAGAGCACAAGGTAGCAGGTCCTGCAATTCTGGCTCGCACCAGAGACTGAGTAATTGAGGCAATGTTCGAGGAGGAGGATGTGTGCGAGTCAGTGTAGACAACTTCACATCCTGTGTCAAGTGCGGCCTCTGGAGCCCTTCTCAGGCAGCCTACAATTTCTGATAAAAAGACAGGCACAGGGATATTTCTCTGGACTAATACTGTTGTTTTATCTCCAGAATGAACCTGAACCAGGTCCAGACAATCCAGTTTAGGAAGCTATACTGCATTTCCTAAAATACTATCAGTTTTCCTCAGGCTCACAGAAAACTAATTAATATCAACAAGCATAGGACAAAAATGATTGTACCGTAGCATTCGCTCCTTTAAAACAACACACAAAAAATGTAATTCAGAAATCCTATTTTATAAGATAGGAGAGATCAATACCCTTAAGTGGTAATGATCAACAACTTAAAACTCAAACTCTGACATAAGTGAAAAGTCTATAAATTCAGCATAGGTCAATAGCAAAACTGTATAAAACCTAAAAACACCAACTTTAAAAATAGCAGAAACTTCATGAAGTAGTCACAAGGGGAAGGCTTTTGTCTGGGAATCCCAGTAGCTATGGAAAGCTGCGCGGGCATTCAAGCCAGTAGGCAGCACGGCCCAGCGGGTGCTGAGACTGCTGCTGCCCTTGCTGACCCTGACTGCCCAGATGGCACAGTCCCCAGAGAGGAGGGCAAGGGGCTGCCATCGGGGGTAATGCCACTCCTGCATGCTGTCACCTCTATGAAGGGAACTGGTGTGGAACTGTTACTTCTACATGCTCGAATAATAGCTTGGTCTAACAAGTTTGGAGAGTGAAAGGCTATGATTACTTGTAATTCTTAAGGGTGATGAACTTTGCTCTCACTGCAAAAGAAGGCTTGGTTCATGTCTGAGAGTTGAACATCACAGGTAATACAGGGCAGGAATAATACTCAGTGTAGCCACTTTACGCCAGTGGTAGAAAAAGAGATTAATGTTATAAACGAAAAAAATGAACAAATAACCCCATATGTTGTGCAATATACTAAACTTAACATACTTTCAGCATGTGAGCGCACTTCCACATGGAAAAAAATTTGTGTAACTTTTTATTTGTCTCTGTTAATTGGTAAACTAGATTTGCAACTGCTCCTATAATATTGCTACAACTACAAAGAGCACACGCATGCACAGACTGCAAGAGTCGCAGGGGAGAATAGAGTACAGAAACACTCTGTTAAGGTGTAGCAGTTACAGCACATTTTTCTTCTTTATATTTGGTGATACTACGTGCAATTTGTTAAAAAAAAATCTATAAATATTTTTCATATAAAAGAGCAGTATTTTGGCCCTTTTAACTGAACAAGAATGCCTTTCTCAGAGTGAAGCTCCCATGTTTTGGCTACTAAAAACGAGTTAAAAGTAGTTTCTGGGCCAGGCGCGGTGGCTCACGCCTGTAATCCCAGCACTTTGCAGGGTCGAGGCTGGCTGATCACCAGGTCAGGAGATCGAGACCATCCTGGCTAACAGGTGAAATCCCGTCTCTACTAAAAATACAAAAAAAAATTAGCCGAGCATGGTGGCGGGCACTTGTAGTCCTGGCTACTCGGGAAGCTGAGGCAGGAGAATGGCGTGAACCTGGGAGGTGGAGCTTGCAGTGAGCTGAGATCGCGTCACTGCACTCTAGCCTGGGCTACAGAGCAAGACTCTGTCTCAAAAAAAAAAAAAAAAAAAAAAAAAGTAGTTTCTGGGCTGGCCATGGTGGTTCAAGACTGTAATCCCAGCACTTTGGGAGGCCGAGGCGGGCAGATCACTTGAGGTCAAGAGTTCCAAACCAGCCTGGCCAACATGGTGAAACCCCATCTCTACTAAAAATACAAAAATTAGCCAGGCATGGTGGTGCTCGCCTGTAATCCCAGCTACTTGGGAGGCTGAGGCAGGAGAATCGCTTGAACCTGGGAGATAGAGGTTGCAGTGAGACGAGATCATGTCACTGCATTCTAGCCCAGGCAATAGAGTGAGACTCTGCCTCAAGAAAAAAAAAAAAGTAGTTTCTGGCCAGGCATAGTGGCTCACACCTATGATCCCAACACTTTGGGAGGCCAAAGTGAGAGGATGGCTTGAGGCCAGGAGTTTGAGACCAGCCTGGGCAACACAGCAAGACTCTGTCTCTAAAAGAAAAAGTTTCTAAGGATAACGTATCAAAGGGGAGAGATCCCCCAACAAATGCAATGTGGTTCTAACCTCTGTAGGGTGTCATGGATGTAATATTTTAGAAATGTCAGCAGGTCATGGTATACATTACACACCTGAGACTTCACCATCTCCCTCCCACATATGTACCCTTGGAGAGCTACTTAATCTCCTAGGTCTCATTTGTAAAATGAGGCCCAAGGAGCTGTAAAAACTCAACGAGATGATCCATAAAAATGCTCCATACGTGACTGCCAACCATGGCCAGACCACATTTATTGCAAGACTCCAGTGCCAGGCGCAGGGCCCTCTGTAGCTTGAGCTCTTCCACGAGTTGGCACTCAAATTGGGACTATCCACTAAGGGTGGATGGGGCACGCAAGCCAATTTAAAATAGTCATGGGCTGCATAATGACGTTTTGGTCAACTGACTGCATACAGGACAATGGTCCCCTAAGATTATATATAATGGAGCTGAAAAATTCCCATCACCTAGTGACGCTGTACCCATCACAATGTAGCGGAATGCATTCCCCATGTGTTTGTGGTGATGCTCGTGTAAACAAACCTACTGTGCGGCCAGTCACAGCAAGGTCTAGCACACACAACTGATGATGCTAATTAAAGACTATGTTACCAGTTTATGTCTTTACCGTATTTCCTGTTGTTGGATCTCCAATGGGACAACGTGTGGAGGTGGACAACAGTGATATTGAAGATCCCAGCCCTGTGTAGGCCTAGGCTAACGTGTGCGTTTGTATCTTAGTTAACAAAAAAGTTTAAAAGGTACAAAAAAAAGCTCATAGAATAAGAATATAAAAAATACTTCTGTAAAGCTGCACAATGTGTGTTTTAAGCTAAGTGTTACTGAAGAAAGAAAAGTATCTTTTAATCTTTTAATAAATGTAGTGTGGCCTAAGTGTACAGTGTTCATCAAGTCTACAGTAGTCTCCAGTGGTGCGCAGTAGTCTCCAGTGGTGCGCAGTAGTCTGCAGTGGTGTGCAGTAGTCTGCAGTGGTGTACAGTAATCTACAGTAATCTGCAGTGGTGTACAGTAGTCTGCAGTACTCTGCAGTGGTGTACAGTAGTCTCCAGTGTTGTGCAGTAGTCTGCAGTGTTGTGCAGTAGTCTGCAGTGGTGTACGGTAATCTACAGTAATCTGCAGTGGTGTACAGTAGTCCGCAGTGGTGTGCAGTAGTCTGCAGTGGTGTATAGTAGTGTACAGTAGTCTCCAGTGTTGTGCAGTAGTCTGCAGTGTTGTGCAGTAGTCTGCAGTGGTGTACGGTAATCTACAGTAATCTGCAGTGGTGTACAGTAGTCCGCAGTGGTGTGCAGTAGTCTGCAGTGGTGTTTAGTAGTGTACAGTAGTCTCCAGTAGTGCGCAGTAGTCTGCAGTGGTGTACAGTAATCTACAGTAATCTGCAGTGGTGTACAGTAGTCTACAGTAGTCTGCAGTGGTGTATAGTAGTGTACAGTAGTCTCCAGTAGTGCGCAGTAGTCTGCAGTGGTGTGCAGTGATCTCCAGTGGTGTGCAATACTCTGCAGTGGTGTACAGTGCTGAACTCTACTTTGCAGTGGTGTACAGTAGTCTTCAGTGGTGTACAGTAGTGTACAGTACTCTGCAGTAGTCTCCAGTAGTGTACAGTAGTCTGCAGTGCTGTGCGTAGTCTGCAGTAGTGTCCCAAGCCTTCACATTCACTCACCACTAACTCACTGACTCACCCACAGCCACTTCCAGTCCTGCAAGCTCCACTCATGGTAAGTGCCCTATACAGGTGCACCATTTTTAATATTTTATACCATATTTTAATGTCCCCTTTTCATGTTTAGATATATAAATACTTACCATAGTCCTACAACTGCCTACAGTATTCAGTACAGTAATACACTGTGCAGGTTTGTAGCCTAGGAGCAACAGGCTGTACCATATAGCCTAGGTGAGTAGGAGACTATGCCATCTAGGTTTATGTAACTATACTTTATAATGTTAATACAATGCTGAAATTGTCTGATGACACATTTCATAGAATGTATCACCATTGTTAAGCGATGCATGACTGTATTAATTCTGTTCCTGGAGCTTTTTTTTTTTGTTTAAAGAAATGGGGTCTCATTATGTTGCCCAGGCAGGCTTCGAACTCGTGGCTTCAAGCCATCCTTCCACCTCAGCCTCCCAAGTAGCTGGGATTACAGGTGGGGGCTCTCAGATCACTTTCTGCATACCTTTACTATAATGCTAATTAAACTCTATTAAATTTGATATTACTAGCCTGTCCCACTAGACTATTCCTTACTTAAGAATAATCTTCTTCTTCTTTTCTTTTTTTTTTTTTTTGAGACAGAGTTTCCCTCGGTCGCCCAGGCTGGAGTGCAATGGCCCCATCTCAGCTCACTGCAATCTCCACCTCCCAGGTTCAAACGATTCTCCTGCCTCCACCTCCTGAGTAGCTGGGATTAGAGACATGCGCCACCATGCCCGGCTAATTTTGTATTTTTAGTAGAGATGGGGTTTCACCTTGTTGGTCAGGCTGGTCTCGAACTCCTGACCTCAGATGATCTGCCCGCCTTGGCCTCCCAAAGTACTGGGATTACGGGCATGAGCCACCACGCCCGACCTAATCTTATTTTTCAAATCCCTTCATTTTCCTTCTTCCTGCTTCTCCTTATCCCCCCAAGTACTTTATAAAATGTAAGGGCCTAGAAATATTAGTCATATATTAGTAAAAAATTGGAATCACAAATTCAAGTACTCCAAGGAACCAGTCAGTTAACGTAAACAGGCCCAGTGTAAGAACAGCAGCACAAGCTTGATGATGCTCAATGGCTACTGATCAAAAGCCTCAGTGCTGGGAACCGTCAGGGGTCGGGGGGCAACGTGACACGGTATGGAGAGAATGCACAGGCCCTTATGAAGGCAAGTGGCTCTGACTGACTGCTGCCATGTGAATCCAGTGTCAGACTTTTCAGGTTTCCAAAGGAAGCCAGAAATCTGGAATTTAATATAAAACATTTGCATTAAAAAAATGCCAATTCACAGAAAAAATGTGGGCCAAAAAGGCACATTTGTGGGACTAGGTGCAGCCAATGGACCACTGATTTTTGACCTCTGGTTTAGTGACACTGATGTGTTAGCTGGAGGCTAAAACTGTCTTGAGGATCCATAAAGGACTCCTGATGTGGCAGCCTCAGAGAGGTACAAGTGAACCACCAAGGAGTCTACGAGGAGGCTGGAGGGCCCAGCTGGTGGGCCAGGGGAGGTCCTGTAGGGCAGTCATAATTGAATTAATGCAGCAAGCAGGACATTCTCCTGTTGAATGCTTATGACAAAAACCAAAAAGGTGCCCAAATGGCCAGGCTGCCCTACACAAGATGGTGATTGCCCAACTCCACTGGCTCCCCGCGTGCAGACCTTCTGGGCTTACTGTTTCCTCCCTGCACCATCACTGCCCAACACTATGTATATACTTTAATTCATGTGTTGTTTGCCACCCTCACTAGATCTAGACCCCACCATGGCAGGGTTTTGACTGTTTTGCTCCCTGCAGTTTCCCCAGCTACTAGAGCACAGCCTAGTACATGGCAGGTCCCAATAAATTCACTGTGTATGGTGATCTCTGGGCCCTGACATTGCCCAGCAACCCTCCAGGGGCCCCAGTCAAGTCAGTTCTCTGTTCCTGTCCTCCACATGGGCTAATGCATGCTCCCCCTCTACTCATGCTGCTGCTCCTAGCCAGCCCTCCTCCACTCTGGGCTAGTATCCACACTCCCAGAGAGAAAAGAACCCCAGAAGGTGGCCACCTGTGCTGCGCTCCTTCCTGCTCCTTGCTTCACGAGATGGATGAAGTGCCCTTGTCCTGCTCGACGCAGGGATCTCTTCCCTCTTCATTCATTCTCATCTCCACTTTTTCCTTTCTAACAGCTCTGAAACATGCTCATGACTTTGACACCTTAAAATCTCTCTACTCTGGACCGTGCCCCTCTGGCTGAGAACTGGTCTTCCATATCTGGGACCTTTTATTGTCCTCACTGGACACATGGAGCTCTGTGCCTCCTGCTGTGCTCATGGGCATGTCAGTGAACTGACAACAGTCATCTGCCAACTTGCCTAAGTTCTGAACCATGTCTATCCTATCTTCTTTCCTCCTGCATCCAAACGGTTACGAAATCTTGGAATCATGCACTGTCGTTGCTTTCAAATCCATCGTCTCCACCCCAGGCCACCACCGCCACCACCAAAACATTCGCTTGATGTTCTACTGAGTGTGCTTAATATATTTTTTTCTTGAATAGAAAACCACCAGAGGATCCTGCTTTGCTCTCATTGGATAATCTTTAGATACAATATTGCAGGGTGACAGGGAACTTAAATTATTTTAATGCTATTTGTTATAAAAAACAATACTCGGGGTACTCATGAATATATAATGAGAATAAGCTATTTTTTTTTTTTTTTTTTACTTGTAAAGAAACATGAAATACCTTTCCTACCTGGACCAAGCAACGGTGATCGATTCAGCTGAGTACTGGCCTGGTGCGGTGGCGGCGTCTCGACCCTGTGTGTGGTGTTGCTCGTGGTAGTGGTGGTGGTGGTGGTATTGGTCGTGGTACTGCTCTGGATGACCGGGTTGTTTCTATCCCACATGTTTACAGTTTTATTGTTATAGTTGCTTGGGTCCCCCCAAGCTGAGGTACCATCATCAATTTCCATTTTGCGGCGAATGGACGGTGGAGAGGGTTCTTCCCAGCCAGTTGCCTCACTGCTGTCCTTCTGTTTGACTGGTACCGGCCCCCCGATCCACCCTGTTCCTGTCTGTTTCACAGAAGCAGCTCCTCCCCAGTTACTCACATTGTTGTCTTGGGGTTTGCTAGCCCAGTTCTGTTGGGGGCCAGGTTTTAAAGTCTCCCCCCAGTTTGTACCTGGATTGGCCTTTGTATTTGTGCTGTTGCCCCAGCCGCTGCTCCCAGATCTCGTGGTGTCATTCCAACCAGACCCTGACCTATTACTGTCAGCATCCCATCCAGATCCATTTTTTTTCCCATCCCCCAAGTGTCCAAGGACAGATGATGAATCTGCCCAATCTCCTCCTCCTGCACTCCAGGTTGGATTTGATCTTTGTCCATCTCCCCAGTGTTGGGATTTGGGCTTTGGAGGCTCACCCCAGGTGGGTGACTTGTCCTCCTGATTTGCGGCCCCACTCCAAGCATGGCCACTCTTGGCAGCAGCAGCAGTACTAACAGCAGTAGAGCTTATCGAGTCCCCCCAAACCCCCGGGCCACTTGGCGCTTTGTTGTTGCTGTCTCCCCAACCTGTGTTTGCTGGCACAGCGGCAGGTGGCGCGTTGACCCACCCAGATACTGAAGAGGTATTTGTACTGTTCATGATGGACCCATCGTTCTTCCCCCCTGAGTTTGAAGGCTGAGTAGCTGCACAACCCCAGGCCTCTGTCCCATTGTCATTTTTCCTTTCAGACCTAGGGGATTCTTCAAATTCCCAGGCAGTGTTCTGCTTTACAGGAGTCTGTCCCCAACCAGTATTAGACAGAACTCTTGGGTCAAGATCATTCCTTGGCAACTGGATGTGCCCTTGGTCTATAATCCCTTTATCTCGCCTTCGGCCTTCTCCCGTTCCTTCCCTCCCAGTGCTTCCTTCATTGTGGTTGCCAGAACCATCACTACTTCCTTCACTTGCTGTAGTTCCAGAAGATGCCGCTTTGGCCCAGGAGTTCATGTGTTCACCACCAGGCTGCACGGTAGGGTTCTGGATGGTGACACCAGGACTCTCCCACCCTGCTGATCCTTTCCCATTGATGTCACTGTTGGAATGCTGGTTTGGGGGCTTTCCCCATTCCCCATTCACACTGTTAGAGGTGCTTCGGCTGGGGTGGCCCCAAGCTCCCGAATGGATATTACCAACGCCATTGTTGCCACTGCCCCTTCCCCAGGCGAGTATTCCAGGACCAGCGGGAGGTCCTGAATCCCAAGCATTTCCTCCATTTCCTTCCTTTTGCACAGCACTGCTGGATCCGTTTTGTTTAGCACTTAATGCTGAGTTCACAGTGTCTCCATTCCCCTGACTGAACCCAGAATTGCTATTTCCTGTGGCAGGGTTACCTGGGGACAGTCCCCACACAGAATTGCTTATTCCTTCAGCACTGCCCCCACTGACTTGAGAAACTGATGATCCATTAGCACCAGGAAGGCCTTGCAGGTGGGGCGGGATGATGGCTCCCATACCAACAGCCATGCCCCAGTTTGGCAGTCCATTTGTCTGCATTGCATTGATAGGGTTGGGTGAAGAGTTCATGGGGTTAGTGTTATTTGGTCCATCAGTGTTAAGGTTCTGAGGTTGTGCGCTGAAAGACACATTCTGAGAAGTGGACGTTTGTGGTTCTGTGCTCTCTTGCGGCAGCAAGTTTCCCCAAGCACCTAAAGTGCCTGTTGGGTTCCCGTTCTGGTTGCCCATATTTTGACCTATGGCACTGACTGGACTGCAAATACTGGAAGGGTTGCCTGTCGCCACGGTGCCTTCATGTCCAAGTACAGGCCAGGCAGCTGGGTTGGCATTAGGATTAAGGTTAAGATTAATGCCACCATTGGAGTTGGAAGCACCCCAGCAATTCTGACTTCTCCCATCTCCAATCATAGTATCCATTTTTCCATCCCCACCACTGATAGAGCAGTGAGCCAGGCCAGAGCTGGAGCCTGTGGCTACACCCCACACTCTGGCCGCACTTCCATTACTGTTCGCTCCCCCTGCTCCAAGGGCACTCTGATTAGAAGGGCTTTGGACGAGTGCGCCATTGGTGCCATTATTGCCATTTGTCTTCTTGGTATGTCCAGTGAAGTTGCCTTGGGCACTCCCTGTAGCCATGCTACTGTTCTCTGAGCCACAGTTGGAGGCAGAGTCAGTGTCTGTAGTACATTCTGAGGCAGATTCAGTCTCTGTTCCTGTGATGGAAGGCCACGCCTCCTTGTCAGTCCTATCTATTATCACTTTATCCCAGCTGCAGTTGGCTTCGCTTCTGTAAGTAGGCTGCTGTCCCCAGTGGGAATTTTCATAATGATCTGCCAATCCACTATGACTGAGATCTGAAAAAGATGAAACAAAATTCAAAATTAGATTTTCTACTCATTTGTCAATGAATCAACTGTTAACTAGTCTTTGGGGAAGCTCTTTATTTCAAGTCTTCAAATCTGAATGACGAACACTAAAAAATGACTTAAAGAAAAAAGCTATTTGTCTTCTTAATAGATCCCATTTTAAAAAGCGTTAATGTTTTTAAAATTATATCAATTCTTACTACTACACTGTCCTATTATTCCCCCTGGAGAATACTCACAATGCACGTTAGCACATCAGCATCTCTGAAAGCATCTGTAGTAAAGGCAGCTTTGAAAGATAAGTGACTTTGCAACTCCTATAAATAGAGACTGAGAAATGCTGGCAATGACAGTAAGTAAAACTTGTAGTTCTCTTTAAGACCTCTAATTAGATTACAGTATTATAGAGGCGAAACATGGCTTTTAGTAGAAAAAAATTGTAAACTGCATTGCAGAATCATAACAGAACCAATATTTGGGGTGGGGGAAGTGGTGATGGAAGGAAAGAGAGAAAAGACATATGAGACAATGCTATCTTATTTTATCAAAAATACTAAGGATTAGAAACGTTTAATGAGCTGTATACTACTTTATCTGACCTTATCTGCAATTTGGTTTATCACTGTCTCCTGCACATTCATAATAAAAAAAAAATCTGTAGCTCAAGGACATCACCAAAAAAAGAAAAAAGAAGAAAAAGAAGGAAAAAGAATCTCAGCCCCACAAGTGCTATCTTTTTGGATCTCTAAAGATTCCTTGAATCCTTGTTTTCTATTTCTTTAGATCCTTTTCTTTGGAGATCCCTAGAATAACTTTATATGCCATCTTCTTATAGTATTTAACTCTTCGGGTCCTTTTAAAGAATCCCCTGTTTAGATCTGCATTTTATTTCCTATGACTTTAATAATTATTTGAGTATTTCCAACATCGCAGTCAAACTTATATCCAATCAACTTTTTGGCAGACTTTATTCCAAGTATGTATCACTCAAAAATAAAGTAAAAGAAATGTTAAAAAAAATCATTTAACCTAAATATACAACAAACTCACATATGTGATTTAGAAATCCTTGGTCAGTTTCTCTAAATACTACAATATACAAATAAACTGCAATAAAATATTTTCTTCTCTTTTAGAACCTTTAATTATGTTCTCTTCAAATTTATTTTAACAAGAAAAATCTTATGGACAGTTAAAACATGAATTTCCCAAATAAATTCTCTTTTAAAGTTTGATGGAGCTAAAGGAAAAAAAGGAAGTGTGTAAAAAATTATCATTAGAAAGACCATACTAAAGTTAATATCAACCTAAAAGAGATTTTTATTGCCTGATTTAAGAGCAATGTAATGATTTTAGAATTATGCTCTAGGTGATTTCAAAGTAGGTACATAATTCCAGGTGAAAACTACAAAGGAAAAATGAAGACAGGCAACAGAAAACTTTAAATGTTGAAACTGCTATAAAATGACTAGGTTCTTTTCACTGCCAAATATTAGGGGTTGGCTCTATAACCCTGGTTTATGACAATTTGGTTTCGCACATACTCTAAAAACTATCTAATATAATAACTAACTAAAGAGATAAATGAGCCATTCCTCATTTAACACAGAAAATAAGACCAAGTTAACACACAGAGATTATGGCTTGTTGCCAGCAAATATTACCACATTTCATTTTACCATCAGTTTGGGTTCCCTCAGAGACAGGTTGTGCCATAAGGCAGGCTGCCTCTTGACTAGGACAGCACTCACTGCAACCAACACCCAGAAAGCAGGGGGTTAACAACCTGGCTGACCAATGCATTCTTTTCCATATGTGAGGTGCCATTCGAATACACAGTATTATTGGTTCCATTCCACAACAGGCACACTGTAAAATGGTCTGCCCTTTGTTAATGGTCTACTTTGAGGACTTGAGGATTGCTCAGCCCCCAATTTGACAGGTTTATACTCAGTTATACGACACGTTTGAAAGAAGGATAGCATTATAAGCTAGTGGCTAATAAATGCTGTTGGACAACTGTCTAGCCACATGAAATGAAAGTAGATCCCTTATATCGTATACATTCTAGATAAAGTAAAGAGCGAATTAGGAAAAGCAAAACTTCTTAAAGCTTATTAAGGAAACAAAGGAGACCATCTCTATGACCTTGGACATTGTATCTTCTTATAGAAGACATGAAATACATAAGACATAAACAGGTGATAAATTTGACTCTGCTAATATTAAAAACATCTATATAACAAAAGATATCATATAATGAAAGCTAAAAAAAACAAGCCACAGGCAGGGAGAAGATATAACAGATACTGTACGGTTATCAGATTAAATAATTCCCAGCCAGGCACAGTGGCTCTCGCCTGTAATCCCAGCACTTTGGGAGGCTGAGGCAGGTGGATCACCTGAGGTCAAGAGTTCGAGACCAGCCTGGCCAACATGGTGAAACCTTGTCTCTACTTATACAAAAATTAGCCGGGTGTGGTGGTGCATGCCTGTAGTTCCAGCTACTTGGGAGGTTGAGGCAGGAGAATCACTTGAACCTGGGAGGTGGAGGTTGCAGTAAGCCGAGATTGTGCCACTGCACTCCAGCCTGGGCAACACAGTGAGACTCCATCTCCAAAAAAAAAAAAAAAAAATCCTAAAAATCAGTAAGAAAAAGGCCAACAACCCAACCAGAAATGTGAAAAGGATAGGAACAGGTAATTTAGAAAAGAGAAAACTCACAAGCCATTAACATATGGAACAATAATCAACCTCATTAATAATCAAGAAATGCACTTTAATGTCACACTCTAGATGAAAGTGACACAACACTACAATTTTTGAATTGTGGTTCCCTCTGGGGGTGGGATGGGGACCAGAATGGGGTTGGAGGGTGATACCTATAACATTTTAAAAATAGAGAGCCCTGAAGCAAATATGGCATGATATTATGTTAAATCTCTATTGTGAATACAGTTATATTATTTTCTGTATACTTTATTGAAAAAATATTTTCAAAATTTTTAATTTTTATGTTTAAATGTGATATGAGTCAGGCGGCAGAGCAGTCTGATTAAAAACCCATCTGATCCCTGAATTAAGTGTCTAATTTCTGAAGGTGAGTTCCTTGAGGGCATGGCAAATATCTTTTTAGTTTTCCATTCAAAATGCTTGCCACATATAGGCAAACAATATATGTTTCCTGGGCAAACAAAACCATAAATGCATAGCGCTACAATCTGAGTTCTAGCTGAAGTCACACCAATCAGCTGCACTTGTACAGCCCAGACTGCTTTGAACAAGCACATCCATCTTCTGAGGGAACCAATTCCACTACAATGACGCCGCCTACTCAGACCTTCCCGGGCTTTGAGGTGTAGAGCTCAACTACGCCACAGCAAAACAACCACCAATGGGGCAATACTGGCAGGAAGCAAAGTCACTTCTAGAAAGGCCAATATCCATCTCCAATAGCTGAAGTGCCATAAGGATGGCCATACAGGATGCCATAAGGATGAAGTCATGCCTGTTGAGTTTACATACTGGGTATTTCTAGAATCTTTTCCATTAAAACAAGAAATAAAACTTCCCTCTGACTGCCCCTGTTCCAAGCACCCTATGTCTTGACTGGATTACTGTAAATAACTTTCCAACAGGTCTCTTCCCATGCCCCCTGCCGCTCCACCCCCAGTAACGTGCTCAACACTGCATACAGTGCTCTTTTCCAAATGAATGCCCAGTGGGTCACCAATGGTTGGGTCTCTTTTGAGGCCATTCATATCATTCTTTCTCTTGCTCTGTGCTCCAGACAGTTCCTCAAGGTGCCATCTGTGTCCTGCCCTCCCAAAGACAGGGCTGTTAAAGGTGCCATCCCCTGCCTGGGCTCAATGTTTATTCTTTTTTCCTATCTCAAATCCAAGGACATTTAATTTGGGACGTTTTTGTTCCCTAGTTAGGACTCCCTCATACATTCATTGTAACAGTCTTCCTTTCAAGTCACTTAGACCAACCAGGGTGGCAAACAATTTCTGTAAAGGGCCTAATAGCCAAAATGCTTTAGGCTTTGTGGGCCATATAGTCTCTGTCACAACTACTCAATTCTGCTGCCATGGCACAAAAGCAGAATGAGTGTGGCTGTGTGCCAACAAAACTTTATTTCCAAAAATAGGTGATGGGCCAGATGTGGCTCATGGGCCCAGAGCTTGCCAACTCAATTGAAACAATAACTATTATTGAGTGCCTCCTATATGCAGCTACTGTGCTGGGGACACAGCCATAAACAAGATGGATGATTTCTTTCTCTCATGGAGCACACATTCGAGTGTGAGTCATCGTGTGACTGGCTGGTTCTCCCTCTAGGCTGTAAACACCATGAAGGCAACAGGTGCCTATTTTGGCCCTATTTTTACTGCCAGTGTTCAGCAGAGTATCTGATAGAGAAGAAGCAGTAAGTAAACATCCACTGAATGAATGAATGAATGAGTAATTCTTATCAATACTTGAAAGCAGTTTGCTAGTAATATAAATGATGCTTAAATTTTCAGTCTTGAAGGTAAAGTTAAGTTTAGGTTGCCATGTTGACTAGCAACCAACTTAACTGAAGTTATTTGCAAAAATACTGGGTTATCTATTCAGAAAAGTTAGTATAAGAGGAACCGACAGCTCAAAATGTTTTTTAGTTAAAAAAAATTACAACTGAGACTATGAATCTATGTGGAAAACATAGATAGGGTTTGATAATAAGTTATACTACCTCACTCCTAGGTATATACCCAAAAGAAAGGAGATCAGTATATTGAAGAGAGAGCTTCGATGTTTGCTGCAGCACTACTCACACCAACCAAGATTTGGAAGCAACCTACGTGTCCATAAACAGATAAATAAAGAAAATACGGCACATATACACAATGGAATACTGCTCAGCCATAAAAAAAATAAGATCCTGTCATTTGCAACAACATGGATGGAACTGGAGGTCACTATTTTAATTAAAATAAGCCAGGCACACGAAGACAAGCTTTGCATGTTCTCACTTATTTGTGGGAGTTAAAAATGAACATAATTGAACTCACGAAGATCGAGGCTAGGAAGGGTAGTGGAAGAGTGAGGGGTGGGGAGAAGTGGAGATGGGTTAATGGGTACAAAAAATAATTAGAAAGAATAAATAAGACCTAGCAATTACTAGCGTAACAGGCTTACTATAGCTAAAAATAATTTCACTGTCCATTTAAAAATACATAAAAGAGTATAATAGGATTATTTGTAACACAATGGATAAATACTTGAGATGACCGATACCCCATTTATCCTGTGATTATTACACATTGCATGCCTGTATCAAAATATCTCATGTAACCCATAAATACATATACCTTCTATGTACGCACAAAAATAAAAAAAATTATAAAAAATATAAGTTTTACTATAGAAGTCAATTTGGAACAATGCTATTTTACTTAAGAAGGAACCAATCAACCAACCAACCATCTCTTTTCTCCCACCTCTATAGCCTCCTTGTGCTTCTTGGGATAGGATGCAGCCTCGGGGCCACGCTGTGGCCTGGTACATCTTCTGTCACAGGAGAGGAGCAGGGAGTGTGCCCAGCCTAGCCCAGCCCACTGAAGTTTCAGGCTGCAGCTGCTGACATTCCATGTTTGGCTACCATTATGAGACATACTGCTATTCTTTTTTCCTTTTTTTCCATACTTTAGCTGCTCTCTTGTTCCTTCTTGGTTCTTCCACCTCATCAAATCATCTGGCTCTTCACAAATTAATTTTACTGAAAATTCAATGCAGGTTCATGGAGAAAGAGAAAAGTACCTACTACTTATAAGCTCTTTTTTGAAGGGTAGGCTTAGGGATCTCTCTGAAAATTATAAATACAAAACCCCCAAACCGGGGACTATATTGCATACTGAGCTAATTAAAGTATGCTTTTAGTTCTATCAAATCTCTGAATGTCTCCTCTTCCTCATCATCGCCACCACCACCATCACCATTGTTACCACCATCACCAACACCACCACCAGCATCAACACCACCACCATGATCACCACTACCATCATTACCTCCACCATCATCACCAACTCCATCATCACCATCACCAATAGCACCACCATCATCACCACCATCACCACACATTCTTTTAATCAGAATACCAGGATTTATTCCAAAAATGAAAATGTAGTCTAAAAGGTTAAGCTTTGTTAAAAAAAAAAAAATCTGTGGAATGACTGAATTTTAAGAGCAGCCATTTTGTAATGAATGAAAACTCTGAAATGAACCAAGACATCACATACTTTATACCATTTCGGAGTTTGAAGTATTTCCATACACATCGGCTTAACTGAACCTTACAAACAATGTCAGTTTTACAGATGAAGAAACAGGCTCAGAGAGGCCAAGTCGCCAGGGTTTGTAACTAATAAGCAGTAAGGAATGAACTGAAATCTGGGTTTTCAGAATACAATCTAGTGCTCTTCCCACCACAATATTCTATTATCAAATAACTTTTCCCCTAAAAAAAAGCCTTAAAAAGAAAAAAGAATTGAAGCTCATGTACAATGTTAAATTCTCTTTTCTTCTGCTGTTAAGTGGTTTACACAGTCTATAAATAGGTGTCTATAAAAATCTAAGCAACATAACTGTCTTAAGTGATTAAATTAAAAAGGATTACATAACAGCATGGTTGAAAGAGAAAAGCTTTCCTTTGTCTTTAAATTCCAAAATGTTAGCGTATAAAGATAAAATTTTCCTGGAAAAGTATTTAATGAAGAGCTTCCAAAAGCCATGGTAAGCAAAATTTTAATTAGGTATCAGATTTAATCTGATAGGAAAGTGTGGACAAGATTTACTTAGAGGTGTGCAGAATGCTGTACTGGTACTAACACTGACAAATAGTAAATGCGTTCATTCTTTATCATCACAGTCCTTTTAATTGAAATAATACATTATGTATTACAAACACTAGTTTGCAACGCTTTCAACAGTTGACAATATATGTTTACTAAGGCTTACTGATGCCACAAACCCTTCGCTGCTTGCTTTTCAGGGGCAGGATAAATGCTACAACAGCTTTCAGCTTTTGAAAACCAAAGATGCCTCCCCCTCTACTGCATTTACTGGGTGTACAGATCTCAGGGAGAAAGTACTTTGAATTAAAAATTCCATTGCTGGACAGATTCCCAAACATTTCATCTGTCAACTACTATAAATACAAGGAATTATGAAATGCAGAACACAGTACATGATTTATTGGAAACACAAAAAGTGTCCAAAAGAGTAAGTTTGTTGCCTTGTGTTTTTCTTCAAAACGGCAGTAAAATGAGATTGCTTCCTCAAGGTTAAGAGTCCATTAAATGAAGAAGGAAACTGGGGGCAAAGGAGGCTTGCTTCCTAATTTGGGAAGGCCTGCCCATGCCAGCCCAGCAGAGAGAAACCACAGTAGGGAAAGCCATGGGTAAGTCTCTGCTCAGGGCGGCAGATCTTTAGCAAGCAGCTCTTTTCCAAGACGCCATTTTATCCAATCTGAATTGCAGCCAAGAGCTTAGGGATACGAAGCTACACTCACACACTGGAATGTTATGTCACGAACGGACTGGCGAGAAGCAGCCACTATTTGTTCCGTGTTTGTTCCACTTCTCCTGCTCTACGAGGGGCTGACGGGTGAGGAAATACCTGCAGACGGTGCCGCCCAACCCTCCTAGGAGACGCCACCTCGCGTGCACAGCTGCCTCTACGCCTGCATCTAGGCTCGCCTGGCCTCTCGCTACAACATGTTGGCTGGGTACAGCGAGAGCCGCCTCCTGTAGAGCTGCCAGGGAGCTGCCAGGAAGCTCCCGGGGCCAGCCTGCGTCCGGGCCACCCGCGGGCGCCCGTGGCCGCAAGCCGGGCAGGGCTGGGCAATGCCCTTTCTACTCCAGGAGGCACCCGAATCATCCCCTTCAACTAGGGGTGGAGGCATGGACGGATGGGATTTTACAGCTTTGATTATCTAATTGCAGCTGACACTAAACCGATCTTCCTTCCTCTTTAAATTCTTTCGATTGTCACAAACATTTTCACTTCAGGACCCAGTTACAATTAGCATCACAGCCACTTTTCTTCTGTGTTTTTGAAAGTCAGCCAAAAGAATAACAGCATTTTGCCTATTGGCTGCAGGCGAATAAACTGCGGCTCTCTCATCCTGCCTTTGTTTTCCGCTCCTTCTTTCTGTCTTTTTCTAAACAACTCCTAAACATTTGGCATGCCAACACTAGCTGTAATATTCTAAATGAGCCCCACATGTAAACTGGCAAGTGTCCAGCTTCTTAATGACCTTCCTGCCTCTATCTAAAAAAGATCTAAGTAGCAAACACTGCCGTATATTAATCAAAGCCTCTGTTTATAAATGTACAAAGCAGCCACCAAAACAATACATTGTTCTGCCTTTGGCAAAAGAAGTTATTATTATTATTTTTTAAAGATAAAAGCTCTCAAGTGTTTCAAGCTGGAGCTATCCTGCAGACTTGCAAAAACATAATCTGCACTGAACATGACATGATCAGGTGGCATTCTTTGGAATCTCTGGAAATCACTGTACTTACTAATACTCATCTTTGCAGTTAAGATCTGTTGCTATTTGGCTAAATATACTCCCATCCAAATCAATACATGAATTTACAAATCTCCTTTCCCCTGTATTATTTTATGAGAAGGCCAATGCTTCATTTGCTGGTAACAGTCTTTATCTAAAGAGAACCTGGAACCAGGGCTGGGAGGCACCCTGGCCTATCTGTCTCGCAGAAGCCCTTCCACCATTGGCAAGAACTGTCTCTCTTTGGCTATTGCCAGTGAAGGGGGAAGGAATAAAAGTTCTTCCAGAAATCTGAAAACCCTGCCCACCACCCTATATTTCCGCCATTCTTGTTCCACCTCTGTCCTCTGGGGCTGCCCAGGGGCAGCGGACTCTCAGGACAGCCCTTTGACAGCTGAAATGCCCACAGGCCCTCCTCCTCTGGGGCTTGTTGTAGGCTCCTCTCTGTTGTTCTCCCAGTCCTTAGGGGGCATTTCTAGGCCTTTATTGCCCTGTCTGCTCTGGATGCCCTTGTGTGCAAGCCTGTGTTTCCCATGAGGGATGGCAGCCACAGGATGCTGCCTGAGAACAGTCACAGCATTAACCACTGGCAGAAGGGTCAGCTGGACGCTGGAAAGCTCCATTTAGAATTGTCAGTCCATTACAAAATTGGTTTCACTTGACTGAATTTCACTTCAACATCAGCATTATCGAATATTAAAAGCATCTAGGACTTATTTTTGCATGCAAGTCTTGGTTACCTTCTAAAATGGGATACTTGTTGAGATCAATAATGCTACAAAACCAACGAAGCTTCTGCCCAATGCCCGGGCCAACGTGGGTGACAGCAAGAAGTTGACACCAAGAACAGAGGGGATGGCTGACCCGATAAGAGGTAGGGAGTGGGGGAGCAAGATTTGAAATTGCTGTTCTGTGGGGACCTGCAGCCTAGCAAAAGTTCAACTGGTTCTCAAACACAGGCTGCTCTTTATCATCACAGGATAAAGTGAGATTGCTGGTCACTGGAAGACTAATGCTATCTACACCTGTGCCTGTTCTGTAAAGAATACAGTCAACTCTGTTTTTGTCCCTACTACCTCTCGACATGTTCCAACTTGCCTGTTATTAATTCATGCCACTGGGCAGAGGACAACCGCAGAGCATTCAGTCGTCAGTAAAGAGCTGTGCTCTAGGTGTCTGCAGGATGTATTCCTGTATCTGAACAGCTACGTCATATTACCCAACATTTTGATAAATCCTGCCACATGCCTCCTTACATTCCAACCAACAGCACACCAGCGTCTCCTTTTCCCACACTCTCGCTGATCGCCTGCGGTGGTTACAGGGTCTTGAGAAGATTAAATGAGTTAATACGTGTAAAGCAATTGGATCTTGCAAATGATAAGCACTCAATCCATAGTACTGTGTTATTACAATAAAGGAGTATTAACAAGATTTAAAGTTTTGACAATTTGGTAAGTGAAAAGTGATCTATCAGTGCTGTTTCCATTTATCTTTTCCTTGATTACAAGGAAATACATTTTTTTTTTTTTTGAGACGGAGTCTTGCTCTGTCGCCCAGGCTGGAGTGCAGTGGCGCCATCTCGGCTCACTGCAAGCTCCGCCTCCCGGGTTCACATCATTCTCCTGCCTCAGCCTCCCGAGCAGCTGGGACTACAGGCACCCGCCACCATGACCGGCTAATTTTTTGTATTTTTTTTTTAGTAGAGACGGGGTTTCACTGTGTTAGCCAGGATGGTCTCGATCTCCTGAACTCGTGATCCACCTGCCTCAGCCTCCCAAAGTGCTAGGATTACAGGTGTGAGCCACCATGCCCAGCCACAAGGGAATACTTTCAACATACTTAGGACTCATTTGTGGTAGTTCTATGATCTTCCCGTTCACATTCTTTGCCCATTCTTCTATTGGACTGTTTTTCTTTTGATTTGTAGGAACACTTGGTATTTTTGAGATATTTACCTTTTGCTATTTACACTGTAAACATGTCCTCTCAGATTTTATTCATATTCGCGTACAAAACTTTTAAATTTTTATACATTCAAACTTGTCAGTCTTTCTTTTCATGGCTTATGATTAAAATTTTTTCCCAAGATTTAGAAAATACTCTTACGTCATCTTTCTGTAGTTCTTATATTTGTCTTGCATATGGCTTTGTAGCATGATACTGATCTGAACCAGTATTTTCTCAGTGACCTGAAACTCTCCATATATACATCTGTTTTCCCCCTGCTCTCTTTATATCGTAGTTCCTGGATCTGCGTTTACTCCTGCCCTGGAAACACGCTGTTAAAATCACTAGAGGATCACAGCTCCAAGTGATAGCTCATTATGCTTTTTCAGTTTCTTGGCTCTTCTATTCACGTACATTCGCTCTTCTAGATGAAGTTCAGAATTAGTCTATCAAGTTCCAAAAGCAACTTGTTGGAAGAGCTTTAAATCTGAATTTAATTTGGCTCAATTACCAAAAGAAGTTTTTATGCTGGTTTATTACTACTACTTAGTAATACCAACAGCCAACTTTTGTAGCCTTAGATCTTCCCACTGTCCCCCTGCCACAATGAGCCTGCAGCAGTTACTGAGAGGCTTTACAACTGCGAGTTTGCGCTTTTCGTGCATGAAGGTCACTCCATCTACGACACCCTTTCACCTTCTTTGCCCAGCACAGCTAACTTGAAACTCAGCTCGTATCACCTCCACCAGAAAGGCTTCCTTGCAGTCCCCTATCCGCAGTTTGGGTTAGTTGTCCTTTCCATGTGGCACTCTATGCTTATCTCTGTTACAATACCTTGAAGTGGCTGACTTACTTATTGGTTATTCCAAAACACTTCACTCATGAATTGTCCATCCCCAGTGCAGGGTACGTGATGTTCGGTAGGCATTCAACAAATGTTCTGCTCAATGAACAAATGAAGACACACATGACAAAACCACAGTTCTGAAAGGCTAGCATCTTCCTCCCTTCTCAGAGCTGTGCAAGCTGAGTGTGGCACTGCTGCCTGAACATTCTCATACAGGAAGAAAAGGAAAAAGAGTGAAAAAGTGTGAAGCTAGTACACTAGTTTGTCTAAGAAATGGCAAAATGTGTGGTTGCAATTTTCTATAGAAACAAGCTTGCAGATTAATGTAAATCAAAAGGTGAATTATGACAAAATGTTGTAAGAGCCAGATGAATCTACTGATTTACATCCTGTTAGGAAGCATGTGCTATATAAAGAAAAAGAATAATGAAATAAATAACTGTCAGACTAAGTCTCTTTTCTTTTTCTTTTTTTTTTTTTTTTATATGGAATCTTGCTCTGTCACCCAGGCTGGAGTACAGTGGTGTGATCTCAGCTCACTGCAACCTCTGCCTCCCGGATTCAAGTGATTCTCTTGCCTCAGCCTCCCGGGTAGCTGGGGTTACAGGTGCCTACCATCACACCCAGCTAATTTTTGTATTTTTAGTAGAAATGGGGTTTCGCTATGCTGGCCAGGCTGGTCTTAAACTCCTGACCTCAGGTGATCCACCTGCCTCGGCCTCTCAAACTGCTAGGATTACAGGTGTGAGCCAACACGCCCGGCCTATGTAAGTCTGTTTTCTAATTTCACCAGTTGCCTTGTACCGTAACAGTATGTAAATATAAATTTTATCTATACTTACACAGCTAAAAATGCTATAAATTCCATTTTTAACTCTTTAAAAACTTTCCCATTTCTGCTCCTCTATTGTTTAATTTTATCCATAAATCCTCTCTATTTACTGGAATGGACACGTAAGTTTTCCATTAGCACAGTACAGGACTATAACATTTACTTCCACGGGAAAGCAGCAGGCAACTGGTCAAATACTCAGTTATGGGGAAACAAGGATGCCCACAAATCTTCACTGTGCAACTTTTTAAAGCTATGACAAAGGTAACTCAAACTCCATCAATTCCTTCCACGAATACTTCACCTTCTTTAGTTTTTGCTAAGCACACTAAAACTTGGGGGGAGGGCACAAAGAGTTTACATACTAATACACCTAGAAAAACACAGAAATTCATGTGCTAAGCTGAAAGAACTCCCAGTTTCACTTTGCTTTTCATTAGAAATGGTGTGCTGTTAAATTCCTAAGGATACCTCCCTCACCTGCCCCCTGCTTGGTTAATTCAATCTTAGTTCTACTGACCCAGCATTTGTACTTCTTTTTAATTGAACCTTACAAGTTAGGGAAATGTAATCATGAATAAAACTCTATTTTTTTGTTTTAATGTAGAAGTGACTGTAGGAGTCACTTCTACATTAAAGTGACAGATTCAAGTACAATGAAAATCTATGTATTACTTTTAAGAAAGCTGTAAGAGCTTTTATTTCAAACTGTATCTAAAAATACTTTCACTGCAACCAGAAATCTGGTTACTCCTCAGGAATACACTAACAGAATTTCACCTGGATATGAATTCATTAAACAACTATAATATGAAAAAGAGAACTCTAGAAAGGACAAGTGAAACTTCAAAATATATACAAATCACAGAGTGATGAGAAAGCTTTACTGCACTGTTTTAGAATTTAGTCAGTTAAAAATTTTGAGTATTTTTTTGAAACAGGTCTTGCTATGTTGTCCATGCTGGTCTTGAATTCCTGGGCTCAAGCAATCCTTCTCCCTCAGCCTGTCAGGTGGCTGGGATTTGTGAACACTCTGCTTCACAATGGTGTTTCAAAGATGGGTACATATTTGTTGTATATTTCAAAGTCTCACAAGTCTCACATTAACAACTATCACCTGCATTACTCAACACTTACTATAAGCAAGGCCTTGTGCTGCATATGAAATAAATACCTCATCTTCAAGATTAGGAATCTCTTCATTTCAAAGATGAGTCAAAAGTGCAGCAAGTGAAGGTGATTTGGTTAAGGTCACACAGGAGGTGGTGGGTCTGGTAAGTGGATTGGGCCTGTCTCTTGACCACTTTGCCATATTGCCTCCACGCATGGTGATGCTCACCTACAATCCCGGTGCCGACACCATAACAACACGGGACAGTGTTCCTGAAAGTCCTTCCACTGACAAAAATCAAAAAAGTCATTGGAATAGTGTCTGAGTCAGAAATTTAAGGAAAGGACCTTAGAGATCATGAGAGGTTCAAATCTCTCATTTTAGATGAGAAATGGAAGTACTAGTTGGTGGCATAACAAGTTCTAGTTTCCAAGTCCTCGCCTATGGTTCAGAGATTTTCCCATTCTGCTTAGTCATAGAAAGCTCAGAGACGTTATTTATTTATTTTTTCCTGTTGCCCAGGCTGGAATGCAGTGACTTGATCTTGGCTCACTGCATCCTCCACCTCCCAGGCTCAAGCGATTGTCCCACCTCAGCCTCTTGAGTAGCTGGGACCACAGGCACATGCCACCATGTCTGGCTAATTTTTGTACTTTTTGTAGAAACGGGGTTTTGCTGAGAACTCCTGAGCTCAAGCAATTCACCTGCCCAGGGCTTCAAAGTACTGGGATTACAGGCGTCAGCCACCGTGCCCGACCTCAAACATTTTCTTCATAGGATATTTCCAACTTAGTTGAAAGGCAAGACTCTTATGACATAATCAGCAAAAAATGCAGGATATATAGTACACGGTAAGCACAAAGGTGTATGTTACAAACTGGGCATATTACACCTGTGAGAACAGAATGGAGACAGAGCTGCTTGGGGAAGCCTCATGGGAGCGGGGGGACAATGAACTGAAGTAAAGCGGGGGTGGGGGGGCAATTAAGCATGTGTACATGGGCGGGACTTGACAGTGAGCATGGCACACTTGTGAGACAGTAAGAAAGCAATCCCAATCATAATAGACAGTAGGCCATGGAGGCTGGGGGCGGTGGCTCATGCCTGGAATCACAGCGATTTGGGAGGCTGAGGCAGGCGGATCACCTGAAGTCAGGAGTTTGAGAACATCCTGACCAACATGGTGAAATGCCTTCTCTACTAAAAATACAAAATTAGTCAGGCATGGTGGCAGTAGCCTGTAATCCCAGCTACTCAGGAGGCTGAGGCAGGCAGGAGAATCACTTGAACCCGGGAGGCAGAGGTTGCGGTGAGCCAAGACTGTGCCATTGCATTTCAGCCTGGGCAACAAGAGAGAAACTCAGTCTCAGAAAAGAAAGAAAAGAAAAGAAAAGAGAAAAGAAGGCCATGGAGAGTGGGGGGAAAAATGTTGGGGAGACTCAGCTATGAAGGGCCTTCACAGCCAGACAGAAAAACGGAGAGTTTGTGCATTAGTAACTAGGTGACCAGGGCAGGTTTGTGAGGGAACCCCTCGTCAGTGAAGGGTGGTGAGTGAGAAAGATGCATCTGGCTGTGATACCAGAGACTACTGAGGAAGAGATGAAATCGGTATAAAATGAAGATTTTTGTTTGGGAGTCAAGAATGAATTTCTTATTATGCTCACGACAGATTGATCAATTTTTTGAGATGTTTTTAATCCATAAAATGATTTATGTTCTTTGACGTGTGTGTGTGTGTGTGCATATATATATATATTTAATATTTATATACATACACTCACACACTTTTTTTGTTTTGTTTTGAAACGGAGTTTCGCTCTTGTCGCCCAGGCTGGAGTGCAATGGTGTGATCTCGGCTCACCGCAACCTCCACATCCCAGGTTCAAGCGATTCTCCTGCCTCAGCCTCCCAAGTAGCTGGGATTACAGGCACGTGCCAACACGCCCAGCTAATTTTGTATTTTTAGTACAGACTGGGTTTCTCCATGTTGGTCAGGCTGGTCTCGAACTCTCGACCTCAGGTGATCCGCCCACCTTAGCTTCGCGAAGTGCTGGGATTACAGGTGTAAGCCACTGTGCCCAGCCTACAATATATATTTTAGAAGGACTATGAAGTAGGAGTATTTTCTTGGATAATGTTATATTTACAGAGACAAATACTTAATGAAGGAATATTATCATAGCAAGATTTTATTGACTTAATTGCTTATTTTCTACTTATCTAAGAAGATACCAGTAACATTCTATACCAGCAGCATTTGATGAGAAAACTGACGCAATACTGTCGACCAATCACATCACAACCAGATACAACCAGAACAGGCAGGGCTGTTATATTTCCTATTCAGTTTTTCAAAATAAGACCCTTAAATTAAAACACCAAGCTATTTATGTCTAACTATAGAATCCTTGTCTCTGTTAAGATTTTCCTAAAGACCATATTGGGAAAGTAGCATGTTTGATTGTAAACTGCTGGCAACTAAACAGATGAGACTATATTCTTGATCAGTGAATATATTTTATCTTTTCTGCCTTGCTTTTTGGTGACAATCATTGACCTACATCCCCTCTACCAAGTGGTTAGCAGATGAAAGCCAAGACTATTTGAAGAGACTTGGTAAAGTTGTCTATAAATATTAGTTGTGACTATACTACAAAGTCACACTTTTGAAAAACATTGCTATAAATACTTTTAGGTCATGCTAGAATTATTATCCATATTAAAAAGCAGCACATGAAAGAAAACAAGAATATGACTTGTGCCGTGTTTCTTTTAAATTCCAATCTAAGAAGCCTCCTTGCACATCTAATTACAGACCTTAATTTCACAACTATGAGCAGGTAAGTTTCCATTCTAGAAACAGCACTAATTATTAGTTGTTACTTGAAACCGAAAAATTGAAGAATCTAACAGAGAACATGGCAGCTGACCACAAATACTTTGTTCTCTTCCAAAAATTCCTTAAAACTACAGTACATGAATTTTTCAAAAGTACAAATCCATCAAGTCAAGGAGATTGGAAAAGAAGCTGACAGGAAATGAGAGACATCTACATTTTGGCAGCTGGAAAGCAAATAAACAAGTGGTGATTTTTCTTAGGACCCAAAAGAAAGCTATCAACTAGTTACAAGAAAGGAAGCAACAAGAAGTGGGGCTTAGGATGAGGAGGTATCAGATAGGCTTGGCTCAATGTGTATGACTAAGTTACAGTTAGAAACGCCTAGTGGAAGGATCTGTACCTCCTTGCAAAAAATGCTTGTGTGCACTCATAAAACAGACTAGGAAATTGAGAGAAAAGGGTTTTACTGAAAAGTTTTCACTGCTGCGTTCTGAAGTATCTGCCTTGATGGGTTCGTATGGACCAATGTACAGACCTTTAGTTTCTGATGAAAAATAAGCTCAGCTGAAGTAGCTCATGCCATCTGCAAACTCATGAGCAATAATGTAAATAAATAGAGGGAAAACACAATTAAATTTTAAAACCCACTTAAAATGAAATGAATTTGTCTGTCTCTGTGTATGCAGTGAGTATGGACCAAAATATGTCTATTTCTATTGCTCAGCAGCAAAGTTGAAAATAGCAAACAGTTTTCAGATCAAAACAATGTCTCATCCTATGTAGTTTTTACCTGGTTGGAGCTTACTGGGATGATGCTGTGTTCCGGCTCCAGGTAGGGGAGGTGGGCTTACCCCTGCAGGCCCAGCACCCTGGGTTGGGCTCACACTGGTTAGAGTCCCCGTAGGCAATGGCTGGCCTCTCTTTAATAGCTGCTTCTGTTCTTGCTGGCGGAAGCGTGGAGGCACCTCACGAGGCAGGTAACGGGATGCAGCTGGCTGCTGGCCACTGGCAGATGCACGTTTGCCATTGTTGCTGCTTGAGATAGTGCTGGTGGAAGTACTGGTACTGGTACCGGCAGGTTGGGGCTGGCTTGAACAGGTCTTAGTAGGTTCTGGCACTGAAATGAACAAAAGGCAAAAGAACCCAAAACTTTAGCTAGACCCCTTTAAAACCCAACCCAAACCAAGGAAACCATAACCAAAAACTGAGAAAAAATGACAATGTAGTGCTTTGGAAACAGAACTGGACTAAAGTCTAGAGTTCCAAGTTTGAGACCTAGTTTTGCTACACACAAACTAATCTTGAGAGTCTGAGCCAGCTATTCCTGGGCCTTGGTTTCCTCATCTGTAAAATCAAGGTGATACATTAAGACTGGAGCAGCAGTTCTCACACTTGGTTTGCATCACAATCACCTAGAGGGCTTATCAGAGCCCAGACACCTGGTGCCCACCTCCAGACTTTGATTCAGTGTCAAAAAGCAAGGAGAAACTGGGAATTTGCATTTCTTTTTTTTTTTTTTTTTTTAGTGTGAGACAGTGTCTCATTCTGTCACCCAGGCTGGAGGGCAGTGTGGCGCCATCTTAGCTTACTGCAACCTCCACCTCCCGGATTCAAGTGATTCTCCTGCCTCAGCCTCCAGAGTAGCTGAGATTACAGGCGCAGGCCACTAAGCCCAGCTACTTTTTATATTTTTAGTAGAGATGGGGTTTCACCATGTTGGCCAGGCTGGTCTCAAACTCCTGACCTCAAGTGATCCACTCGCCTCAGCCTCCTAAAGTGCTGGGATTACGGGTGTGAGCCACCATGCCCAGCCAGAATTTGCATTTCTAACAATTACTGGGACAATGTTGATGCTGCTGGTTCCAGCACCTCTCTATGAGAACCACTGCTCTTGTTCAATATTTATAAAACGAAGGAATCTTCAGGTGTCCATGAATTTATATGTATTTTTGTTTTAATTCTGAGGATAATGTATAAAACATATATTGGTGCATTCTGGGTTATCTGAATAATTAAAGCTAAATAATGACGTTTTAGTCAACAACTGACTTCATATATGACAGTGGTCCCATAAGATTATAATGGAATTGAAAAATTCCTATCGTCTGGTGACACAGCCGTTGCAATGTCACAACACATTACTCGTGTTTGTGGTGATGCTGGTGGTAACAAACCCACCATCCTGCCAGTCATATAAAAAGTCTAGGGAGGCCAAGGTGGGCGGATCACCTGAGGTCAAGAGTTCGAGACCAGCCTGGCCAAAATGGTGAAACCCTGTCTCTACTACCTACACACACACACACACACACACACACACACACACACACACACACACACGCGCGCCAGGTGTGGTGGCTGGTACGAGTAATCCTAGCTATTCAGGTGGCTGAGGCAGGAGAATTGCTTGAAACCGGGAGGTGGAGGTTGCAATGAGCCGAGACTGCGCCACCGCACTCCAGCCTGGGCGACAGAGTGAGACTCTGTCTCAAAGAAAAGAAAAAAAAAAAAAGTCTAGCACATGCATTATGTATAGTAGTAATTATGTACAGTAGTACATAATGGTTCATAATAACTATATTACTGGTTTATGTATTTACTATGCTTTTTGTCATTATTTTAGAGTGTATTGCTTCTACATTTAAAAAAAGCCAAAAACAACAGTTAACTGTAAAACAGCCTAAGGCAGGTCCTTCAGGAGATATCCAGAAGTCATTGTTATCACAGGAGATGAAACCTCCATGCATGTTATCTTCCAGTGGGACAAGATGTGGAGGTGGAAGACAGTGATACTGATGATCCTGACCTCGTGTAGGCTTTGGCTTGTGTGTGTGTTTGTGTCTAGGGTTTTAACAAGTTTAAAAGTTAAAAAAAAAAAAAAATTAAACACAGAAAAGAGCTTACAGAATAAGGATATAAAGAAAGAAAAATATTTTTTGTACAGCCGTGCAATGTGTCTTTTAAGCTAAGTGTTATTATGAAAGAGTGAAAAATCTTAAAAAAATTAAAAAGCTTTATTACTGAAAAAAAATTTTTTAAGTAAGTTTAGTGTGGCCTAAGTGTATAGTCATGTCCTAGGCTTTCACATTCACTCACCACTCACTGATTCCTCAGAGTAACTTCCAGTCCTGCAAGCTCCATTCATAGTTAAGTGCCCTATACAGGTGTACCTTTTAAAAATTCTTTATAGCGTATTTTTCTTGTCCCTTTCTTATGTTTAGAGAACACGAATACTTACCATTGTGCTGCAACTGCCTACAGTATTCAGTATAGTAATATGCTGTAAAGGCTTGCAGCCTAGGAGCAAAAGGTTCTACCACATAGCGTAGGTGAGTAGCAACCTATACCATCTGGGTATGCACAATGACAAAACAGCCTAACGGTGCATTTTTCAGAACGTATCTCTCTGTTAAGCAAGGTATGATTGTACTACTGAATTTTAGTGTCAGCAACTGTGGTTTGGCATCTGTAGCACTGCCACACTCTGCCAGATTTACTGGGAAAGAATGCAGTTGGGCCTACTGTGCGAATAATGAATTTGCAGTAATTAAAGGTCCAAAATCATATTAGAGTAAGTTGCATAAACAAAGATCTCATAGTAATTTAAATTTTAAAAAAGGGGCAGAAGAGTTGGGTAATAATCTAATAATAGGGTTTACTAATAAGCATGCCAAATGCAAACAGTGATTCCAGTAGTAACTCCGCATGCCGACATGTAAAGTGCAAGAGTCTGCACCTCGATAGTCAGTCCCATCTCATCTTGTACACAAAACATCATTATCCAGGACATTACATTTATCTTGTTATTTGAAAACACTTTTGGTTTTCTACTCAATTTGCAAACATCACTGGTTTGATAGTTGAAACAGCTATGTACAAAATGAGTTTATACCTAGTTCTGTACATATCTTTTATGTAGAAGAAACATTTAAAAATATTTTAAGTCAACATTGGGGGGTGGTTCATGATACGGTACTGTTTCCCTTTACATTGTCAGCTCCAGTTTACCTGCAGTTTTTGTCTCTCAACATGGACTTGGCCATCTACCATGTGAACACTACATTGTCCACACTGCCAGTATCCTCCAGGTCTTTGCCTCACTGTCTATCTGTCACTAGTGCCTGGCAAGTCCTTAGTCCTAGATGAGCCCACTGTCTACTCTCCCTACTTCCTGACTCAGGTTGCTAAGTATCTCTCAAGAAAATCATGTGACATGCAGTTTGGTACCACTACGAATGCATGGTCCTGGTCTCAGAATGCCCTCACTGCTTCCTGTCAATCCTGCAACTTCCTGGGTCTGCCTTGTTCCAGTGCTGTCAACAATTCACTTAGAGATCTTCCACTCCTGAGCTCCTAATGCCTTTACCTCCTTGTTCCCACTTCTCCCTATCCCCAGAAAACGAACTTGACTACTCTGCAGAAGAAATAAAAGCCATCAAGTAAAAACTCCAAGTTTTGGCTGGGCGCGATGGCTCACGCCTGTAATCCCAGCACTTTGGGAGGCCAAGGCGGGCAGATCACAAGGTCAGATCGAGACCATCCTGGCTAACACGGTGAAACCCTGTCTCTACTAAAAATACAAAAAAAAAATTAGCCGGGCATGGTGGCAGGCGCCTGCAGTCCCAGCTACTCGGGAGGCTGAGGCAGGAGAATGGCGTGAACCTGGGAGGCGGAGCTTGCAGTCAGCCGAGATCGCGCCACTGCACTCCAGCCTGGGCGAGAGTGCGAGACTCCGTCTCAAAAAAACAAACAAACAAACAAACAAAAAAAACTCCAAGTTTCTGTCACTACAGACATATGAGTGTCACCCTGTTCTTCGTCCCACATCTGTTATTCCTATCTAAGGCTAATACTGTATTCCATCAACTCAAAGACACACATCCCTTCACAGGTTACCATCACTTACATTGGGATGTGTCTTATGATGACATGTCAGTGCACAGGCAGCATATTTTCCTTTCTTAATGGTATGTGCAATACCGATATGTCTCACAATCAATGGGGTCAGAGAGGCAATGCAAGGGGCACCCTCCAAACCTCTGGATCCTATCTTAGGGACTTCGCGTGTCCTGGGTCTTCAACTCACAACTCTCTCCAAAGTAGATATGAAGGCCCAAAACATAAGATTGGGTCTTGGATCAATTCCTTGCTTTACAAATATTTCCCTATTTTTTTCTAGCCAATGTTTCAATATGATGGAACTGAATATAAAAAAGAAGAGGGTTGCTGTGTTTGCGTGCAGAGTGAAAGAAATTGCATTTCCAACCTCTAACTGGCCCAAGACCTGTCTGGCTACTGTAATTAGCTCCTTCTCATCATCACTTGAACATGTTCAAATATCTAATCTCTTCACAAATGGCAACAATCACCTCTCCTGGACTCCACATTCTCCTCCAGCTCCTCCCACTCTCTCCTCTCCTCCTGCCAAACCTTTATGAAACTGACTACCCAAGGCCATAATTTCTTCCTTGCTGCTAAAATCCAAGGCCATGTTATCTTTTGACCCCTCAGTCTTTAGACCAAAAGACCCCTCAAGTTGTCTTTATCAGCGATGGCCACTCCTGCCTTCTTGCCTGTCTACTCCTCCATGCTACTATTTCCCATCCCCCTTGGCAGGTTTCCTTTTCTTTTATGGCTTTGTTGTCCACTCTTTTATACTTGATACACTTCAAAATCAACACGTCCCATATACTCATCAGCTTTCTTGCCTCGCCCTTCTTAGTATTTCAATCTCTCCTACATCTAATCAATCAGCAAACCTTGTCATTTCTATTAATAGCTCCTAAATGCCCTCCACCCTCAAATATCCCTCAATTTCACCCATCTATTTTCATTCCAACTGTCACCATCAGAACCTGGGCACCCTCATCTCTTAGCTGGAGTACCGTAAGAGACTCTTTCTAATCCACCACCTATACTGCAGCCAGTGTGATCCTTCTGAAATGCAGATCTCCTCCCTGGCTGAAAACTCTGAGGTCTTGTAATGCTCTCAGAATAAAATCCAAACTCTCTGCAAGGTCCACGTGGTCCTGAGCAGTAGGACTCCCAGTTCCCCAGACTTAGCTTTGAGGTTCAGCAAGTGCTAAACTCCCCTGTGAGCTGCCTGCTTCTTCATCTAACCACCACATTTCATCAGTTCTAGGGCACATTTCCAAATATTTCAACATTTCTGAAATTGGGATGCATGTTATAACTGACAATGAATATATCAGTTTAACTGGCAATTTTTTTCTTAGTGGTACATAAAATAGTGCATAATGCAATTGATAATGTCAGAGTCAAAACACATGGTAATTCCTATCTATTCTTTAACATCAGACTAAATGTCACCTCCTCTCCAAACCTCCTGTGACTCGCCTAAGCCAGTCTAGGTGCTTCTGACTGAACAGCCACAGTACCCGGTATTTGGTACAGCACTCAGCATTGTGTATGTTACTTTTTAAAATGACTGTCTTCTTCTCTAGGCTGTAAATTATGGCAGCATAGTACCAGACAACAGTGAGTGCTAAATACATTTTTTTTTTTTTTTTTTTTTTTGAGACGGAGTCTCGCTGTCGCCCAGGCTGGAGTGCAGTGGCAGGATCTCGGCTCACTGCAGGCTCCGCCCCCCGGGGGTCACGCCATTCTCCTGCCTCAGCCTCCCGAGTAGCTGGGACGACAGGTGCCTGCCACCTCGCTTGGCTAATTTTTTGTAGTTTTGTAGAGACGAGGTTTCACTGTGTTAGCCAGGATGGTCTCGATCTCCTGACCTCGTGATCCGCCTGCCTCAGCCTCCCAAAGTGCTGGGATTATAGGCGTGAGCCACCATGCCCGGCCGCTAAATAAATGTTGAAGGAGTGATTGTTTTTCTCAAACATATAAATTTAAAAAAATGCAGAGACAGCAACATCATGTAAAGAAATTAGTTGATGAAATAAAAAAATACTAAGGCTAGAGACCTCAAAAACTTGGATTCACTTCCACTAATAATATATACGACCTGGATCAAGTAATTTTCATATCCTTAGACCTCAGTTTTATCATCTGGAAATGAAAGGTTTAGACTAGCTGACACTCTAAGGCTCCTTCTAATTCTGAAAGCCTATGGTTTAAGTGAAGCCCAGAGAACATGACATGCAGTTTTAATTTTGTGATGGCTAGCATTTCAGAGTCCACGGATTTCCTCTTCCCTATGTCCAGCCTGTCTCTGCTCCTATTTCCTTGGCCTTGATGTAGACATAAAATACTTTATGTAATTACTTTAGATTTTAAAGTTCTTTACCTTTATATGGAATGAACATCCATTATATCTTTTCTTTTTAAAGAAAAGTGCAGAACCTATTTGTTATAAGTTGAAGTTGATTTTTTTTTTTTTTTTTTTTTTTTTTGAGACAGAGTCTCGCTCTGTCACCCAATCTCGGCTCACTGCAAGCTCCGCCTCCCAGGTTCACGCCATTCTCCTGCCTCAGCCTCTCCGAGTAGCTGGGACTACAGGCGCCCGCCACCACGCCTGGTCAATCTCCTGACCTCATGATCCGCCCACCTCGGCCTCCCAAAGTGCTGGGATTACAAGCGTGAGCCACCGCGCCCGGCCGAAGTTGATTCTTAAATATAAATATATATGTATTTTCCTGACAGTGACCTTCAGCTAATTATAATAACAGAAAAGCTAATAGGTATTTACCCAAATGAGTTGAAAACTTTATGTTCATACAAAAACCTGCACACAAATGTTTATAGCAGCTTTATTCATAACTGTCAAAAACTGGAAGCAACCAAGATGTTTTTTAGTATGTGAATGGATAAACTGGCACATTCAGACAACGAAACATTACGTGATTTAAAAAAATTAGTTATCAAGTCATGAAAACATAGAGGAACTATAAATGCATATTGTTAAGTGAAAGAAGCCAATCAGAAAACTACAGTATGTAGAAAATCCACAGTATGTAGATACTGTATGATTCCAACTACGGGACATTTTAGAGAAGGCAAAACTACAGGGATGGTGAAAAGATAAGTGGTTGCCAGGGCAGTGGGGGATGACTATGCGGAGCACAGGGGATTTTTAGGGCAGGGAAACTGCAATGACGGATACACAATATTGTGCATGTCAAAACCCACAGATATGTATAACACAAAGAGTGAACCCTAATGTAAACCGTGGAATTTAGTTAATAATAATGTATTGGCTGGGTGCGGTGGCCCATGCCTGTAATCCCAACACTTTGGGAGGCTGCGGTGGGTGGATCACCTGTCAGGAGTTTGAGACCAGACTGGCTAACATGGTGAAACCTCGTCTCTGCTAAAAATACAAAAATTAGCTGGGCGTCATGGCGCACACCTGTAATCCCAGCTACTCGGGAGGCTGAGGCAGGAGAGTTGCTTGTACCTGGGAGGCAGAGGCTGCAGTGTGCTGAGATCGCACCATTGTACTCCAGCCTGTGCAACAGAGCAAGACTCTGCCTTAAAAAAAAAAAAAAAGTATCAATACTAGAACATCAGTTGTATCAAAGGTTCCACACAAATATGGGAAGCTAGTGGTGGTGAGGAGAGGGAATACATGGGAACTTTATACTTTCAGCTCAATTGTTTTGTAAACTTAAAATTGTGTGGTGGCTCATGCCTGTAATCCCAGCACTTTGGGAGGCCAAGGCGGGCGGATCACGAGGTCAGGAGATCGAGACCATCCTGGCTAACACGGTGAAACCCCGTCTCTACTAAAATACAAAAAATTAGCCGGGCGTGGTGGTGGGTGCCTGTAGTCCCAACTACTTGGGAGGCTGAGGCAGAAGAATGGTGTGAACCTGGGAGGTGGAGCTTGCAGTGAGCTGAGATCGCACCACTACACTCCAGCCTGGGAGACAGAGCGAGACTCCGTCTCCAAAAACAAACAAACCAAAAAAACTGCTCTAAATAATACAGCCTATTAATAAAAAACGTTAATACAACCCACAACAGAGAAGAAAACTTGCTGTCTCTCACAATAGCAACTTTCCAAATAAAACTGAGAGCACAATACAGAGACATTTGTCTGGTAAACTTAAAACCACTCAATGTATTTTAAAATTACAATTAGCATACTAGCAATTATTTTTTCACACTTTATTGCATCTGCCTCAAAAGGTTTTTTTGTTTTTGCTTTTTTTTTGAGACGGAGTTTTTTTTGCTCTTGACGCTCAGGCTGTAGTGCAATGGCACAATCTCTGCCCCCGGGTTCAAGTGATTCTCCTGCCTCAGCCTCCCAAGTAGCTGGGATTACAGGTGCCCGCAACCATGCCTGGCTAATTTTTGTATTTTTAGTAGAGATGGGTTTTCACCATGTTGGCCAGGCTGGTCTTGAACTTCTGACCACAACTGATCCACCCACCTTGGCCTTTCAAAGTGCCGGGATTACCGTCATGAGCCACAGTGCCCGGCCAGGCTTTTTTGTTTGTTTTTTGAGACAGGGTCTCACTTCCGTTGCCCAAGCTGAAGTGTAATGGCATGATCACGGCTCACTGCAGCCTTGGCTTCCCGGGCTGAGGTGATCCTACCACCTCAGCCTCCCAAGTGGCTAGGACGACAGATGTGTATCACCATGCCCAACTAATTTTTTGTATCTTTAGTAGATACAACCCCTGGACTCAAGCAATCTATCCACCTCAGCCTCTCAAAGTGCTGGAATTACAGGCATGAGCCACTGTGCCCAGCTCAAAAGTTTTATTCTAGACTCAACAAGTGCTTCTTGGGAAGCTAGGAATATTGGTTCTTTTACTACGAAATTCAAAAGCATCAGCAGAAGAAGAGGAGGAGGAGGAGGAGGAGGAGCAGGAGAAGGAAGGAATAAAAAAAGAGAACTATTAGCAAGCTACAGAAATTTTTGTGGTGAAAAACCCAGTTTCTCTTTTGTAAATAACTGACATTGGATGGCTAGCTACTATAAAAGTCAAAGTACAGTCATCCTTCAGTATCCAAGAGGGATTGGTTCCAGAAACCCCCTTGGATGCCAAAATCCACAGATGCTCAAATCCCTGATATAAAACAGGTTATTATTTGTGTATAACCTACACATATCCTCCCGCATACTTTTTGTTGTTGTTTTTAATTTTTAATTTTTTTTTTTTAGAGACGGGGTCTCACTGTGTTGCCCAGGGTGGGCTGGACTTGAATTCCTGGGCTTAAGTGTTCCTCCCACCTCAGCCTCCCAAATAGCTGGGACAATAGGTGCATACCACCATGCCCAGCTCTCCTATATATTTAAATAATCTCTAGATTACTTATAATACCTAATGTAATTTACATGCTATATAAATAGCTGTTATACTGTATTGTTTACAGAATAATGACAAGAAAAAAGGTCTGTACATGTACAGTACATGTACTGCATCAGTACAGATGCAACTGTCCATTTATATTTCAAATATTTTTGATTGACAGTTGGTTAAATCCATGGATGCGGAAGCCACAGATAAGGAGTGCCAACTACACTTGTACTTCTACCTGTCATTTTGCCTTTTAAAAGACTGGAAATGAAGAAAATGCACCAGAACCCAAAACCTGACGGAAACAATTAGGTAAGGACTCAGGAGCAAAGAATTTGAGCTGACGGGAACCTTAGAAATCATCCAGTCCCACCCTTGTCTGCACAGGCTCAGTTAGCCGAGATGATCTGGCTGAGATGGCTGACCCAGCTACCACTGGGACTAGAAGTCACATCTCTGACCATGCTTTTCCACCATGCTGCTGTTAATCGTTCTTAAATGACTGAAGGACAAATTCAGGGTTGTTTTTCTTCAAAACCTTCAGAGGAAAAGGAATTCATGCTACAGAAAGGAAGAAGTAAGCAAATCATAAATGAATGTTATCAGTCCTTTTTTCAATATAAACAACCAAATTCTAAGACATTTGGATATGGAATATGGTTTCCTGTGTGCTATCTGCCTGATGCATTATGTGTAGTCAATCTTATATCTAAGACAGCCTCATTTTTTTTAAGAGTCAAAGTATTCCTAACCAGTCTTCCCTTTCCACCTTGAATAACTGTTATGTGAGTAGGGCAGGACTGGCAGGTGAACTAAGAATGCCCCTTACATTTTCAAAGGATGGGGAAAAACTCAAAGACAAATATATGACAGAGACCATATATGGCCAGCAAAGTCTAAAATTCTGGGAATGACCTTGGTGAGAGTCTCAAGGCATCTTTTTGGCCCAAAGACTAGACCTACAGGAAAAGGGCCAGATACTAATAGAGGGAACAGAAACTACTTGTAATAGTAGACTATCAGACATAGAAACCTTCCAGAGGAAAAATCCTGGTAATATATCCCGACGTCTTATGTAGGTATTGTTTTATTTTAATTAAAAAAATTATAAATAAATAGGCCAGGCGTGGTGGCTCACGCCTTTAATCCTAGCACTTTGGGAGGCCAAGGCAGGCAGATCACCTGAAGTCAGGAGTTCAAGACCAGCCTGGCCAACATGGTGAAACCCCATCTCTACGAAAAATACAAAAATTAGCTGGGCATGGTGGCATACCCCTGTAATTCCAGCTACTTGGGAGGCTGAGGCAGAATAATCACTTGAGCCAGGGAGGCAGAGGTCGCAGTGAGCCAAGATTGCGCCATTGCACTCCAGCCTGGGTGACAGAGCGAGACTCCATCTCAAGAAAATAAAAATTAAAAAAAAAAAACCTATTCCATGTCTCCTCTCCAACTGTAAAAATAATCTTTTTTATGATTACTGAATGAAAAGTTAAAATGATGCTATTAATCAAGAAGAAACAGGAACATATTAAGTGTGGAGAAATGAAATTACTCTCTTAGAAACGCAGGTGCTTTTACTCTGTAACAGCCTTGCGCTACAAGCACAACAGGCTCAGTGGATGAGTACAAGTACATCAGCCTTGTCTGAATGCGTGGCCCACGCCCCTCCTGTGTCCCTCAGAGACGCCTCTGTGCTCTGCTGGCCCTCTCACCGCTAATGGACTTCAAGTCTTTGTACTCGTTCTCCAGCCCTGGACTCTCTGGAGAGGTTGTCCATGCTCACCATTCTGACCATCATTTCTGTGCTACTGATGCCTGAGTACTGTCCCAGTGTTGCCCTCGAGCTCCAAGTCCAGCCTCCTTCTTCAGCTACCTACTGGACAGTGCTGCTTGAAGGAAGCTTTCTTTCATACTGAACACATCCAAAAGTCAAACAAGAATTTCCTGGTCTGAGTCCAGGACTGTGTTGGTTGCTGTAGGAAGGCAATGGAGCACTTAGGTGTCTCACTTAAGTGGATCAACAATGAACTGGGGAAATAAAGAAGACACACAGAGTATTTAAAGCTTGTGCAATTGACTGGAAATCTCAGACAAGTGTAGAGAGGAAGGATGACCATGTGCTGCCCAGTACAGCAGCCACTGGCCAAGTGTGGCTATTGAGCCTTGATGTCTAAATTGAGATGTACTTAGTATTAAAACATACACTGGATTCTAAAGACTTAGTACCAAAAAAAGAGAAATACCTCATTAACAATTTTTCTGTTGATTTCACATTGAAATGGTGATATTTTGGATAGATCAAGTTAAACATACATTATTAAAAGTAATTCCACCTGTTACTTTTTAAATGATGCAACTAGGCTATTTAAAATGATTTATGTGGCTCACATTTGTGGCTTCCATTATTTCTATTGACCGGTGCTGGTCTAGAAATGGCATTGTATTACTGAAAAGGATAAAGTTTAAGCTAGTTTCTCAGAAACTGTTAAATAATTACTTGTTTTCATAAAGACTGAAAGTGAAACAGAGATTGAGAAACTACAAGTTGTGACAGATCACAAGCTTTTTCAGGTGGGAGAATTTCTCTTACAACTATTTACTCTACACTAAAGTACTAGCACATTATTTCACAAACAGAAAAAAATGCCACAAAGTATGTATTCAATTAATAAAAAGACCAAGAGCCCTGGAGTATAATGCAAGCATGGCACACTCAGTTTACCCACGTACTTGTTCTCACAGTGATATTTCCAGCTTGCAATGCTAATGCTATGGCTGGTAGTCTACAGGTCATCCTGGACCCTAAGAAAAGGGAAGAGAAGCCTCACTCAGCAAAGCAACAGACAGAGGAACGGGGAATTCTGACCCAGTTGAGCTGTACACCTCTGGGTCTCTTTTATATTATGCATATGCAGTGATAAACCTTCTGACTTAAGCCAGTACTTTTTGGATCTTTGAATCAAGCAGCCACTTAATAATCTCAAGTGATAAGTGGAAGATCTCAAAATCTGGATCTATTCTTGTAACACAGATAAATTAAATGGGCATTTTCTTTTTTTGTCTAGCCATAAACTCTTTTCAGATCCTCATTTATGGGTCTATTGCTGTCTAAAAAACCAGGGCATCAATGACATTCCCCTTCTTCAAAAAGACCTGACTCAAGGGCCATACCTTAAAGATAAGGACTCACATGGGAACCTACCCTTCTAAACATCAGCATTTTCATGCAGCAAGAGAATACAGGAAGGCAATGGGAACTTTAGCTTCTTTATGATTTTTCAACAAATCATGTTTTATTTAAGAAATATTAAGATAGCAATCATTTAATAACTACATATATAATTTTAAAAAACTTTCAGCAAGCTGGAAATTCTGGTTACTCTTTGCCTAGTAAGTTTTTGCCTTTTGTTTTTTAAATGAGGGCGACATCTGCTGGTGAAAAGGTAGATGGTAACTCTTTATATAAGAAAGCAAGTCTTTTAAAACAATTTTCTTTCCAAGAATTTTCTGCTTTCAGCTAAAATTTTCAGGTAGTATTGTCATAACAGGGCCAAATAGATAGATTCCCACATTTTGCTTTTTCTAAAATGACAGGCTACAGTATGGACACGAAGTTCAGGCCGCTGTCCCTTCAGACTTTGGAGAACTTGATTTTGAAGGAGCTCCTTTTCAGACTTTTCTACTACATTGTCATCTCTAAGATACCAAGAGAGAAGGAACTTGCCTTGCTGACCCAGCCTCCTTAGCCTCCAGTCTACCCTTGCTAGGGTCTGAGCCTTTTCAAGTCCTGGCTGCAACCCCATTCTCTCTGCTTCTTTCCTAGCCATTTTAATTGGCTTGAGTCTCATCGTGCTCAGTCACTTCAGTATCGTCATCTGTAACGGCCGAGGCCCCCGACCTTCCTTCCTTTCACTATGCTTGCTATCCATACTTCTGTAACATCCCAACCTTCAGTCATTTCCAGACCGCCTGACACTGCCACATGTAGTCTCAGAAACAGCAATGAGCTCTGTTACCTACTAACACTAGCATAAGCATCCCCTGCCACCAAGAATTCCTCTTACTAACCTAACATGGACTGCCAAAACCCCCTCTTGTAACTGCTTAAAACTTTTCCTGCACTCTGGAATCCTGATGCCATCCAGCTTCTCTCAATCTATGGCCTGGATTTCTAGTTTATAGAGATAGAAAGTACTCACTCATTCAATAAACACAGAGGTTTTCTACAGCTCAGCCTCTTCTAGGCTGAGGCTGTATCAAGGAACAGAAAAGAGATTCCTGGCCCTGTGGAGCTCACATCTTAGTAGAGAAAAAAGATCAATAATAAACTTGATGTGTAAGCAAGACACATGGTTCACCAGGTGTTAAGTGCTGCAAAAAAAGGAAAGCAGGGTAAATAAGGGCTCAAACTCACTGTGTTCCCATGCAATCTGCCTATCATTCACTCCACCCCCCAAAACATGTCAATATCCCCACCTATCCTCTCCTTATTTAGAAAATATTTAATGGGTTCCTATTCTGTGCCAGGCACTGTGAATACTGAGTATTATATAAAAAAATATGGTTCCGGCTGGGCCTGGTGGCTCACGCCCGTAATCCCAGCACTTTGGGAGGCCGAGGCGGGAGGATCACGAGGTCAGGAGTTCGAGACCAGCCTGGCCAATATGGTGAAACCCCACCTCTACTTAAAAAAATACAAAAGTTAGCCGGGCGTGCTGATGCACACCTGTAGTCCCAGCTACTCTGGAGGCTAAGGCAGAAGAATCACTTGAGCCCGGGAGGTGGAGGTTGCAGTGAGCCGAGATTGCACCACTGCACTCCAGCCTGGCGATAGAGCAAGACTCCATCTCAAAAAAAACAAAACAAAAACCAAAAACCAAAAAACATACACACACACACACGGTTCCTGTCTTTATAGTTTATCATATAGTAGAAGAAACATTATCTTTAAAATTATTTCCCAAATAGAAAATTACACATTGTTCTAAGCATGATAAAAGGAACAGTGGGACAAGATAACCTAATTTAGGGATTCAGAAAGCTCCTTTGAGAAAGTGACAATTAAGCAGAGCCTGAAAAAGTATGTCAGGGTTAGCGAGGTAGAGTATGTCTGTGTGTATGTGAGCGCACCTCGTACCTACAAACTCACTCCCACCAGCCTAGACAGTGCACGAGAAGGCCCTGAAATGGAAAAGAGCTTCTCGCCTTCGGGGGTTGAAGCCTAGCGGGGTTGTTTCACAGGAGGCTGGAGAGGTAGGCAGAGACCCTGGAAGGATTTTGGATTCTATCACTTGACCTGTAGCTGGGAGAGCACTGGGTGGTTCCACGGATATCCGGATACTCCTCAGTGTTCCTGCCTGGCTGCCACACTAGGAGAAGCCTGGACCTTCCAGTTTCAGAGAGAAACTCCAGAGACAGGCTGCTACAATTGTTAACCCATGGTGAGCTGAACAGCTGTGCAGTCATGGGTTGTCTAAGCTCAACAAGCACTTCAAGCTGTCGAGGTCTCTGAGACCCCGTGCAGACTCTAGAGCCATGTGGTTGGGAGAGGAGGCAGCGGTGCCCTCCTTGTTCAGCTCTGCCACCTGAGCAGGAATGCAACATGGGAAAAGAAGTTCCCTATGATCCACCTTACATTCCTCACCCTGGTCTGAACAGAGCAGGGGAGCAGGGAGTGGGAGCACGCTGAGGTGCTTCTATCTTATTCAATTACCTAAGTCATAACTACCGACACAGTCTTTTCTTTAAAAATTTATTTAGAAATATTTAAGACATTTAAAAAAAGGCATAAAGACCAAATAATCAACAAATCTCCATGAAGCCAATCTCCAGCTTAAGAAATAAAATGTCACCATTCCACCAAAGCCCCACCTATCTTTCCCTCCCTGACTGTACACTCCACCTTCCCCCAGCAAAGATCATCACCATTCAGAACTGGGATTTATCAATTCCATACACTTCTCCTGAGAGGGAGTGCAGTGGCTAAAAGTATGGACTTGGGGTTGAAACTTCAGCTCTGCCACTTCCTTGCTGGGGATCCTGGATAAGTTTCTTAGCTTCTCCATCCTTCAGTCATGCCATCCATAACATGCGGGCAAGGGCGGGGGGATAAAAGGGAGCTAAGAATCCCTTACTGAGAGAGTTCCTTGATGAGTGAATGCTAATCTACGTAAAGAATGATTTAGAACAGTGACTGGCACTTAGTACACAGTAAGCGTTTATATTATAATAATCCTCCTCCTCTCAGAAGCAATGGAAGCCACAGAAGTTAAATAATCATGTTAAAGGAGGAACCACAGAGAATGACCTAAAGAAGGGAAGGCAAGCAGAGACTGCAGTAATTTAGAAGAGGTAATGACAGCTGTACTCAGGAATGGAGGATTAGATCTTACTCTGGTTCTAAACCTCCCCCCTTAATTTAGTTCTCATATCTCCAACAGTTTGGAAAGTGTTACGTGCTAGATGAATGTTAATGAACAGCCATCCCATTATTTTTTAAAGGTTTACAAAGCAAGTAGTCAAAGTGGTCTCTCCCACCCACCACCACAGGCACACCTGGTGCAGGACTGACAAGCCTGGCACACAGCTTATGCAGCCTCCCTGCAAGGAGAGCTGAGGCTAGGGATCCAGTTCCCCCAGTTACATGTGAGTGCATGTGACCTGGCAGGTACTGGCTGTGGGTACCTGTAAGCACAGTACTGGAGATGGTGGCAGTTTCTGTGCAGGGGCCACATTCCCAATCACTCCTTTTGTGGCTGTGAGTGACAGTGTTGGTGCCGCTTCCTGACCCCTGGTCTGCAGCAGTGGCACTGTGCTCTGGAAGTCAAGAGAGCCAATGGGGCCTCTCAATTATTCCTGGAGGTAGCAGCTCTTCAGGGAACTCTTGGGGGAGTCATTTCTGAAGGCCCAGCCTGGAGTTTACCCCCTTCAGCCCTTTCAGTGATTTTATACGCACCCAGTCCTCCATATTTTAAACCCATTTCTGCTTATAACAGCTAGAGTTGTTTCTATATTCTTCAGCCAAAATCTGGTTAAGAGCACAGACTTTTTTAGCAAGGAGTTTTACTTATTTATTATTGAGATGGAGTCTTGCTCTGTTGCCCAGGCTGGAGTGCAATGGCATGGTCTCGGCTTACTGCAACCTCTGATTCCTGGGTTCAAGAGATTTCTCCTGCCTTGGCCTCCCGAGTAGCTGGGATTACAGGCGCCTGCCACCACACCCAGCTAATTTTTGTATTTTTAGTAGAGATAGGGTTCTGCCATCTTGGCCAGGCTGGTCTGGAACTCCTGACCTCAGGTGATCCGCCCACCTCGGCCTCCCAAAGTGCTGGGATTACAGGCTGAGCCACTGTGCCTGGCCCAAGTAGTACATTTAAATCTTCCATCTACCTAGACAACATCCCAGTATGTGGTATGAGCTAGGTATACCACTGTTTCTCTGTAATGGCATTTACTGTTAAAAGGATCCTCAATTAGAATCCCGTGGGCTGCCACCATTAGCCTGAAGTATAATTAACAAGTAGGTGTGAAATGGATGAAAGCGGTATATTTTAAAACTAACTTTTTATAGGTAAATGCTAACTGGGAGGGACATTTTTAACCCACACATTTTAACACATCTTCTTTCTGAAATTTGGATGCACCTTACAATTGATGTATAAATACAACAAGGTTTCCTCATTCATGCTCCACCTCTGTCAACAGGACGTTATTGAATCGATGATATGTCCTATGACTGATGTCATCTCGGAACTTAAGAAACAAGCTTTTGTAAGATAAAGCATAGAACTTCTCTTATGCATGGACACCCCACACAATGAAAAAAATTGTCAAAAATCAAGCAGTAATTCTAGTCATTTCAGAATAAATATTCAAAGATTCAGTTTCTTAACATTTTAAATTTAAATTTACTCAAATATAAGATTGTTTGCAAATGTCACTATGTAAGAGAACTATTCTCTTGTGCCAACATAATCAGTGATTCCAAGGAATATTTTTGTTATTACAATTTCTTCTGCAGCCTGTAAAGCAGCAAACATTGTGGCGAGAAGTTGCCTTAGAACAATGAGATGCGAGCAGAAGACAGTTCTGAGTACCGAGGGTCCATCTGCTGTGCTCATCAGCAGTCCCGGAGGGATACAGAGTGGTGCCTTCTGTTTGTTCAGTGGATGCTTCTGGCTGATCTATCACCGTGGCAACGCTTGCAGCCCAACTCAAAATGAGCACAGACTCATTAACTACAAACTACATTAACTTAGTGTCTGTTGCTAATGAGAAATGCCGTTCAGAGGTATTTTCTACTCTAGCATATTACAGTTACCTCTCTAAAAGGTACCAAATGCCACTCTCAATACATCACATACTAGATAACATAAATGTTAAAAGAAAGCAAAATTATTTTAATAATGACTACAAACAGTAAGAATCATTTCATTAAAAGGTTACTTTGTTCTGGCCCTTGGATACTCCTGCTGTAAGAAAATGTACTATGTATCATATATGCAAGTATATCTAAGTTCTTTTTAAAAACAGGCTTATTTAGAATATCAATTTAGAAAATGTCGCTAACAGCATATGTTAAAGCTGAGCAATCAAGACAGCATTAATGCCTACTGGCTCTCCTATAATCTTCTCATATGTAACATTGATCATAACTCTCTCCAAGTGAGGCAACACACTGGACAAAACATTAAAGGCAAAGAAAGTCCACTGGGTGTAGAGCTTGTCAGTTCCCTTAACTCCTTCTTGACCACATCTCTTTTCATGCTAAATCATCCTGAACTGAATAAGCTCTCAGAACAAACGGCAAATCCTAAATCTCATGAAACACAGAAGATTTAAGTGGAATTATGTCTCAAATGTGTTCTCCCAGGACTGATAAATTGGGAGATAGCAGTAATCTTAGAATATTTTCCCTCCGAAAGTACAGAATCCTACAACCCGCCAGAAGGGGGAGCCAAAGTTAAACTACAACATTTAGTAAGACAAGGCTGGTGTAGGAGAAAAATTGGTCTTATTTCAACTGATTTGGAAAAGCCTTCTTATTCTCTTAGGCAAAAGAGTACAACTCCTCTTTGATGCCTCGCATAGTGGACCAATCCCCATCTCTCACTTTGGCCTCACCTCATACCCTGCTATTGCACAGCTTCTTGTTTGTTTAGTTCATGGAAAATGTCATACTCCATCCGGCCACAGGCTCTTTACAAATGCTGTTCCCTCTCTATGTAGGAGTGTCCCCTGGCCTAGTTGGGTCCTGTTCACCCTTCAGATTCAGTGATGCCTTCCACAACTCCTGCCAAGTTCAGGCTCCTTTGCTGATGCTGTCACACAGTCACCATCCCAGTTAGTAAGGATACATGTATCACTGTGGTTGAGATTTATGTCCATTCCTCATAAGACTCAGCTCCGTGAGTGGGAAGTATATCTCTATTTTAACATTTTCTTCCCATGGCAATCAGCACAGTACCAGGTAAATAGTAGGTGCTCAATAAATATCTGCTGGATCAAATGATTAGTTAGCCCAGTTAGTTTCTAAGTTCTGCCTATTCTATCAATCATCACTACCCTTCCCTGTCTATCCCCGCCACTTAGCTAGTCAGCTGGAGTCTGAACTATGCACTGGTCCAACTGCACCTGCTGCCTCCAGCCCTCTCTCCTCCTCTGTTTAATTCATCTTCAATTCTGCAGGTTCAGTGATCTTTCTAAAGCACAAATCTCATGATGTCACTCTCCTACTTAAAACTCTCCAATGGCTTCCGCTCTGGTCTAGAAGATCTAAAGTCCTTAGGAAGGTGTTCAAGGACTCTATGAACTAGCTTCCCACCTTCCACCTCTCTCAAAAGAGCTGAAAAACAGTTTCAACTCTTTTTTGGGTAGAATAGCTTGGTAAGGGTGCTCAGTTTTAATGACCTGATGGATGGGTTTAAGATGACTGGGATAAGGCAACCCCTCCTTGTCCTTGCTTTCATAGCAAACTTAGGGCACAACTGGGAGTGGCCCAGCTTTGGTATGCACTTACCTCATTCATATCAGTATTTTCCTTTCCCAATTCTCTCATTTACTTTTAAAAACGGGTTATCTTTTCTTATAGATACAAACATTTGATGAAAAGATGACCAAACCTAAATCCTTTCAGGTAGAAAGTGTGAGATAGATAAACCACAATCAACTTCACTGACCATCTGCTGGGTCCTCCCTGCACCGGCCGCCACCTCACTCAGCAGCTCCTCTGCTGCCAACATTGTAAAATTTCTTTTTTGTACTTTCCTTAGAGCCTGACTTCTCAGACTGGAAGCATTGGCTCCCTACCTGCCCCTGGCCATGAAATGCTTATACTGACCTACTGATACCTGGCTGAGATAAAGAAGTTACAATGCCCAGAACATTTTATTGCATTCATTTGCATATACATATATTTGCTTATCTGCCTGGCTCTTCCCACTAAAATATCTCTTTGAGAACAGGGAACTTTTTTAAAAAAGCTTTTATTTTAGGTTAGGAGGTACGTATGAAGGTTTGTTACACAGGTAAACTCATGTCATGGGGGCTTGATGTACAGATTATTTCATCACCCAGGTATTAAACCCAGTGCCCAACAGTGATCTTTTCTGCTCCTCTCCCTCCTTCCACCCTCCACCCTCAAGTAGAACCCCGTGTCTGTAGTTTCCTTCTTTGAGAACAGGGAACTGATCTCTGCCATCTAACAGGTATTTATTAACTGTTTAAGTTAATTAATGAATTAACTAGCCACCTCTAGGTAGCAAAATGTGACTAATATTTAGCTCATTTATTAATGTAATCTTTAGTTATGCTAAAAGCTAGATAAAATCTGATTCTATTTGAAAGAGCATATTTTCTGATATTACTATTTACAAGTAACTACACACATAGAAAGAAGGGAAATGACTGAGGCATGCAGACAACTAAGTTGTAGTGTTGAGTCTTTCTGCCCAACTCTAGAGGCCAATTTAGTATCAGAAACCAATCTGGAAAAAGAAAATAAATAACAATGAAAAATGGACAAAAGGCTTTAAAAGACGCTTCACCAAGATGACAAATAAGCACATGAAAATAAGGTGCAACATTAGTCATTAGGTTAATGCCAATTAAAAGTGTAATGAGATACCACTACATACCTATTAGAATGGCTAAAATTATGAAGATGACCATACCATGCATTGGTGAAGATGTAGAACTGTGAAATAGTATAAACACATTGGGAAAGAGCTGTGTGCAATTTCTTGAAAAAATGAAACATACACCTATCATATGCCATAGCCATTTTACTATTATGCATTTACCCAAGATAAATGAAAGTATATAGCCATATAAGACTTGTACATAAATGTTCAAAGAAGCTTTACTCAATAGCTCAAAACTAGAAAAACACAGATGTCCATGAACAGGAGAATGAAGAGGATAAATAGCTGTGATACACCTACACAATGGAACACTGCTCAGCAATAAAAAGGAATGAACTACTGATACACACTACAGCATGGATGAATTTCAAAAGCAATAAGACACTGAGTGAAAGGAGCCAAAGCGCACAGTGTAGGAGTCCCTCAATACAATGTTCTAGAAATAAAAACTCTTTATAGTGGCAGAAAGCAGATCAGTGTTTGCCTAGAGACAGATGGGGGTAGGGTGGGGGCAGAAGAGATGGATCAGAAAAGGTCACAAGGACACTTTCAGGGATGATGGGTGTCATCTTGATCATGGTGATGGTTTCACAGGTGAATACATGCCAACACTTATCTAATTGTTCTCTTTAAATATAATGTCCACGATAACTCAATAAAGCTGTTTTTAAAAAACACAGAAAAGAAACTGATCTGGGTAAACTATTTCTTAGAAAGCAGACTGTCAGCATCCTTTAGAGTTATAAACTGTAACTTTGTCTAAACTTAGAAACTGCCTTTATGTTTAAAGTTTTAGTGAAAAGTTACATGAAACAGAGATGTGAACTTTCACTTTATCTGAGACTCAGGAGAAGTGCCCTCAGGAGGCGCCCCCGGAGCACAGTGCCCCGCTTCCTTGCCGCTAGGCTCACTTCCTTTCTTTCACAATTTGTTCAAGAACTTACACGTTCATGTACCTACTAAGAGGTTCTGGCAATACATTTTTACCCTTTTGAATAACCTATATATTTTTAAAATGTCTCATCTTAATACATTTTTTGTTTCCATGGAAAAAAATTAATGTTTATTTTATTTCCCCCCGGAATTTAACAGTAAAATAAACACTTTAAATATAAAGCAACATAGCTAAAGAAAGACATATCTAATATTTCAAAACCTAAAAGATGCCATCCCCTGAAGATAACTCATACAATCAATTTCTTAGGAATTTCCTTCAGCCTTATTTGAAAACATCCTAAGTGTCTAAGTTCCTTCCTAAAATTAATAATTATACTGACAACAAATACGGAATACTCATGTCTCCAGCCCCCTATACGGTTGTAGAAAAAACACATGAAAAACATATATTTCTATGTGTGACTATAAAATTGGGAAGATATGCTATAAACCTCAATTCTCACTACTTTTCATTCTGATTGATACTAAACTTTAGATGTTTAGAATGAGCCTAAGCACACTGCCAATACTTTGTGACTCTAAAACCTCCATCACTCAACTGAAGACTACTGGAAGACTACGGCTTCAACTGACTTACATTATTAACAAAAGCACCTAGAGGTTTTGTTTACCAATTACAAACTGAATGCACGGTCAAGTTTAATACCTCACTGCAAAACTGCAATTATACTCGTTATAAACAAGATTAGGATACTAATTAAATGTACGAATTTAGGCTGAGCTGGTGGCTCAAACCTGTAATCCCAGCACTTTGGGAGGCCAAAGTGGGTGGACTGCTTGAGTGTGAGACCAACCTGGGCAACACGGCAAAACCCTGTCTGTATAAAAAAATACAAAAATTAGCCAGGCACTGTGGCATGCACCTGTAGTCAGCTACTTGGGAAGCTGAGGCGGGGGGACCACTTGAGCCTCGGAGGTGGTGGCTGCAGTGAGCTGTGTTCGTGCCACTACACTCCAGCCTGGGCAACAGAGTTAGACCCTCTCTCTCAAAAAAAGTATAAATTCAAATGAATATGACTTAAAAATCATAATTCAGGCCAGGCACAGTGGCTCACGCCTGTAATCCCAGCACTTTGGGAGGCCGAAGCAGGCGGGATCACAAGGTCAGGAGTTTGAGACCCTCCTGGCCAACATGGTGAAACCTTGTCTCTATGAAAAATACAAAAATTAGCTGGGCGTGGTGGTGCGCACCTGTAGTCCCAGCTACTCTGGAGGCTGAGGCAGCAGAATCGCTTGAACCTGGGAGGCAGAGGTTCCAGTGAGCCGAGATTGTGCCACTGCGCTCCAGCTGGGCAACAAGAGCAAAACTCCATCTCAAAAAAAAAAAAGAAAAAAAAATCATAATTCATTAATGATATGGACCATGAACCATAATGGGTCATGAAGGTATTCACTTTCATACATGGTAAGATTAACTTTGAGCTTTTTGTATGAAAACATCCACTTTATCAACTTAAACAAATCTGGCTAAAAGCACTGAATTAAATTTTCACATTTATGAAAATTATCATAGTTAATCATTAAAAAAACCCTCACTCAATCCATGAAAACACCCAGAAAACAATACTGAAAACTTAGGCTCCTGAGGTCATCATATCACAAATAAAGCTATTATTATCTGTGCCTCAATTAAGGGCAGTGCCAAAAATAAAGAAAACTGATTACTCATTATGGTCATAAAACCTATGCCAGTCTGAAGTGACACTTGGACCCCAGTTACTCCACAGAGAGCTACAATGCAAGTTAATGGCAACAGGATTATATCTGATTCCCTTTTCCCCCAGTATGAGAGCATCTAGGGTCTCACTAAGGGTAACAGGTAATTGTGTTCGGCTGTCTCTTTGGTCACCAACGCAAAGACAATATTCAGCAGAATTTACAAAGGTCTAGTTTGTTTATGAATAGGCTTCCACAGAGGTTTTCAAATTGCTTGGTGCAGCTCCTTGAAGGGATAGGGATCCAGGAGTGCTAACTGCGGGGGAGCAGTGGAGAGTCCATATAAATATATATTTATGTATATGAATTCATAGAGAGATGCATTCAAGGATGGCTAACAAACTGTTAATGGGTAAATATCTCAGGACAGAGAAATTCCGAGTGAACTTTAATTTCTTTTTAGATAATCTCAAATTATTTTCAATGAGAATATATAACTTTTGTTTTTCATCACAGGAGAGAAAAATCAGAAAAAGTTGACTACGACAACAACCCAAGAGTCCGAGACAACCAAGGAAAAGGCCTCCAGGTATAGAAACACACCCAGATTCCTTAGGAGTGCAGGACACCAACCCCACTGGAGGGTTTGCAGACTTAGAGGCATAGAGGAAAATCAAGGGGGAGTCAAGAGGAAGAAACTGATGAAAGCCAAATTGAATCAACTATTTGAGTGAAAACCCCCAGGGCTGAATAAAAGTGTATCTCCCAGCTGCAGAGAAAACATGGTTCCCATGATCACATCAGGGTAGGATGGGGGTATGAATGTTGGCAGCATAGTGTTTCACACAAACGTACTCACTTGGCCTGAATCTTAAAAAGAAAATGACCCAAACAAAGACATCACAGGTCAGAATTTGAAAAGATAACCAGGAACAAAATTTCTGTTTAGTGGTAATTTTAAAAAGCAGACTTTCTAGAAATCTAATTTTCAAATCTGGGGCGGGGAGGGTAGGAAAGCATGCTACATAATAGATTAAGTTATTCAAAAAAGATATATTTCTAGTTAGCTTCAGTTCGGCATTAGTCTTTTAAATAAAAATTCATAGTTCAAGTTTGATGGTTATAGCCAGATGCAAACTTTTTTTAAGTATAATTAATGCTATAATGAAGACTCATCTATTAAGAAGGGATTAGACTAGTTAATATTCTCCAGGAGAAGGTAGAGGGGTATCATAGATGAGCATGTCATATATTCTAAAAAGTTCCTTGAAAATGTTTAAAACAAATCCAAATTTAAAGCATTTCTATTATTGAGAAAATTAAGTCAAATATAATGCTAAATAATTGGGGCACGGCTTTACTAATGCTACCAGTTGAGTGGTGTGTAATATTGCAGAGCAAGGGAATTTCTAATTGATTTGGTCTAGCTTGAGCTAATTATCAAAACCAAAATTATTCAAACTTCTACAATGTTGATTGATTCAGTATATTATGCAACCTAATTTATAACTGTAGCTTCTCTCTTAAGAGTATCCAACTCTCGGACTCTCTCAAATTGCTAAACACTTTCCTATATTCAAACAACTCAGGGCCTTGAGACTTCTGGGTGCTGCCTTGTGGCAAATGTGGCCCCTGCCCTCATGGACACACAATCTGGAGCAGGGGAGGGAAGTCAAAATGCTAGAATGTTAGGAAAGCATCAATTTTATGTGTGAACACTAATACTAGTACTATAACACGTATCATTGGTACAGTCAGGCCAACCTGTGTCACCCGACATAAGTGTCCAGTCAGAAAGTTGGAACCAATATTTCTCAGGCAATGAATTTTGGTTTGAACCAGTAATAATGAAGAGTCTGAGAAAAATATAAACCTTGACGCTGCTAATATTCATCAATGAATTACCTAGCAGTAACTGTTAGATTATTTATAATTCAAAAAGCATTTTTTGTTTGGAAAGACATTAATCATTACTACAACCCATTCTAAGGCTAGTTAGTAGTTACTGATAAACTGTACCCAAAGGAACAGTATTTTAGAGGATATAGAAGGAGAAGAGAAAAATCCAGTAGCGTTTGGAGTTAGCAATGAAAATTCTCAACAGAGGCCTGGTGCAGTGGCTCATGCCTGTAATCCCAGCACTTTGGCAGGCCGAGGGGGGGAATCATTTCAGGTCAGGAGTTCGAGACCAACCTGGCCAACATGGTGAAACCCTATCTCTACTAAAAATACAAAAAATTAGCCGGGTGTGGCCGTGTGTGCCTGTAATCCCAGCTTACAGGGCAGGGGTGGGGTGATGCTGAGGCAGGAGAATCACTTGAACCTGAAGGGTGGAGGCTGCAGTGAGCCGAGATCATGCCACCGTACTCCACCCAGCCTGGGAGACAGAGCAAGACTCCGTCTCTCAAAAAAAAAAAAAAAAAAAGTAAAAGAAAATTCTCATCAGAACAGTAACAGAAAATAATAGCTCTGTGTAAAGTGGTGGGACAATGTAATTCACAATCACTGTTCAGTAATAAGCAATTTGTTACTACTTGAGGAGAAAACAGTGACAACGACGAAGAATATACCTGGTACTAGATCAGATTGAAAAATTCAAAATGTTAAAAAAAAAAAAAGAAGAAGAAATGGATAATCCAGAACAGTTAACTCTGTATTTTGAAATGACAATAGTAAGAAACCATTGTTTTTCTTTCAAGATCATAAATTCATACACAACTATGTACCATAACCCTTTTGGACCCTTCTGGAAAAGTGTTATGTAAATTCACAGTGCTTCTAAGAGTATAACAAAGAAAAATGTCCTTTTTGCTATGCTGCTTTTTAATATTCATTGAGCATTAACTCCCTCTCTTCATGTGACTCTAGAGGTTCAGAGACCTGGGCTCCCTCAAGTCTTGTCTTTACCATTAACTGGTTCTTAACCAAGAACCAGCTTCTTAATTCACACTAGGAGATTATCTGTAAACGAATTCCTTTCCTGTTCAGCTATGAAGTTCAAATGAGATAATATACATAAACTTAACTTTGAAAATTATAAAATGTCTCACAAAAGCATAGCATTAGCTATGAGTGCATGTGTCTACATGTACAGTTGTGTACATGTGATGGTCCAGTGGAAAAAAACTTCAGAATAACAGTTATAGTAAACCTTTACTGAGCACCAATTATATGCTAGATACTAAGCCATTTTCCTGCACGATCTCAATTAGTCTTTTTTTCTTTTACATTCTATTTTTAATTGACAAATAATCGTATTAAGTCTTTGTAACAGCTTTATGAGGTAGGAACCATTCACTAACTTTCTCATTTTAAATATGAGATACTGAAGCCTAAAGAAGTGAAGTAACTTGTCCCAAATTAAACAGAGCTAGTGTATGTGACTCCTGAGTGTGTGCTCTTAACCACTGGGAAATAACTAAACATACAGGTATAAAATGAAGAGGCTTGGAGTGTGGTTTTCAGTTTGTTCATTCTGAATCTCTAGCACATCATAGGAGTTCCTGAGTAACAGCGAGAAATGCGTGTTTCCACCAACACCTTTCATGATAACCAGCAAATTCTGGACTTGGAGGAGAAAAAGAGAAATCTTTTACATATCAATAAGCAAAGAGGGAATCCAGAAAGAATATATCTTTTTTATTATAAAGGATAGTTGGCAATCCTTAAAAAAATGCAGATATCCTTTGGTTGTTCTTATTCAAACTGAATCAACTTTATCAGTTCAATCCTGTTTGGTGGAAATCAAACCAAAAGAAAATTTAAAAGCACTGTTTGGAAAGCTAATATAACATTCTTCAGGCATTTTTAGATTAACCAAATACCAATGAGATGCAGATGTAAAACCAGTGATAAATGAGGAATTTCACAATGAATAACAAAAAATAGCTTCAAAGGCAGGCTTAGATTCTCATTTTTTAACCATCAATTAAAAAAAAAAAGTCATCCTGGTCATAAAAATTCTGGTACCGCCATAAATGTACCCCCCTAAATATAAATAAACTTACCTTTGGTTTTTTGATCAGCAGCCTGAAAAAAAAAAAAAGAAAGAAAGAAAGAAAGAAAGAAACTCTTTAGGAATAATGTGTAGAATGTACACATCTATGAAAGTTTATAAGCAAACTTTTAGTATTGAAAATTTTAAAAATGAGTTTTTGCCCAGTTAACTTATTACAATTTATTAGTGGGAAAAATGTGTACATGCCATTGATTACATACCAATACTAACCTAAAGGCAAAAAATTCTATCTGGAGCTCATTTAAACTCTATAATTTTAACAGGCTCTAATAGGTATACAGTTTAAACTACAAGATACATTAAACTAGGTAAGAACAAAGACAAATGGCATAACTTGGTATTTTAAATGCCATAAAATTCAAGCTTGACTATAAAGTTTACAGTAGGGCTTTTATTTTTAATCTTTACTAATAGGATTCGTAAAAGAACATTTGCCAAAGCTGCAAAAAAAAAAAAGTATTTCTAGCTTTTCTAATAAGATCAGTTGAATGGCCCTTCTTCATTTATTAGACATGGTTGTTCAGGATAGTTCATTTTAAGTAGAACAACATGGACACACTTTACCACCAGCAACTAAAACACAGCTTCCTTAAAACACAGCTCTAACACTTCCAGTTCCAATTTAGACATTTACGGCTGTCACCTGTATTTATTTCACCAGTAGGATATCTATTATTCGCTAATTATAGACTTGGCATATTGATTTAAAAAGTAACAGAATGAAACCTTGTCATGTAATGGCTATGATGATGCAAATGAGACACACAATGATACAAAGACAATGAAGTAGGAACTTCAGTCAAACCTTTTTCTGAGCACCTTCCTTCTTTTTCTTTTCTTCCTGCTTTTTCTTTTTCTTTTCTTCCATCAAACGTTCCTCTTCTTGTGTTTCTTGCTCTTTCTCCCTATTAAATACAAAGAAAACTAGTATAAGTTTGATGATCATGTTAAGTCAAACAATGAAAAAGCACTAGCTGCTCCAAATCTTAAGACAGAATTTCGCATATGGTATAGAGGAGGACCCTCTGAGAAGGCACTAGAAAGGGACACTTCCCTAACAGCACTGCCGGTTGCCCTGACTTCTTCAGTAGCCGGCTGTCTCATTCATTCAGCCCACATTGTTGAACACCAACCCATCATCCGGCATTGCTAGGGATAAGGGTATGATATGGAGTAAGATATAGCTCCTACAGTCCAGCCCCTAGTCTGGTCTCGAATTCCTGGGCTCAAGCAATCTCCTGCCCTGGCCTCCCAAAGTGCTGGGATTACCAGTGTGAGGCACCAAGCCTGGCCATGCTTTATTTTTTCCACTTGATCCTAGGGTTCTGAAATTTCAGGGTGATGTATCTTTTCTCCCCCATTATTTGTGCTTGGCATTTGGCTGATGCTTTCAGCTCATACCTTTCAGTCTTCTATTTTCTTGAAAACACCTTCCTTCTGTTTCTAAATAACAACATATTGAACCTCTTGGATTGATCACCTGTAACTTGTTGTTTCTCTTACATTTTCTACTCTTTTTTTATTGGTGCTTCTATTTTGAGGGTGCTTGATTCAACTTGATCTTCTAATCCTTCTACTGAGTTTTTTATTGTGATGTTTAAAACTGTTAACTTTCTTGTGCTCTTGAATGCTCCTTTTCCACAACACCCTGTTCTTGTTTTAGGTATGCAAAATAATCTCTATTCTTTTCTCTGAAAATCTTCTAAGTTTTCTGCATATCTTTGTTCCTTCTCTGGATGCCTCTTCGCTTAGACTCTCTCTGATCTGAAAGCCTTTCCTCAACTCTGTAGTAATCCTTGGTTGTCTGTTCAGGCACTGAAATACCAATTAGGGGCTTTGTATGTATGGGATGGATTTCCTTCACAGTGGGTTTTGCTTTAGGGATACTAGGTAGGGAACTGGCTGTTTTACTAGTGCAGCCTCAAATGCCAAAACACGTAGTTTCCCCCACCTGATCACCAGGGTGCTTTATCTATAGTATTAGCTACTAGACCCTAACCACCCAGAATTGCTCCACTGCTGAAATTTTAGATGCCACTATCCCGCATTCTGACCATAACTTCTATTCTTATCACTATTTACACGGCACCTGTTCTTTGTCCTCACTGAATCTTCCCATTTCCTGACTCTTCCTTTTTCTTCTAAGCTATTTTAATCACTTCTTTTCATAGACAGTCTACACCTCAAGCCCATCTCATATGTTCACTAATTCAGTCACTGAAGAACTATACAACTAACATGTGCTATTTATTGTAGTAAGCACCAGGGACGAAAAGAAGGATGGAGGGAGGTGGGGACTGATTCATTTAGTAAGTATTTTCTGAATAAAAGCTTTGTTTATTTTTGTAAACAGAGATGGCGTTGTACTATGTTGTCCAGGCTAGTCTTGAACTCCTGGCCTCAAGTGATCCTCCCACCTCAGCCTCCCAAAGTGCTGGGATTACAGGTGTGGGCCACCGCACCCAGCCTGAACTGGGATTATAGCAGAGAATTTATAAGTGCTCTGGGATTATAGCAGGAAGCAAGATAAGAATACATATACTTTCAAGGATATTTACATAAATACTTTCAAGGATATTTACATAAATGAGTAAAACAAATTATCGCTATTACAACAGCAACAAGTATAAAATGCAGTGAGAATGTGACAAGATGAACATCTGCATCTGCCTGGGCGCTGGCCTCCTGCAAAGGCTATTTTTCTGTTACAGTTGGGAGCCACATGTCCTGGCTTTAAACGAGATTATGAGCTTCCTCTGTCCTCTGGGCTGTAAGTGCCTTGGTAGGAGGACTCTTTCTCTGTGGCCCTGAGAAGAATCTGTTACCCTTCAGGGCATTTCTGGTACCAATTTCTGGTATATAATCTCAGCTGAAATTTACAGTGGAGAAAATCTGGAAGTTTTCCTTTCAAGGAAAACTTTATTTTTTGATATGATCAAGTAGTATTTAAAAAGTTACTGTCTACCTTGCACAGTGAGATTATAAACTTGGATTTGAAAAGTGTTTTCACCTATTAAAAGAAAAAAAAACAAATGTATCAATTAAATGGAGAGTCAATTTGTATTTTTTCTAAGTTGTAAAATAAATTTGTAAGTCAAGAAGCAAGGAGAATAAAGAAAAGGAATGGCCAGGCTGGGAGAATTTTACTTTTTAATCACAGAATTTTTTCTTTTTAAAATTAAGTTTAAATATATATGATCAACATACATTTGTAAATATAATCTTATCATGCTTTTCCCCCCAGGACGATATTTGCTTTCCTGTTTCTGATATGCTTGGCATCCCTTATCTACTCTTTCTCCCCTTTCCATATCCATGTCAAATATCTCCCCCCCCATGACCCACGTTAAAACCACCTAGGTTCATATCTTTCTGTTTTTGTCCCTGCTCGTGTAACTGTATAAAAACATATATACTTATACATTTTTACAAAGATTTTATTGGATCACTGTTGGTATAACTGGGATTATGTTATAGAAACTTTTTTGCATCTTGCTTTCCTCATTCAATACTTGCAGGGAAGGAGGATCTCCCTTCTCTCTCCCTCCCCCTACTGAGATGTCCAATCTGTTATTTCTAATGGCTCCATAGATACCATGGTGTGAATGTTGTCATATTATTCAGTCATTCTTCCATTCATACATATTCACTTCCTTTCCAGTTTACTGCCACTGCAAAGAACTCCAGCTGTCCTATCCAGCTCTGCTGAAGAGAAGAGCATCCCTTCGATTGGTGTTTCAGCTTATGTTTCAGTAGCAATGGGAATTAGGTAAGGAGGAAATCTGATATGGGCTCAACTGCTGGGCCCAGAGCAAGTCTGAAGGGCCAAATTGGATATAAATTACCTATACCTCATATGGTGAGGCATACTATAGTGGATCCCTCTGTACTGAGTTTTATTAGGAAGAAAACATTTTTTAATAACCTGGGTTTTCCCTTTGTTTCTTTTATTCTCAAATAATTTAGCAATCACAAGATTAGGAGGCTCTGGGTAGCAAAAGGAGCAATACTCGTATTTTGGAGGCAGCTAGGAGGAGGCAGGGGTGAAAAGAAGATTTCCTACAAATGGGCCTCTGTGGGTATCATTTCGGTGTTCCTAGTTAAACTATAGATTTTCCCAGAGAAACAATGATTTATTTTTGTTTCAGAGGTTCTGATGGAGAAAGAGAAATAATGATTCAAAAGGTGAAATTATGTAGGTAGACTGGGAATCCAGCCACCTCATGCAAAACAATCCTGGATGAAAAATGTTACAAATTACCAGTCTTTTTGTTAGTTGATTACTTCTCATATTTGTAAAAGAAGAAAATTCAATAAAGGAGGGCAGGGGCCTGTTTTTGTCTTTGAGGTTTAATTATTAGAAATTGTAAATGTTTCTCATCCTTAGTTTCACCTACAAAGAACACCAGAGCCTATACTGTGAAGTTATGCTGGTTGGACTCCAACGTCATGTCATCAAAATATTCACTAATTTGTTGGGGGGGGAGGCGGGGGGGGCAGAAGGAGAAGGAGAGAGAGTGTGTGTGTTACATGCCACTATTTTGAAACTAACTAATTCAATTAGAATTTCCTTTCAGTGTTTATGTTAGGAAGGGCTGGTAAAATGTTATCAACAAAATTAAAAAGAGAAGGGGATGGAAATGGTATGCTATGCAGTTGTCATAGAAATAGTTATGGTCTTAACTTATTCAACATGTATTTGACTACCTGCTATGTGCAGGAAGTATTTGCTAGACTTTTGTGGGCAGTATGAGAAGGATAAGACAAAATAGTCTCACCCTTGAGCATAAAATCTAAAAGGAAAGACAAGGTAAAATTTTAATTATATTTAATACTCTATATAGACTATGGAAAGAAACAGAATAGAGAGTATGCTTGAGATTTAGAGTCATAAGGACTGGGTTCTAAAGTGAAATAAAGTCGCTGGTATAGAGAAGGTCCAAAGCCTTTGTAAGCCAGCATATCGGATGGACTGCCTGGAAGAATGCTTAAGTCACTCAGCATGACACCTGGACTTGGGCTGGAAAAGGCGACTCATTGCCAAATGGCTCTGACCAACAGGACCAGAAGTTGCGAAGAAGACCTGTGCTTGACAGACTCTACGGTCTTCTAATTTCCACACTTTTGTATAATCCCTTCCCGTGGAGTATGAGAGAGATCAGTGACTTGCTTCTAGCCATTCAAATATGGCAAAGGTGTATGTTGTCACTCCCTGGCTGTGTTACGTAAGACTCCGACTTTCTAGCAGACTGGCTTTAGAGTCTCCCTCTTCCCCGCTGGGTTTGAAGAAACAAGCTGTCATGAATCCTACTGCTGCAAGGAACAGCATTCAGCCAGCAGCCTGAGGAAGAATGGATACCAATCGCTCCCCAGCAGAGCCTCCAGATGAAAACAGCTCCTGGCCTTGACTGCACAGCTTTGCAGAGGGCCAAGGTGAGTACAGCCTCCTGAACCCACAGAAACCATGCAATGGATGTGTACTGCTTTAAGCCAATACATTTAGTGGTATTTGTTACGCAGCATAGCAAACTAAACCAGGTAGTGATGGAGTCAGGCCTTCTGGGTCTGGGCAAGATGGATTATGCCAGCTACAGCCTCTCTCCTGCCAATTACAACAACAACAACAACAACAACAAAAACTGGACGAAGTACAATATAAACACAAACACATAAATAATGAAAAGTAACAAAAGTAGGTGGTTTGGGGATAGGAGTTAAAATGTAGGGAAGGCAATCTGTGTGGGGGTGACTTTCTCATTTCCTTCTCTCAAAGCTTTGCCCAGGGAGTGGGCCCCAATCACAGCCATGCTGTAGCAGGCATGGCACTGACACCTACAACCAAGAGAAACCCCATCTTTCTCAGCAGAGGACTAAAAAAAGGAGCACCCGTGAGCTGGACGTATCCCAGGAGAGTCAGGGATCCCAGAAAGAAATCAGCTGGAAAAGGGAATCCTCCAATTCTGTGTACAAACCTTCACCATTTTGGGCTCACCTTTGAGTTATGCATTTATGGGGCAGACCCAAAACAGCAGAACAAATGCTGTGAGATCTGAACACCCCCCTGCCCCAAGCCTCAGACTAACTCCTACATGTGGGCCAGGCCCAAAGCAGCATAGTGAGAGCCTAGTACTGAGCTGACACTGGAAGCCTTGAACCTACCCAGGCTGATTGCCTGCTAAAACAAAAACAAAACAACAAACCAGCGTTTTCTAGAGGGGTCTGATAGTACTAAGAGTCTATATGACATATTCAAAACATCTAGGATAAAGTCCAAAATATCTCCTTATACAGAGAACCAGACTTTGTGGCCAACTGTCAGGGCGAAAGACAACAGACATCAATGGCCAGATGACTCAAGTTTTGGAATTATCAGACAATGGCTTTAAAGCAGTTATTATAACTATGCTCCAGGAGGCAAATAAAAATACACCTGAGTAAACAAATAAAAATTTAGGACTAAAAAACTAAAACATCTGAATTTAAAACTTCATTGGATAGGCTCAAGAGAAGAATGGACACGAAAGAGGAAAGAGTATGTGAACTTAACAGAGAAATAAAAATTACTGAATCTGGAAAACAAAGAGACTGAAAAAAATGAACAGAGCCTCAGAGACCTGAGGGATATTACTAAAAGACCCAACATTCATGTACTGGAGGCCCAGAGGTGGAGAAGGAAGATCAGTGAAAAAAAAATATTTGAAGAAATAGTGGTGAAAAACTTCCCATATTTGGTGATACACATATATTTATAAGTCAAAAAGCTCTGTGAATACCAAACAAGATAAACTCAAAGAAAACTATACTTGGATATAACGTATACTAAATGTAAGCAGCCGAACTCAAAAGGCTATGTTGTGTAGGGTCCATTTATATAACAGTCTGGAAAAGGCAAAATTGTAGAAACTGAAAATAGACCAGCAACTGTCGGGGGGAGAAAGGGACTGGCTACAAAGGGGCAGTGCAAGGGAGCTGTTTTGTTGGGTGACAGAATTATTCTGCATCTTCACGTGATGACGGTTATATGGTTGTATGCGTTCGTTAAAACTCACGTAACTGTACACCACAGAGTGAATGGTACTACAAGTAAACTTTAAAAAAAAGTGAATAAAAGGAATAACAGAAAACAAAATTTAAAAAAATTATAAACGGTTGTCGGCCGGGCGCAGTGGCTCACGCCTGTAATCCCAGCACTTTGGGAGGCCGAGGTGGGCGAATCACAAGGTCAGGAGATCGAGACCATCCTGGCTAACACGGTGAAACCCCGTCTCTCCTAAAAATACAAAAAGTAGCCGGGCGTGGTGGCGGGTGCCTGTAGTCCCAGCTACTTGGGAGGCTGAGGCAGGAAAATGGCATGAACCCAGGAGCCGGAGCTTGCAGTGAGCCGAGATGGTGCCACTGCACTCCAGCCTGGGCGACAGAGCGAGACTCCGTCTCAAAAAAAAAAAAAAAAAATTATAAATGGTTATGGTGGAAAGGGTTCAGGAGAATGTAGAATCCTTCCCTCATGTCTCCCCTCCACCCTGATTCCTGGCCTGATGAGAAGTGGTTTCAATGAAGTGAAGACAGTACGTGTTGGGGGCATTGAGGAGGGTGCAGGGCGAAAGATAAAGGTCTTTGTTAACCAGAGGACCATGCACCACAAGGCACGGGGGAAAGATCTGGAGAAAAGGATGAGGAAACTTCAGAGCCGCACTGGGATTTGATTACTAGTTAGGAAGAGATGACAGCAGGGACCTATACTTTGGAAGGGCGGTGAAGAATCACAGAGATCGTAAGAGAGGTATGACAAAATCAGCTGGTCTCAGGTATTTCAAAGGAACCCTGACATTATTTTCATTTTAGAGTTAATACAGACTTCAGCCCCAGGATTTAATTCTCAAGACTCACTATCATGGCTAAAATGAAACAAGACAAAGCCCCGCAGCCCAGTATGGAGTTACCGCAGCCTGAACTGACCACGCTTCTTAAGAAACGTATCTCTTGCCTCTCCCCTTTTAAACATCTTATGGTGCTTCTTGTCTAGCCACTGACATAGGTATTCCACCTCCTTGTTTCACCAATGTCTTTCTATATTATCTTCTTCCATTTGGCTTTTTATCACAGAACAAGTAATGCTTCTCATTTTGGCTGGCTGTCTCTGTGAAGTAAGGTTGATGAACTGTCTGTTACTTTGCCACTCAGCTTCCTTTCCTCCTCCCATTGGTATCTGTAATCTGATTTCCCTCTCACCCACAAGCTGTGGACTTTTAGGGCAGTGGCTCCAGGGATGCATTTTGTGTCTGACTAATCGAAGGGCACAGCATCCTCTGGGCCACAGTGCTCAGATTCAGGGATGCCACTGGATGTGAACCAAACCGAATCAGAGGGCTGGAAGTTACTGCAACCATCTTTCAACCAGAGAGAGCCAAAAAATGAAGCCAACACCAAAGGGAACTAAGAAATGGAGAAAAAAACTAATTGTCTGTGAGGTATGCCTTTTGAGTCCAGGAATAAGTGGTTTTTGCAGCCTGGTATCTCAGTGTCTTGCCGTCCCCTGACCAAGGGGTGAGCATGAGACTCACAGTAGGCCAATCAAGACACATCTTGGAATAGGAACTCTGAATTGAAGTGGCAGACAGCTGGAGCGGATTCACTGCACTGACTGTGCCCTACAAAACCTGCCATCAGTGCCTGGTACCTGGATTCTCTAGGCTGCACAGGTTGTGTCCTAGTTTTTCAGCTTGTCCTTCAATTTTGTCATCTACCTCACATCCTTCCAAATGTTCCTCATTTTTTCCCCCTTAAATTTGTACAGTTGCTTCCCACTGTCTGTAACCAAGGAATCTTGATAATGCAGTTTATCAACAATCTATTTATTTAAACCTAGGCTTACTCAGTAAGCACTGACTGGCTGCAGCATTATTTGATTACGATTTGTCTTAACTAAGCAGGTTCAGTAAACACTTTTACCACTATAAAAATTACTTTAGTATTGCTATATTAACATGTCCATTACAAATATGGGAGGATTGTTGTTTGTTTTTGAGACAGGGTCTCACTCTTTCTCCTAGGTTAAAGTCCAGTGGTGTGATCATAGCTCACAGCAGCCTCGAACTCCTGGGCTCAAGCAACCCTCCCACCTCAGAATCTTGTGTAGCTGGGACTACAGGCACACATCACCACGCCTGGCTAGTTTTTGAATTTTTTGTGGAGACAGTGTCTTGCTGTGTTGCCCATGCTAGAAGTATGGGAATTTTAAGTACCATGTTGTGAAAACCTTTTCTTCACTTCTGAGTTTAAAGTCACCTCAGATTAAGTCAGAAAATGACAGTGTAATTTTAATAGCACTCCACTTTCACAGTCAATTATATAATGACACGTGTGTGTGTGTGTGTGTGTGTGTGTGTGTGTGTGTGTACTTTAAATGTGCTGAAATAATAGAAGAAAATCTCCAATCAGTCTCTCATAGTAGTCCTTGCTGGTATATCCTGGCCTATGTGTACAGAGTGGTTATTAATAATGCTTGGGATTTCATTGTTTGCAAGAAATCTTAGGAATATGTATTCTGTAACCACTGATAAGCATATTGCTTTTCCCAAAAAACTTCTAAGGAGTTTGGAGGTGGGGATTTGTTGCCTCTCTGTGCCAAACTCTGCTTTTTGCCTGCTCTGTGAAAATGGATCTGTGACCTTTAACTATTTTTCCTTTGCCAGCTGGCATGATGTTCAGCTTTTTCAGTATAGGGCACTAGAGACATAGCAGGAGAAGAGTTCTGCCCCCTGGCTAGAGGGCTCCCTGGCAGGATTCTGCAGGCACACTCCAGCCATGTCACCACACCTGCACAGACGGTTTTGTAGCACAGTGCCTTTGCTGAGATGCCTTCCCACGAACTGCTTTCAAGTTCCGTCAACACAGTATCACAGTGGCTTCTCTGCCACCCCGTGAGCCATGGCTGTGACCTCTCACTGGATGTTCCACCTCAGGCTGGGGGCAGGGGGTTTCCTCCTTATATCTGCTATTCCTGAATCCTCTAAGGCTTTCTTTATTCTGACTAGCCAATCCCTCATTATTCTAATCCCGTTACAGTTAACAATTCTTGACAGTCACCTTTCCCTGTTCACATAACTGTATGGTTTCTCTCCCTTGGCTGATAGAGGAGCCCATAGAGCTTATTTCAATCCTTTCAATAAACTGGAGACTTTTAAATACTGTCAAACCAATCAATAAATAAAATTCACAGATGTGCCTAAATGAAAAAATTACATCAAAATATAAAGCAACAAGCTGTATTTAATTAATAGCACAAAGACCTGAAATATCAACCTGACAGATGGAGTGAAATAATTATTTTTGCTTGAATTTGGCACTTGCCTGTTTTTTTTGTTGTTGTTGTTGTTTTAAACTTCATGGTATTTCTGTGTTCTGAAACTTGTGGCATATTTGGGCAAGTTTAGAAAAGGTTCTCCTTCATAATTACAAAAAAGAAAGGACAAAGTCCCAGCACCATATAAGCGCTGGTCAGTCACTGAAGTGATGAAACGGACCCTGGGGCAGTTATCAATATGAGAACTATATGAGAACTGACTGCAGATGATCCCCAGGGTGGCTTTCTATTCAAAGGTTTTGCAATTTTGTGAACTAAAAGGACTGTTAACTGTGTGGATTCAGTTTCAGGAGCCATTAAACTAACTTGTGTTCAAAGTTGGATTTTAATTTGGGACAGCAGGTGAGCATACAAGACCTGGGCAGAAATAGTTTGATGATAATCTGCACAAGAGAAAAATCAAATATAAAAAGAGAGGATATCACCATCCACCCAGTCCCTTGATCCAGAAACATCTGTGAAGCCCAGGGTTTGCATGTGAGGATAACAGGAGTTTCAGGGGTTTACATTGGAGTAATAAGCTGATAAAGGACATGAATGTCTGCCTAAATAGTTTCTTTTTTTTTTTTTTTTGAGACAGTCTCAATCTGTCACCCAGGCTGGAGTGCAATGGCACAATCCTGACTCACTGCAACCTTCGCCTCCTGGGTTCAAGCGATTCTCCTGCCTCAGCTTCCTGAGTAGCTGGGATTACAGGCATGCACCACAATGCCTGGCTAATTTTTGTATTTTCAATAGAGACAGGGTTTCACCATGTTGGCCAGGCTGGGCTCAAACGCCTGACCTCAGGTGATCTGCCCACCTCAGCCTCCTCAAGTGCTGGAATTACAGGCACAAGACACAGTGCCCAGCCAATAGTTTCTATAATGAAACAAAGTAGAAAAAAAAGTGACTGATTATACTGCTGCAGGAAAAAACCCCCACAGGTACTAAGAAGCTTGTCAATATTTCACACTAAAAATGTGAAATGTAAAAACTTAAATTTCATAAAATGAAGAAAATTTACCTGAAAAATATCAATTAACAGAAAAACATTTTAATTTTCTGTTTTCAAACACACAACAGGTTCAGATGCTGCCCACATCTGGCAAAAGTTTAGACAGAGATCCTAACGGAACTACCTCATAAGAAAAAAAAGTGTTCTAATTAAGTTTAGTCTTTAGTCGTTCATTAAACAAACACAAAGCAGTATACTGATTACTGGAGCAAATTGAGATCACATTTGAGACTGTGAGCTGCATAGTCCCATACTTTGTATACTAACAAGTATTTATTAGTTATAGCTCGTTGTTTCTGTCCCTTAAACAACTTCCTGGAAATTACTATCTTACATTAAAAACTAAAATTCAAAGCATAAAATTGGTATCAACTGTAAATCTATGTTCCTATACCAATCTCAAGAAGCAAATGTTTCCTATTACTCTCATAAAGTCAATGTACTGCTAATTGCCACCTTTTGGCTTTCTGGTTTCTTTTTTTTCTTTTTTTTTTTTTTTTTGAGAAGGAGTCTCGCTCTGTCGCCCAGGCTGGAGTGCAATGGCGCGATCTCGGCTCACTGCAAGCTCCGCCTCCCGGGTTCACGCCATTCTCCTGCCTCAGCCTCTCCGAGCAGCCGGGACTACAGGCGCCCGCCACCACGCCCGGCTAATTTTTTGTATTTTTAGTAGAGAAGGGGTTTCATCGTGGTCTCGATCTCCTGACCTCGTGATCCGCCCGCCTCGGCCTCCCAAAAGTGCTGGGATTACAAGCGTGAGCCACCGCCCCCGGCCTACTGGTTTCTTTTAAAATAAAAAAAAGTGATAGGGCCGGGCAGGGCTCACGCCTGTAATCCCAGCACTTTGGGAGGCCGAGGCGGGCGGATCACCTGAGGTCAGGAATTCGAGATCAGCCTGGCCATCATGGTAAAACCCCGTCTCTACTAAAAATACAAAAATTAGCTGGGCATGATGGCGGGTGTAATCCCAGCTACTCAGGAAGCTGAGGCAGGAGAATCGCTTGAACCCAGGAGGCAGAGGTTGCAGTAAGCCAAGATCACACCACTGCACTCCAGCCTGGGCAACAGAGTGAGACTCCATCTCAAAAAAATAAAAATAAAAATAAAGTAAGTGTATAGTTTACCTCCTCCAAGATTTTAATGGAACCACATCTACTAATGGATTAACACGTACTCAGAGGTAACCTAAAATTTGTCATATTATTTTACTATTTGATTCAATTTCTCTCTCTGTCCTTTATGGATTCTCATGAACCCTAAGAACATCTACCTGTTCTATAAGGGAAGAAAAAGTTTCCCTAGCATTCAGGTCTAAAAGTAAGTTATTTTAGTGGGTACCTCACACAGGCAACGTAGTCATGCACTAGAGACAGCTTCTTTTTTGCGCTAGCATGTGTGTGCAAGGGTAGGCTTTATTAAATCATCTTTTGCAGCCTCTCGATAGCCAAAAAACATGATGGGAAAACTCAGGGAATTTGCAAAAAGTCAGCAATTCTCTGGGGGCCAAGGCAACACAGTCCAAGTATGAAAGTTTCCAATGGTTTTGCTTAATCTTAAGATAAAACTTAGAAAATCAAACAATCCTCCATAAATGCCGAGTTCAACTGCAAAGATACTAGGGCAGCAGACAGTGTGAAGTGATAGTCTTTGGAAAAACTAATGGTAGCAAGAGCTGTCATTTACTCAGCACTGGGCTCGGAAAGTCTTTCAAAGAGATGACTTCATTCGCTCCTCAAATCGATCTTGCTGAGATTGGTATCACCTGCATCTTCAAGGAGAGGATCAGAGGATGAAGCTCAGAGGATCTCTGTGTACAGACACAGACAGTAAGTGACAGAGCCACAGAGCTGTCGTCATTCAACTGAGGTCAGACTGAGTTTCAAGCATACACTGCATCCATTATACCACACTGTATCCCTAAAGAGCACATATTCTTCATTGTGGTCCAAAAGTGACAGCCGTATGCTTCAAACTTACAATGAACTGATAGTAAGGTTGACCTCATTTTGTGGAAATTGAAGAGCATAATCAAAACAATTTCTTAGATATATATTAGTTAGAGTAAAAGTGAAGCTGCTATAACAAAGAGACCCCAAAATACAGCAAGCTCAAGATGTTTCTCCCCCGCAGTCCAGAGAGGCTGGCCAAGCATCCTTGTACCAAGTTTGTTTTATTCACTAGAGGAAGGAAAAGAGGAATTGAAGAGCAAATTATTTCCTTTTTGGTTCATGCCCTGGAAGTTTACGTATTATTTCTGTTCACATTCAAGTGACCAGAACTTGCCCATATCTAGACACAAGGAAGGCTGGGGAAAATGTCTCTAAATGTGCCCATCTAAAACTGCTTTCAAAATGAAGATGGGGGGAGAACGCATTCAGGGGGTTAGTTAACCATCTCTGGAACCAGTAGATGGTCTGCCCACCTCTACACATAGATAAAAAATAATTTTTCTAAAACAAAAGAGATACACATACAAATTTGGGTTTGTGTGTGACTTGAACAAATAATACATAAATGAAGCCCAAGATTTGACTTTACAGGAATATGATGAAAATGATTTTAGCCAGAATTTCTTCAAGGGATCAAGATATCATCAGTTACCTGCTATAGCTACAGAAAAATCCTATTAACACTTCTACAGAATAAAGAGCAACATACATCCCTGGTAACCCTTACAGAATGAATTTCTTATAAAATACCAACTTTTATACCTAATCTACCTTTGAATATAAGATGCACCATTATTTTATGCATCACTAAGAAACAAAAATGCTGCCAATTATACCATGATATATATGCCATTGACTGTAAGATGCACGTCAATTTCAGAGATGTTAAAAATGGGAAAAATGTACTTCTTAGAACAAATGAAATACAGCGTGCCCCTGAAGTAACAAATCAAACTGATCGACCCTATGAAATTACTGAGTAAAAACCAATTAGATAATGGAAGACAAATTGTTATAGTTGCTAGTAGGCCATTCTTTATGGTGATAATATAAACATTACATTGGGGCCATACCTACACTTAATGAATTTTTAAAAACTTAATTCTATGGGAAAGACAGACAATTCCCTTCATAATAAATTAATTACAGCACACTAATAAGAAGTGCAGGGTGCTATGAGAGCACTTAAGAGGAAGGATTCTGGCTGGTCAGGAGGTCAGAGAAGATTTCCTATGAAAGTGAGCCAAGTTCTGAAGGAGACCTGGTGGCACAGCAGAGGACAACATGCACGAAAGCTCTACGGTGGGAAGACACACAGGATGTTTGAGAAATGGCAAGATGACGGGGGGCCTAAAGGCTGCAGAGCAATGAAAGAAATGGCTACACCCAGTCTATTGGGGAAGACTTAGGTTAAATTCTTTTGTCTTTATCTTCAGAGCAACGAGAAGCCAATGAAGAATTTTAAGCACGGGAGTAACAATCAGTTATTGATGAGATCGTTCTGGCTCCTATGTGGAATAGATTACAAGAAGGTAAGAGTGGACCGGTGGAAACCAATGCGTAGGCTACTGCAGTCAATCTAAGAGTTTAGACTTGGTAGTTTAGATCTGGGGATGCAAAGCAGGCTTGAACACTATTTAGAAGATAAAATGAACAGAACTGGGTGATGAATTGGATACGGGCATAAGGGAGAGGGAGACGTCAAGAACAATCCATAGGCTTCTCACCAGTGTGACTAAGTGTATGGTGGTCCGTTCACTAAGATAAACACTGGAGAAGGACACCTAGCATTTGAGATGCTTGAAACATTAAACTGGGGAAGGGAGCTGAATGTAAAATTCCAGAGTTCACAGGAAAGATCCAGACTGGAGAAAAATTTCAGGAGATGTTAATGCAGAATTATAAATCAAAGTGAGGGTTATAGCTGAGATCAGGTAGGAAGGGAGCTTGAGAGTAAACAAGAAAGAGGGCCTGAAATGGGGGCTTAAGGAACAACAGCATTTAAAGATCAGGCCCAAGGGGATGATTCACTCATTCAAACATATGTTCATTATTTGGGCATCATTTATTAATAACTGGCCACAGAATGTGCCAGACTTGATTTTAGGTGTAAGGATATCCACTGACAAGATACATAAGATCCCTATTATCAAGAGCTTACAGTTAGTGGGTAAACAAATACAAACACAGGTAAATAAAGTAATTTCAGCTTTTCATAAGTAATTTCCTAAGAACTATGAAGAAAATAAAGTTGGTATTGCAACTCAAATTCCACGACTGGCACTGATTAGCAGGTGAAGAGATTTCCCAAATGATGAGTTAACTACTGAGCAAGTCCCAGACAAAGTACAACCTTCCCTGAATGTATATGACAGTTGCTTTCCTGAGTTTCCAGAAACTCAGCATATATTACAACAGCACAAAAACTTCTATGTATGTAAAATAGGTTCTGAGCTTAAGTAAATTTTTCACCTACATAATATCCAGAGCGAAATTCAGAAGTCATAACAGATGTACTAACAGTCTTTCTTGCGTGGAAGTAGGTCTAGGCACAGAATACCTAGGATCTCTGGCTCCTACCCACTAAATGCCATTGTACCCAACTTGAATCACATGACATCCCTAAACAAAAGTGCATCCTTCCAAAGGCCTGCCAAGGGGCTGGTCCCTCCCTTCTTCAGAACTGCCACTTTAAGGCAACAAAGTAATATTGTGTTAAGTGACACAAATTCCAAGAAATTCAGATGCTCTGAGGTCTACATACTCATGACTTCTAGTTGTAGATACTCCCACCCCAGGTGAAAATTCAATCTTTCATTCAATACATATTTATTAAGAGTGTACTATATGTGCCACATGATGTTCTAGGTCCCTGCTTTCATGGAGCTTACATTTTAGAAAATGGCAGTAAACACAACTACTTCAAATGAAGATGATTCAGAATGTGGCTCTTACATTTTAAATCTATACACCCTTGCATCTCTCAGGTAAAAGTATTAAAAGTCTCCTTGAATATTAACGTTATTTTCCCCACTAACTGTTCTTCATTTCTAGACATATGCACCATAACACAGAATGTAAACATTCTGCACCCAAAGAATGATGTTCAACACTGAAAGAACAACTGCATTGTTTCAAATGCCACTGAAGCAGTTTTAAAATTTGAAAAACTGTTTGAAATACAAATAATAGCCCCTGGTGGTAAAAATGCTAATTATAACCAAACTTTTGTGGACTCTAACTATGCTCAGATAAAAGAAGAGAAAAGCAAAAATGGAAGCTGTGAGTTTTTAACGGAAGGAATCATTAAAGTACAGGAACAATCTTCTGTGAGAACAGATTCACAGATGGGCAGACAAAGAGAAGAAATTCTGATGCTGGGAAGAAGATGAAATGGAAGAATAAATAGCTGGAAAATGTGTGTGTGTGTGTGTGTGTGTGTGTGTGTGTAAAGAGATAGGGTCTCACTCTGCCACCCAGGCTGGAGTGCAGTGGTGCTATCAGAGTTCACTCGACCTCCTAGGCTCAAGTGACTCTCCCACCTCAGCCTCCTGAGTAGCTGGGACCACAGGCTACACCACACCCAGCTAAGTTCTTTAGTTTTTTAATTTTTTGTAGAGACAAGGTCTCATTTTTTTTTGAGATGGAGTCTCACCCTGTTGCCCAGGCTGGTCTCAAACTTCTGGCCTAAAGCAATCCTCCTGCCTTGGCCTCCCAAAGTGCTGGAATTACAGGCATGAGCCACTGTGCCTGGCCATAGCTGATAAATATTTCTAACTGGCACAGTAGTGCTGGCACACAGTTGACCACTATCTTAATTTATACTCTTAAAAAATGCTTACTTCAGGCTGGGCACGGTGGCTCATTATCTATAATCCCAGCACTTTGAGAAGCCAAGGCGGGCGGATAACTTGAGGTCAGGAGTTCGAGACCAGCCTGACCAACACGGTGAAACCCCGTCTCTACTAAAAATATAAAAATTAGCCAGGCATGGTGGTATGTGCCTGTAATCCCAGCTACTGGGGAGGGTGAAGCAGGAGAACCGCTTGAACCCGGGAGGCGGAGGTTGCAGTGAGCTGAGATGGCGCTCGCGCCACTGCACTCCAGCCTGGGCGACAGAGCGAGACTCTGTCTCCAAAAAACAAACAAACAACAAAAAATCTCCACAAATATAATTTGTAATGACAACAAAATATTTTGTTGATGGACCATAATTTACTTAATTCCCCCGTTGCTTATTGAGGTGTTTCCATTTGACACTGTTTTATCATTAACCCCCTTTGTTTATATTTGTTCTGTATTGGTGATTATTCCAGTTTGTTCTGTATTTGTGATTGTCTTAGGAGAGATTTCCAGAAACAGACTTCCTAAAACAAAAGGGTATAATTAAGGGTTTCATTATGAAACTGCTTCCAAAAGCATTTTAATAATCTGTAGTTTTATTAGCTGAATACAAGTGTGCTTATTTCCCAACGCTCTCATAGCACTGAGTATTATAATTCTTAATCTTCGCTAATCTGATAGAAAAAGCATTTCAATGGCCTTAATTTACAATTCTTTGACTATTAATGAACATATTTCCCCATATTTGTTATCCCACATGAACTTCATTTTCTGTACATTGCCTGTCTATATATCCTGGCCTGCCTCTTCAGTTCTTAGTGGGCTTCTTCATAATAAATTTATTCAGCTTATACATGTTAAATACATTAACCTTTAATCATGTTGCTGTAAACATTTCCCCCAGTTTTTGTCTGCCTTTTGTTTTTGGCATTCACCAAGTTTTAAACGCTAATCAAATTCTACCAAAACTTTTCATGAGATTTTACTTGTATTAATAGGAACTATTCAAATTAGCTATTTTTATTCTCTAGATTTCTTAACATTTTTTCTATTATACAGATGATACTTCATTTAAAGTTTATTTTGGTGTGTGGTAGACACTAGGATCTACCTTCTTTTCTGTAACTAACAGTGCCTGGGAGTCATTTAGTGCACCAGGACTAAATGATTCTTCCTGTCTCTGCTCATTTGTGACAATGGCTCTTCATACATCAAATTCACGTATAACAGATGGGCCTGAAGACCATTCTGCTCCATTAATAACTGCACGCTTCTGCCACAATGACACTATTTAAATTATTCCAGTTTCATAAAATTTTGGTTATCTGCTAACACTAGGTTCCTTTCATTTTTTTTAAAGTATTTATTCTTTTATCCTTCCAGATAAAATTTACAATCATATTGTCACGCTCCAAAAGAAATATATATCTTTTTAAAAAATTAGAATTGCTTTAAACATACAAATTAATTGAACTGAAAGCTCTGTAAGAATTAATTTTCCTATTTGAGAACATCTCTCCATTTATTTTTTTCCCTCTTTCAATGAAATTGTCATTTCTTCTTCTTTTTTTTTTTTTGAGATGGAGTTTCACTCTTGCTGTCCAGGCTGGAGGGCAATGGCGCGATCTCGGCTCACCGCAACCTGTCTCCCGGGTTCAAGCGATTCTCCTGCCTCAGCCTCCCAAATGGCTGGGATTACAGGCATATGCCACCATGCCCGGCTAATTTTGTATTTTTAGTAGAGACAGGGTTTCTCCATGTTGGTCAGGATGGTCTCAAACTCCCGACCTCGGGTGATCCGCCCACCTCAGCCTTCCAAGTGCTGGGATTACAGGTGTGAGCCACCGCGCCCAGCCCATTTCTTCATATTTATTTCCTGTACATGTTAAGCTCATTTCTAGGTATTTTATAATTTTTTAAAAAACTGATTTTTATGTATTAGATCAAATATCCTGTGGATTGCCTGAATGGTTACTGATGGTAAGTATCTAGTCCAGTTACTGACTTATCTATACTGCATCAAATAATTTTTTAGCTTATCATCTTGGGTTTTCTGAGTATACAATCTGTAAATAACAACCATTTTTTCATGGCTTAATTTCTATTTCCTGTTTTGGTAGTCAGAATTCTAAGATTCCTCCTAAGATTCCTGGCCCCTGGGGTACACGTACCTTCCCCTAGTTATTCAATCAAACACGAACATAGGTACTATTTGCAGAGACTGCAGACGTAATTCAAATCCCAAATCAGCTGACCTTAAGACAGAGCGACTATCCATCCAAGTGGGCCTGATTAACCCTTTAAATTTGGGTTTAGAGGTCAGACAGAGGATGTCAGAAGTTCAAAGTATGAGACAGATTCAACACAGTTGCTATTTTTTTGTTTTTTGTTTTTTTTGAGACGGAGTCTCGCTCTGTCACCCAGGCTGGAGTGCAGTGGCATGATCTCGGCTCACTGCAACCTCTGCCTCTAGGGTTCACGCCATTCTCCTGCCTCAGCCTCCCAAGTAGCTGGGACTACAGGCGCCCGCCACCACACCCGGCTAATTTTTGTGTGTGTGTATTTTTAGTAGAGACGGGGTTTCACCGTGTTAGGCAGATGGTCTCGATCTCCTGACCTCATGATCTGCCTGCCTCGGCCTTCCAAAGTGCTGGGATTACAGGCGTGAGCCTCTGCGCCTGGCCTTGTTTCTCTTATTCTATGTTCCTTTTTTCTCTTTTGTCTTTTTTTGGACAGTAAGTGGTTTTTATTATTTCCTTTCTCCTCGATTAGCTTGGTAGCTATAAATTCTCTTTCTATCCTTTTAGTGGTTACTCTCGAGTTAACTTTCCTCAAGTTCTATGAAAGAATTATGTCCTGCAGAAAATATTCTCAGTGACTATTTTTTTTTTTTTTCAGTTTTTGCATTCTAAATGCAAAGAAATTAATTCATAATATATAATAGATGCCTTAGCACAGATGTCTTAGTTCTGGCTGCTACTAACAAAAATACCATAGACCGGGTGGCTCACACAAGAAACATGTATTTCTCATAGTTCTAGAGGCTGGGTTCTACAGACCCTCCAAGACCAGGGTGCCATCATGGTCAAGTTCTGGCGAAGACCCTCTTCCTGGCTTGCAGATGGCATTCTTCTTGCTGTGTCCCCATATGGCAGAGAGTAGAGAGAAAGAAGCAAGACCTCTCTGTCTCTATTCCCATTTGTGAGGGTTCCACCTTCATGAACTAAATACCTCCCAAAGGCCCCACTTCCTAACACCATCACACTGGAGGTTAGAATTTCAACATACAAATCTTTGGGGAACACATACACTCAGTCCACAACACCTAGGGGTTGTCAAATCTCTTCTATCAAGGGCTAGACAATAAATTTAAGCTTTGTGGACCACAATGTCTCTGTAGCAGCTACTCAATTCTGGTGGTGCAGCATGAATCCAGCCATCCAGCCATAGACAGTATGTAAACTTAACAGGCATGGTGGTGTTCCACCAATAAAACATTATTTACTAAAATAGTTGGCAGGCCAGATTTGACCCACAGGTTTAAGTTTGCTGTCTTTGAACATTATGATGTGATTCTCTCACCAAATGTGATTGAGAAGGACTACCCTAGATACTACTATCTCTGGCTCATTAAAATCTAATATAAATTACAAAGACCTGAGGACATTTAAACTATATTTATCTTTGTAATATTGTGAAATATATATTTGGTCTTCGATCCTGCTTCCTGGCATATAATTCCTAAAATCCTTCCAAACTCCAAAGTAACGTCTTTTTGTATGCTGATGAGTTGGCTGATAGCTGGCAGCCTCTTGGTAACTTCAGGATGGGGGCTGGTCTCCATAAACACCAAGGCAGCATTAGAAGGTTAGGACTTTCAGCCCTACCCTCCAATCTCCAGGGAGGGTAGAGGGGCTGAAGGTTAAGTTGATCACCAGTGGCCAATGGCTAAATCAATGATGCCTTCATAATGAAGTTCTCATAAAAACCCAAAAGGGGCTAGGAGCAGTGGCTCCCAAAGTGTAATCCCAGCACTTTGGGAGGCCAAGGTGGGACTAGTTTGGCCAACACAGTAGCACCCCACCTCTACAGAATTTTTTTTTAAAAATTAGCCTAGCATGATGGTACGTGCCTTGAGTCCCAGCTACTCAGGAGGCTGAGGTGGGAGGATGGCTTGAGTCCAGGAGGTTGAGGCTGCAGTGAGCCATAACTGCACCACTGCACTCCAGCCTGGGCAATAGATTGAGACTCTGCCTCCAAAACCAAAAAACCAAAAAACAAAACAAAACAAAACAAACCCAAAAGGATTGGGATTGGGTTTGGAGAGCTTCCAAATGCCCAAGCAAATGGAGATGCCGGGAGGGCAGTGCACCAGAGAGGGCATGGAAGCACCCACTCCCCATACCTTGTTCTAGGCATTTCTTCATCTGTTTCCTTCATAATATCCTTTGTAATAACCTGGTAAACGTAATTATTTCCCTGAGTTCTGTGAGCCACTCTAGCAAATTAACTGAACCCAAAGAGGAGTGGTGGGAATCCCAACTTGAAGCTAGTGGGTCAGAAGTTCTGGAGGCCCAGACTTGCAACTGGTGTCTCAAGGAGGGACAGTCTTGGAGATTGAGTCTTCAACCTGTGAGATCTGAGTTATCTCCAGGTAGATAATGTTAAAATGGAATTGGAGGGTACCCACCTGATATCCACAGAACTCCTTGCTTGTTTGATGTGTGCGAAGAAACCCTCACACATTTGCTCACAGAAGTCTTCTGTGTTGAGAGAGATCCAGCTGGTGTCCACTGCAGAACTGACTGCTTGCTTGGCACGTGGGGAGAAATCCACACATCTGGTCAAAGAAGTCCTCTATGATGATCACTGTTGTAGAAAGAGCCGAGGAAAAATAACCTGTGTTTTTCCCCCATCAGCACTCTCTTCCAGCTTTCTGTGCCGCTGTTGCCATTTATTATTTTTACTTTAAAAATTTTTAAGTTCCAGGTACATGTGCAGGATGTGCAGGTTTGTTACATAGGTAAACGTGTGCCATGGTGGTTTGCTGCACCTATCAATATTTTTACTGTTTTACACAGTTCACATTACTTTAGATGTATTCGTCTATCTATCCTTTCCAGTGCTCTTTACTCCTTCCTGCATCTCCATGCTTCCAGCTGGGATAATTTTCCTTTCACCTGAAGAACTTTCTTTATAGTACCTCTAGTGTAGATCTGCTGGTGATGAACTCTAATTTTTGTCTGTCTGAAGATGTCTATATTCTCACTTCATTTTTGAAAGATATTTTTGCTTCATACAGATTTCTAGGTTGGCAGTTATTTTCTTACAACACTTTGAAGATACTGTTCCACTGTATTTTGATTTCCATTTCTTCGCAAAGTAGACTGTCAGTCTTTATTGTCGCTCCTTTGAAGGTAATGTATCTTTTTCCTCCCTTGGCTGATTTTAAGATTTTCTTTGTTTTGGCAATTTTTCCTCTCTTTTCCCTTTATTTTTGTTTTTTGGTATTGATTCTGCTTAGAGCTACAGTGATTCTCAAATATGCAAGTTTGTATTAAGTTTTGGAAGATTCTCAAGTCATTATGTCTTTTACTATTGCTTCTGATCTATTCTTTCACCTCTCCTTCCAAGATTCCAATTGTAAGTATTTTAGACTTTTAACAGTGTCCCATTTGTCTCTTACATATTTTTCTTTTTCTTTTCATTTTCCATCCTTTTGTCTCTCTGTGCTTTGGTATGGATATTGTCTTCTGATCTATCTTCTAGTTTACTAATTTTTTCTTCAGCTAAGAATACTATTAAACCCTCCTGTTTAATTCCTAATTTGAGTTACTGCACTTTTAAAAGTTCTTTTAACTTTTAATTGATGCATAACAGATATACACATTTTCAGGATTTATGTGATAATTTAGTACATTCACATGATTTGTAAGGATCAAATCAGTGTAATTGGGATATCCGTCACCTTAAATGTCTTTATGTTAAAAAATTCAAATTCTTCTCTTCTAGCTATTTTAAAATATACAAAAGATTATTGTAAACTATTGTCACCCTATATTGCACTTTTCAATTCCAGAATTTCCATTTAACTTTTTTAATAGTGTCCAGTTCTTTCTGAAATCCTCCATTTGTCACTTAATTTACTAAACATATTTATCAACGTTACCTTAAGGTCCATGTCTGACAACCCTAATATCTAGATCTCCTGTGCGTAACCTTATCTATCGCCTGTCTTTTTATATGCCTAGTTTTTGACTGAATGTTAATCTTGCATGCACAAAATTGTGGAGATAAGCTGAGGCTGTGAATGTTACCTTCCTCTAGAGAGGATTTAGTTTTACTTCTGACAAGCATTTAAGAGCAAGGGTGAATCACTTTAATCTATTTCAGCCAATTCAAAACTAAGTTTTTGTGTTTTGTGAGGGCTGGATTTCAGGAAAATTTTTAGGTTCACCATACACCTATGGTAAAAAGTTGGGGTTTTTAGGGGATAAGAGGGGTGGTTCCAACCAAAAGCCTGGGATGTTTACCAGGGTCTGTCATCCCTGAACTCCCGTTTTTGTGACCCCAGCCTCCGACATCTATTGAAAACTCCACTTAGCTGCTCAACCTCAGCTTTTTGTTCAGGTTTTCAGTCCTAGCACTGAAGCTGGCAAATGCTTCTGAGGGGTCATGTGGCACCAAATGTTTATTCTGCCTCTTTAAACCTCCCTTCTCTCTGGGATCTTGGCCTCGAAGTCTTCAATGTCCTAGTAGCTTCTAATACCTTCAAATAGTTGCTTTTTATTATTTACCTAAGCATTTTAGTTTCTGGCAGCAGGGTTGGTCTGACACTGGCTAGTCTGTCCTAGCCAGAAGCAGACGTCCAAAAGAATACTGAGTTTTACTATATGACCTTCCAGGTAGCAAGTGAGATAATCTTACGAATTTACTTCCTTGATCTACCACTGTGGAGGAATATTAGTAGAGTTCTTTGCATTCTAAAGATAAGCCTTACTTTTACTATTCTATTGTTTTAATATGCTGTTGCATTTGTCTCAAATTCTCTTTAGAAAGAGGTTTTAGGCCAGGCGCCGTGGCTCAGGCCTGTAATCCCAGCACTTTGGGAGGCTGAGGCAGGCGGATCACAAGGTCAGGAGATCGAGACCATCCTGGCTAACACGGTGAAACCCTATCTCTACTAAAAAAATACAAAAAATTAGCCGGGCGTGGTGGCGGGCGCCTGTAGTCCCAGCTACTCGGGAGGCTGAGGCAGAAGAATGGTGTGAACCCGGGAGGCAGAGCTTGCAGTGAGCCGAGATCGCACCACTGCACTCCAGCCTGGGCGACAGAGCAAGACTCTGTCTCAAAAAAAAAAAAAAAAAAGAAAGAGGTTTTAAAGAAAAAATACAGATACTGATGAATTACTTTCTGGTAAATTATTTTAAGAGTCTCACATACACTTATGTGACAAAAAATCTAAAGTTAGATATTTGCCTATCATTTTTTGTGTCTTTGGTATGTTAGCTTCATGAAATAAACTGGAAAGCTGTCCCTCTTTTTTAAGTTCTTAGGCAATTTACATAGTAAATATTAAAAGCATGAAAGGTTGAAAAGGAGAAACTTTTTGGAGATAATTCTTTTATAATTAAAATTTCTTTCTTGTTTTATTTAGGTTTTCTGAATTCTCAAAGGGATCTGGGACTACTTAAAAGATCCTATCCTAGCACATAGCTAGGGCTTAATAAATGCTGGTTTCTTTCTGAACTAAAAAGTTGTCTTTTTGTTTTGCAACATACCATAAAAAATATCTATCACTTCAGAGACAAGGAGTTCCTTTTCATAACCCAAAGCTTTAAAACTACTGAGATTAGGGGTCTAGCAAAGATACTAGTGGAAGTGAAAATGATACATTAATGCTCTTCATATTTTCCCCATCACTCCTATCTCATCAAACTTTGAAAAGAAAATTGATACCAGCAGAAGTCAATATAGAAATCTACTACATATGAAGATTTATTCAATTAATCAAGCTATATTTACTAAATGCATATGTATAAATCAATATACATAGCTAAGTTTTATGAAAAGATAAACTAAACATGAATCCTGCCTTCAAGGAGTTTATAATCTAGTAGGAGAAAGAAAATGTATATATAGTAATGATTATAAAGGTTAGAAAGTCTAAGTACCATAAAATAGATACCATCTGGAAACATTTATCATAGAATGATTAATACAATTTGTACACAAGTAGGAACATGTTAAGCATTCTATTTTCTTCCTCTTTAACGTACATGTAAAATGAAGGGGAAACCAAGTTTTTTTGTTTTGTTTCGTTTTGTTTTTTTCTGAGATGGAGTCTTGCTCTTGTCGCCTGAGCTGGAGTGCAATGGTGCGATCTTGGCTCACTGCAACCTCCACCACCTGGATTCAAGCAATTCTCCTGCCTCAGCCTCCTGAGTAGCTGGGATTATTAGCACCTGCCACCACGCCCAGCTAATTTTTGTATTTTTAGTAGAGATGGGGTTTCACCATATTGGTTAGGCTGATCTTGAACTCCTGACCTCAGTTGATCCACCTGCCTTGGCGTCCCAAAGTGCTGGGATTACAGGCATTAGCCACCGTATCCGGCCCCAAGTTTTATATATGAAGTGACTTAGTGACTATATATTGCTTAGGTATCTGATCTTACCAAATAAAGTTTTACCTGAATAGCTGACTTCAGCGATGAAGAATCCAACATCACATTAAGATAATACCACAGGAGACAAATTTATAAGCATTTCTGGAACCCTAACTGGGGCTACTGTGTGTGAAATACAGTAAACTGAACTGACAATCTGATCATCACAAGAACAAATCCTAATAGTCTTCACAAAAAATATGAATTCAATCTCTATTCCACATCTTTTGCTCAATTTTATATGCTAGCATTTGTAGATGTTTTCAGGGCAAAACAACCTCCCTCACCCACCTTATAAAACATACCAAAGTGATTACTATAGTCATGTCTATGATAGGGTTAAATTTGACTCACTTCTTTGAAATTACAGAAACATACACACAAATATGAAATTACAGAGCAAATGTGTGATAGTGAGAAATAGACTATGCAGGGCTGAATATAAGGAAGATAACATGAGCCTACAATGTGAGAAACTTACATACTATCTCATTTAATTCTTACAATAATCCTGTAATAGTATATATTATTATTCATTTCTTCTAGCTGAGCAAACAAAGACTCAGAGAAAGTAAAAACTAAACTCAAAGTCACCTAGCTAATAAGTGGCATTCCTAGAAATCTAGCCCAGAGTTGACAACTCACTCTTAAGATCATGATCAGTTGAGAAAGTTTTATAACACCACGGAATGAGAAAAATAAAGACAAACTACATTTTTCATTATGATGCATTTATTCAATTTATAGAATTCTCCTATAAGATGGTATCCTTTCCACTTCTTTGCATGAGAATGTCCTTTATTTTATAAAGTAATGATAAAAGTATATCGTGGTGGTTTTTATTCAAGTCTTATGTGGCAAGAGTAAAAGATGGCAACCGTAAATTGGTTTCCATTTTTGTTGTTGAAACTTTACTCTTAAGTGATGTCCAAAAGTCTCATAATCACAATGCTATTTCATATTTTCAAAAGACCCGATTTTACCCAAAAAAGAAAAAGGTTTGATTAAATAATATTTAAGAAATGATTACCTTCCTACAAGAATGACAAATATTTTTAAAACTGCTATGTGTAGCTGCCTTTACAGGCAAAATTATAAGGGAGGTCCCCCCATTCCCTCCACCACCATATTTCCACTGGTTGCCCAGTTTTAACAATTTGGCTTCTTTCTCCCTCCAGCACACTGCATCTGCCCTCCCACCAGCACATTTCAACATTCAGCCTCAGTGGATATGCTCATTATCTTGACTGCGGCTGTAGTTTCACAGATATATAGGTATACCAACATTTATTGAATGTTATACTTTAAATATGTGCAGTTTAATGTATATCTGAAAAAAACCTTAATACAGACACTAAAAAAAAACCTCCCAAGGTAATAATGTATTTGATTCTTTTGATGTACATTATTATTTTCACCACCTGAAAGTATTTACACCTGTTTTCACGGCCACCAGCAAAAGATGCATGGAAGAACTTTTTTTTCCCATATATGAGACTTAAAGAAATTTCTTTTCTCATCCTCCTCAGTATCATATTTAAGTTTTCTCAACTGAATGTTTCTTTTTTAATCTGGTTTATTTAATTTCTTTCTTTGATTACTAGAAAGATACATTTTAAAGATGTTTGTTTAAAAATTTGTTTCGCAAATTGTTTTTTCCCTTGCTCATTTACCTATGGCAAAAGGTATGGAATTAGTTTTCTACAAAACCTGGGTTTGAACCCAGGACTACCTGATCTTGGGCAAGTCACACTGCCTCTTTAGGTCTCTGTTTTCTCCTCGGTAAACTCTACAGAACTGTGAATTTTGAACAGACTCAATGAGTTAAGATTTGTCCTTGGAAACATAGCAGAGAAACAAGACATAATACCTGTTAATATCACTGTTGTTGCTAATCTGTTACCACCCTGACTACACATAACACTGAATAATAATGGTAATATAAACCCAAAACGAAATGAACCAAAAACATACACAAGCAGGGTGCAGTGGCACGTGCCTGCAGTCCCAGCTGCTCTTGAGGTTAAGGTGGGAGGATCTCTCAAGCCCAGGAGTTCAAGGGCAGCCTGGGCAACACAGCAAGACTCCATCTCTCCCTCTTACTTTTGTTGGGGGGGGGGGAGGTAATGAAAGAAGGGACATGACTGCTGATTTTACAGCAACTGAGGCAGGTACCATAAACAACTTTATGCTAACAAAAGATGATTTAGATGAAAGTACAAATTCCTAGGAATAGACAAATTAACAAAATCAATGCAGGAAAAATGGAAAATTTGAATGGACATATAGCAAGAAATCTCATGTGTTTATCAGCTATTTGTATATCTCTTTTGGTGACGTGTGTATTGAAATTCTTCGCCCATTTTAAAATTGGGTACTTTGTCTTATTAAGTTATGAGAGCTCTTCATATACTCTGAATACAAGTCCCTTACAAGCTTTATGATATGCAAATATTTTCCTTCAGCCTGTTTTATCTTTTCATGTTCTCTGTTTTACCTCCATTCTCTCTTTCTCTCTCTCTCTCTCTCTCCCCTCCCCCTCCCTCCCTTCCTCTCTCCAGGTCTTTTTGCATTTCTGCATAAATTTTAGAATTGGCCTGTCAATTTACAAAACAAAACAACAACAACAAAAGCCTTCTGGGGTTTTGATAGAGATGTATCAAATCTACAGATCAATCTAGGTCGAGTGCCAGATTAACAATATTGTGTTTTCCCATCCCTCAACACGGAATGCCTCTCCAATTATTTGGATCCTCTTTAATTTCTCTCAGAAATGTTTTTGCAGTTTCGGTGTAAACATCTTCACTTCTTTTGTAAATTTATTCCCCAGGATTTAGCTGCTTTTGATGTTATAGTGAATGAGTTTTCTTAATTTCATTTTCAAATTGTTTACTGCTAGCATCAAGAAACATAAACGATTTTCAAACACTGGTCTTGTAAGCTGTGACCTTACTAAACTTATTTACTAGTTCAAGTAACCTTTCTTGGATTGGTAAGGATTTTCTATACACAGGATTGTGTCATCTGTGGATAAGGACAGTTTCACTTCTTCCTTTCTAATCCAGGTGCCTTTTATTACTTTCCCTCACTGACTACATAGGCTAGAAGCTCTAGATCAATGCTGAATAGAATTGAACTGATATTCTTTTTTTCCCAGTTTTGGAGAGAAAGCATTCAGTCATTCACTCTTCCGTATAATATTACTGTGTTTTGTATGGTTTTTCACACACGCGCTTTTTATCAAGTTGAAGCAGCTCTCTTTTATACCTAATTTGCTTAAAGTTTTTCTCATGAAAGAATGTTAAATTTTGTCAAATGCTTTTTCTGCACTTACTGAGATGATCATGTGGTTTTGTTCTTCATCTATTAATATGGTGTACTGGCCAGGTGTAGTGGCTCACGCCTGTAATCCCAGCACTTTAGGAGTCCAGGCCGGCGGATCACCTGAAGTCAGGAGTTCAAGACCAGCCTGGCCAACATAGTGAAACCCCATCTCTACTAAAAATACAAAAAATTAGCTGGGTGTGATGGCGGGCGCCTGTAATCCCAGCTGCTTGGGAGGCTGAGGCAGGAGAATCGCTTGAACCTAGGAGGCGGAGGTTGTGGTGAGCCGAGATCGTGCCATTGCACTCCAGCCTGAGAGACAGTGCAAGACTCCGTCTCAAAAAATAAATAAATAATTTATGATGTTATTATTTACGATGTTATTGGCTCTGGCATTGTGGTAACACTGCCCTCACTGGATCAGCTGATAAATGTACCTTCCTCTTTTAATTTCTGGAAATGTTTGTGAAGGCTTGGTATTAGTTCTATGTTTGACAGAATTCACCAGTGAAGACAAAATAACCTGGATTTTCTTTGTGAGAAGATTTTAAATTACTAATCCAATTTCTTGCTATATGTCCATTCAAATTTTCCATTTTTCCTGCATCAATTTTTGTTAATTTGTCTGTTCCTAGGAATTTGTACTTTCACCGAAATCATCTTTTGTTGGCATAAAGTTGTTTATGGTACCTACCTCAATTGCTGTAAAATCAGCCGTCATGTCCCCTCTTTCATTCTTTTTTTTTTTTTTTTTTTTTGAGACGGAGTCTTGCTCTGTCTTCCAGGCTGGAGTGCAGTGGCACCGTCTGGGCTCACTGCAACCTCCACCTCCCAAGTTCAAGTGATTCTCCTGCCTCAGCCTCCAGAGTAGCTGGGATTACAGGTACCTGCCATCATGCCCAGCTGATTTTTATATTTTTGTAGAGATGGGGTTTCACCATGTTGGCCAGGCTGGTCTTGAACTCCTGACTTCAGGTGATCCTCCCACCTCGGCCTCCCAAAGTGATAGATTTCAGGAGTGAGACACCGTGCCTGGCCCTCTCTTTCATTCTTGATTTTAGTAACTTGTGCCTCCTCTAGTTTTCTCTTGGTTACTCTAGCTATGGGTTTGTCAATTTTGTTGATCTTTGCAATTATTCAGCTTCTGGTTTTACTGATCTTCTCTATTGTTTTTATGTTTCTATTTCCTTGGTTTCCACTCTAATCTCTACTTTTTTTTGTTTGTTTGCCATCAGTTTAGTTTGTTCTCTCTAGATTCAGAAGGTAGAAGCTTAAGTGACTGATCTGTGATCTTTCTCCTTTTCTAATACATATTTAATACATTCAAAGCTATACATTTCTCTCCTAGTACAGTTTAGTTGCATCACATCAATTTTGACATTTTTTTTTTTTTGAGACGGAGTCTCACTCTGTCGCCCAGGCTGGAGTGCAGTGGTGCAATCTTGGCTCACTGCAAGCTCTGCCTCCCGGGTTCACGCCATCATTTAAAAATATCTTCTAATTTTACCTTGTGAGCTCTTCTTTAACCTATGGGTTATTCAGAAATCTCTTACTTAATTTCTGATAGACCATACATGGAGTGAAAGAGGGAAGTCAATGGGGACGCCAAAGTTTTTAAATGGAGCAACTGGAAGGATGGCAGTGCTTTTCAGTGAGTGGGAAGGAATGCAAGCAGAGCAGATTTTAATCTCTGGAAATGTTTGTGAAGGCTTGATATTAGTTCTATGTTTGACAGAATTCACCAGTGAAGACAAAATAACCTCCTGAGGTTATTTTGGGGCAAGAACAGGGGTGCAGTTCTGGATCTGTTCAGTGAAAATGCCCATTAAAAAGCCATCGAGATGTGGGACAGGCAATTGGATATGCAAATATTGAGTCTGGGGAGCAGTCTAGGCTGGTGTCTTCAGTGTATATGTGGTATTTAATGTCACAGGACTGAATGAGATGACCAAAGGAGTGAATAGAGAAGAGAAAGTTTATCATGAGAGAAGTCAGAGAAGGGTTCATAAAGGAGACTGGTTTGATGTTAGCTATCTTAGGAAATTTAGAATTTGATCTGGCAAAGACAGAAACCAATTCAAGCACTTTTATCACCCAAAGTGTGAAATAAATGTTATTACAAGACACCTGTAACTAATGGATGTGTTAATGATACCACTAATAGATTAATTTAGAGAACAAATTCCAGAGACTTGGGTCTCAGATAGACATTTTACAATATGGATATGTGAGGCTTATTTCATACACCTTTACTAAAATTATAACATCTTTAAATTGCCCATGTTACTAAAACAAGAATTTTATACACCCCACCTACATTTTTCTTTTCTTTTCTTTTCTTTTTTTTGAGACAAGGTCTCACTATCACCCATGCTGAAGTATAGTGGCAGGATCGTAGCTCACTGTAACCTTGAACTCCACAGCTCAAGTGATCCTCCCACCTCAGCCTCCTGAGTAGCTAGGACTACAGGTATGTGCCACCATGCTCAGCTAATTTTTTCATGTTTTAAAAGACAAGGGTCTTGCTGTGTTGCCCAGGCTGGGCCAACTACCTGCTTTTATCTATACCAGGGGCGTCCAATCTTTTGACTTCCCTGAGCCACACTGGACGAAGAAGAATTGTCTTGGGCCACACATAAAATACACTAACATTAATAACTGATGAGCTTAAACACACACATACACACACACAAACACACACACACAAATCTCATAGTATTTTAAGAAAGTTTATGAATTTGTTTTGGGCCGCATTCAAAGCTATCCCAGGCTGCAGGTTGGGCAAGCGTGGTCTATACCCATATGACTCTATACCAATCTCAATCATTTAACATATATCTCTCCTGAAAATTGTGATATCAAAGTAAAGCAGCAGCCAGGTGAGGTCGCTCACACTTGCAATCCCAGCAACATAGGAAGACTCTGTCTTTATAAAAACAATTTTAAAAATTAGCCAGGCATGATAGTGCATGCCTGTGGTCCCAGCTACTTAGGAAGCTGAAGTGGGAGGACTGCTTGAGCCTGAGAGGTTGAGGCTGCAATGAGCTGTGACTGTACCACTGCACTCCAGCCTGGGCAACAGAGCAAGAACCTGTCTCAAAAAGAACCAAGAAACAAAACAAAATGTAAAGAAGTAAAATTGTTATCCTTCCAACTAGAAAGCCAAATAATGAAATAGCTTATCCCAAACCAGGTGTCTGAATCTGCTTACAAGTCTTTAAGGGTTTACAATACTCCATTCCTTCAAACTTTTTGTGTTGAAAAACCAGAAGAAAGATATAATGCAGAAGAAAAATGGGTCAAGTGAGGGAAATTGCTTTCCAACTGAGATTTGAGACTGAATAGGAAGTAGCTGAATTAAATGGAAGAAAGACAGTTATCATCCATTCATATGCTGCTATTACATGAGTTATCAAAGGCAGCTTACTTCTAGCTTACCCCGTTAACTAAAGCATTCTAGTTTCAAGGTGACACATTTTTTTCAGAACTGTCTTCTCACCTTTTATAATTTAGATAAAAACTAGAGTCCCTTTAAGTGGGCTTAATTTTTTCAGTAATGTTAATTTTCAAATAGTGCTTCAAGGAAAATTTGCTGCTATGGCAGGAAAAATAAAGGAATCCGTGAGATCTCTGCTTGTCTCCTAGGCACACTCCTGCCTAAACTGCATTCTAGATGCCAGAGTTAGAAATCAGGGAGAAAAGAACATCAGGCTTTTCAAATATAAATAACAATTCTTATAAACACATAAACGTTAGTTTTCTCTTAATAGGTCAGATGCCACAGATCAAATTTGAGGTCCCAAAGATCTCTCAGATTTTTAAAGGTAATGGAAATTGCCAGGCGTGGTGGCTCACGCCCGTAATCCCAGCACTTTGGGTGGCTGAGGCGGGTGGATCACCTGAGATCAGGAGTTCGAGACCACCCTGGCCAAGATGGTGAAACCCTGTCTCTACTAAAAATACAAAAATTAGCCGGGCATGGTGGCGGGCACCTGTAATCCCAGATACTTGGGAGGCTGAGGCAGGAGAATCACTTGAACCCAGGAGGCAGAGGTTGCAGTGAGCCGAGATTGCGCCACTGCACTCCAGCCTGGTGACAGCGAGACTCCGCCTCCAAAAAAAAAATTTATTAAAGATAATGGAAATTGTACTACCTCAGTCAGTCTGAATGAGGTAGTACAATAGAGCAGCGAGGAGCACAGCCACTGGAATTAGGTGACCTGGCTTCTTCAGAGTGCCTCAGTGTTCTCCTCTTATTAAGGAGAATAAATGAAATAACATACTAAGCGCTCTGTACTTGGCACATGATAAGCACTCAATAAACTGCTAGTATGAAGTTTGGAATCCTTTCACCAGCTGTGGACTGGTATCTCAACGCTAACAGGCTTAGCATCACAACAATACACAGAATGAAAGAACGCTGTGTTCACTTTATTGCCTCAAACCAGGTCTCTCTCTACTCCCAGCTCTGAAGTGCAGTTTCAGGAGGGCAAGTGGAAAAACAGCGGGGAAAGGTTGTGGGAAAGACAAATAAAAAGTAAGAGAAACTAAGGAGAACTTTTGTGAGTGTTCCTAAAGGCTGAATTTTGAAACTCATGTTCACTAATTTAAGATTTAGTTGGAAAATCACAAGTTAAAGAGAATAAACCATTTTCTGAAGACTTAAGATCTACCTAATCAAAATTCTGCCATCCAAGGCTAAATAGGCATGTGTATAAGCTATTTAAATAACTACACCTCAGGCCGGGCACGGTGGCTCATGCCTGTAATTCCAGCACTTTGAGAGGCCGAGGTGGGCGGATCACCTGAGGTCAGGAGATAAGAGACCATCCTGGCCAACATGGTGAAACCCTGTCTCTACTAAAAATACAAAAATTAGCCAGGTGTGGTGGCGTGCGCCTGTAGTCCCAGTTACTTGGGAGGCTGAGGCAGAAGAATCACTTGAACCCGGGAGGCGGAGGTTGCAGTCAGCTGAGATCACGCTACTGCACTCTAGTCTGGGCGACAGAACAAGACTACGTCTCAAACAACAACAACCCACTACATCTCAGCCAGGCACGGTGGCTCACACCTGTAATCCCAGCGCTTTGGGCGGCCCAGGTGGGCGAATCACGAGGTCAGGAGTTTGAGACCAGCCTGGCCAACATGGTGAAACCCCATCTCTGCTAAAAATACAAAAAATTAGCCGGGCGCGGTGGCAAGCACCTGTAATCCTGGCTACTCGGGAGGCTGAGGGAGGAGAATCGCTTGAACCTGGGAGGCAGAGGTTGCAGTGAGCTGAGACCGTGCCACTGCACTCCAGCCTCGGCAACGGAGCAAGGCTCCATCTCAAAAAAAAATAATAATAATAATAACTACATCTCAAATTTTTATAAAGTAACCTTTAAAGAAGTACTGAAATTATGAGTAAACATAAATTGATTTCAAGAAAAAGAATGCTGACAATCTCTTTTTAAAAATCCTCTTATTTCCAGAGAGTTTTCCCTAAAGGAGGGCAGGATATAAGTCTATCCAGAATAATGCTAACCAGACATTCTGGCTTGGCTAGAATAATCTCATTAGTCATAACACTCATTTTTCCAATGGGCTAGTATCTAAAGACCATCATCCAATCTGTGAAAGACAAGCCAGGAATTATTTTGTAATTGATCTATCATACCTACAATTTTAATGTCCATAAGAAACGTCACACATTGTTTTTTCATGATTTGGTCAGTGGCACTTACTGGCAGTGCCCAGAGGCCTCAGGAAAAGGAACTGGCCACTCCTTCAGGTACCCTACAGAAAACAGTAGTGCAGGGAGCCCCTATGATGACTGTTCCTCACCTGTCAGCTTCCCAACTCCCCTCAAATCTGCAGATACAGCCCCACGTACCAGGCTTACTAGTTTAAAACACAGTTGATCATTATCCTAAAAGATTAAAAACCGAAGAAAAGTGTTCAATTACCAATCTTCTCTCTCCCCCCCCATGACTTGTGGAAGCAGTATCTCTGAAGAAACAGATGACTCAAAAATTGTTATCTAATTATCTTCAAAATACTATAGACGATGTAGGGATTACAAAGATGAACATGTTATTACCCCTGCTAATAAGTAACTCAAATCTAAAGAAATTATCATAATAATGAATTTTTTTGCAAAGCATTAATCTGCAAGGAACTGTGCTGAAATTTAAAGTCTAAAGTTGACAGAAAAGAATAAATAACAATGCTCAATTAAATGCAATACTACATATACACAAAAGCCCAACAGTGGCTAAGATCCTCATTCACCACCTGACTGGTAAAATAAAAAATATTTTTATCTGTTTTAAAGTTTCGCCACTCGACAGGAGTAAAAAAGAATCTATTATTCCTTAAGTTTAAGGAATCTCTTAAGTTTACCTAAAATTTAAAAATTCTAGCAACTTCAACACAATTACTAATGCTGCTATTCTATTTATGTAATAATTTGATCTTATGTTTCCTTGAAACATTAAAGATTTTTGTTTTTTCTTCTTTCCTGTCAACATTCCATATGCATAAAATTTACTATATACCTAGGACTGTTACATAAGATCTAGGTCAAGAATTCTTTTATGGGTATGGCACTAAGAAAATCTGATTTCATTGAGAGTATTCACCATAATTAACAGCAGAACCCTATTATTACATGGCTCATTACATACTTGGATTTATGCTGTGAGTCAAATCTCTACTGCAGAACACATTTCTCATACAATAAACTTGCCTAAAACTACTACCTTGTGTGTCATCTTTCCCCATCAGCATCTAAAAAGAATGTACTATGTGTATTTAACCAAATATCTTAATATTAGCCTCTTTATTAATTTAAAGCCTCTGTGGCACATTCTAGGAAGAGCAGTAAGTACCATATGCCTCTTAGAACTCATTCTTTCCAACAACCCACGTCAATCATTTCGTATTATTTTATCCTGCTGATTCTTTGTAACACCTTTTCAGTTTGACCCTACCAGTATGTAGGCATCACCTTGCACAGACAGCTACAACAGCCAGTTTTAACACCATATCTCTGCTCAAGGAAGATTCTAATCCAACACCTGATTCATGTCATGCCCACCAACAGCCACCAACGGTTCCTAAGAAGCTAACAACTAGAGGTTCTACCTGATAGAGCCCCTTCTAAACCTTACTGCCAACACAGAACCTCCATTTACAGCTAGGCCTCTGCACTCATCTAGTCAATAACTATATCCCGTCCCTATTATGTCTCAGCCATTATGTTACGTGCTTTACAAAATATTCCCAGACATGGCTTGCCCATTCCTCTCCTTGTAGAATATCCCTTTCATCCAACCAAGCTCTGCCAGCCTTTCAGAACTCATTTCAAGTGAAGTCTTGTCTAACCACTCCAGCCCACAGGCCCTCTCTGGGGATGACCAGGCACTCTTTCTTTCCGAATTTGTTAAAGTCAGTCCCACTGAACTAAAAAGTGGTATGAAGGGAAAACAATGTTCAATGGCCACATAAGTTTGGGAAATACTAGGCCAATAAAGGTAAACATATTTCTTTCACTGCTGGACTTCTCAGAGCATCCAAAATTTTGGCATGCATCCTTAAGAGAGGAGATACAGTATGCAGCTATATAATGATACATTACTTTAGGTTTTTGTCAACTTTTTAAATATGTGTACGTGGCTTTCTTCACATGTATTGCTTTCTCTCTTTTTTTAACAACTTGTTTGGTGCCCATTTCTCTCACTATACTAGTAAGACAGCTCCAGGAGGGCAGGAAGAAGTTGATGTCCTTCCCCTATGGCCGCTGCACAGAGAAGGCATAAAGGTTTTGTGGAAGGAATGATGTAACCAGGCTCAGGCTTCACAAGGCAGCACAGCGGAATGATAAAGAGCTCAGGCTCTGGCTTCCAAGGACCTAGACACATTTATTAAGGCTCTGATTTGGGGCAAATTATTCAACTTCCATCCGCTTCAGCTTCCACGTATAAAGTGAATATAATCACAGTTCCTAACTTATAAGCTGCTGAAGAGGAATGAATGAGATCATACACACAAAGTGCTCAGAAGGCAGTCAGTTAACATTGGCAGCTGGACAGTAGGACACAGAGCAGAGGAAGAGACTAATTAAGAAGCTATTAAAATAATCCAAGCTTTTTCTGTATGTGAGGGCTTTGAGGTGTACTGAGTTTAAATTCTGGCTTCATCTCCTATAAGCTATAGGATCTTGTGGAAATTACTCCCTTTGCTCATCTGTAAAATGGGAATGTTAAAAGCAACCCCTTCACAGGAGTATTGTGAAGATTAAATAAGATAAACTCACATCCTTGGCACATAATCACATTGTAAATGCTCAGATTAGTTTTAAATGGAGATCTGGTTACCTAAGGATGCTTCCTAACCTCATCCGCTCCTACTTCACAATTCCCAATTGTCCTCAGTGACTCAAATGTACTTGTTCCCACAAATCCATCACCTTCTTCCCTTACTGTGCCTCCCTACCAAAAAAGACCTTAAGACATCAGCCATAGCCTCCTGAAGAACAAAGCCTGTTAAATGCCCTCCCTACACTCTGGGCCCCTCACTCTGCACTTCATATTTCACATGGAGTATGAGAAAAAATACTTGTGCATCTCCCTCCTCCCCCCACTGTAATTTCTGAACAACCGTTGTCCACATCATCTCAACAACAGTTGGAAAGGTGACACCTGTGCCTGCGTTGCCATTTCCCAGTTTCAGATCTTAGTTTAATTCCCAGTTGCTATTTTAACTTAGATTTTCCCTGCTTCCTAAAAGAGTAATTAAAAAGAAATGATCTTTGGGAATAAAAAAGTAAACAATATCTTTGCCAGGCTCAAACCAAGCACTTGATTTAAGCCGTGAGAGATCTTATTCTTAATAAGCTAGAAGGCACACATAAAATGAATCAAACAAAGCACATATTCTCAATAACCACCTGGGTACCAACTTGCATCTGGTATTAGCCACGTCAAAAGACAGTCTGCACATTAGTAAAGGACTCAACCACAGACAAGAGTTTTCCAACTGCTGAGAATAATTTGACTTGACATTGTGATACTATAGGTTTGCAGTTCAATCCTTCAGAGAAGGATGTTATAAAGATACAACAGAGTATTAATTTCTAAAATGGTCTGAAGAAGAAAAAAAAAGAGGGTCTTCAGAGTAAACCATTTGGATTTATACAAATAGATGCCAGTCACACTCTTCTTCATTTTTGTGCAAAAAAATTAAAAATTTGTTATGCCAAAAAGGTTCATGAGAAAGTGGAAACTGGGCCACGTTAGACCAATCCATCCCACAAAATATCTGGAAGATTCCAGATGACTCTTTGGGCCATGTGCACTGTGTGTGGCCCAGTGATCATATGGGTCTTAGGGCAGTGGTTCTCCAACAGAAAAGAAGTATTGCAACAAAGAGGCAAATAAAGAGGAAGATGGTGGGACAGACAACTCTCATTTCCTAGACACCCCTTATTTCCTAGAGCAAACATTTAAATCCACTGGCTTACAAGAGGCATATACTTAAGAAGCTATATTATTGCTCATCCTTAATCACTACTATATTTTAGAAAACCAAAGTTCCAATGCATAGCTGGAACTCAGAGAGACACAGAGAATATTAAGAGTTCAAAGTAACAGTGAGCGTTGCTTTCCCAAGACCATTCCTTCTGTTGTGGTTTGCAGCCACAGAGGGCTCAGGAGAGTGCGAACAACTATCTGTGCTACAGCAGTGAGATGTTTTATGGCTGGATGCCCAGATTGTCTAGCTCTGCACACAGCTCTATAGTCTTTTGAGGGCTACAGAGGAGGAATGCATTCTTAACAAACAGCTTTCCATTCCTGCAATAGCTTCTTCATTCTCTGAAAACATCTAAGGCTAAGAAAAGAATTCATTTTTAGTAAAACTCCAAAAATGGAACAAACGATATGGATTTTCAGCATGTTTTAAACATGTAAAACCTTGTTATATATATCCCAGGTGGAGATTTTTAAAAATTACATAATTTACTTTTCATTAAATAAATTAACATTTCAAATGCACGATCTGTACAATAGGAAACTGTACCATTATTTTAATCGGATTATTCAAACAAGTTCACTGGCTAAGATTATACATTTCTCAGTTTCAATTTCAGATATACGCTTTCTGCACAAGGTTACATAGTTATTTCTGACAAGTAACCTTTATATTTTTAAGTAATTACATTCCTAAAAAGTTATGTATAAGCTGAAAATTTATAAATGGACTCCATTGCATTAAAGTCTATTTAAAGAAAGCTTATTGTATATCATTTTGTAAAGAATGCTCTCCTCGTGACCACACAATTTTTTAAAAACTCATTTGTATAAATTTGGATAGCCGCAGACTGAGTAAAAGCAAGAAAACCTGTACAATCTACCCCCCACAAAATAGGAGCCACTTCTCACCTGACATTTTGCTGTCCCTACTCAAATCTATGAAATCTTCAAACAAAATATTAAGATGTTAAGTATCTAAAGTAACTAAAATCCAGTCACCTTCACTGTGACCAGTTGTCATGCAAGAGAGACCAACGACTGTGTCACCAACACTTCAAAATATTTCCTTACTTCTCACCTAAAATATTTGAAGACCCTCTGAGATACAGCTGGAGAAAAGGTAAAAACCCATTTGTCTTAAAATTTTGAGAAAGAAGCCAAAACAATTTCAACGAAAGATAACAAAAACAAAACAAATATAAAGTTACCTGGTTCTTCCCGGCTTATATAGACCCTTTCACGCTCAGTCTCTTCAGGACTCCGCCTCCTGCTCCCTCAACCTATCCTTCTCCCAGCTCCAAGGACGTTTATAAATCTGTCCCTGTCTCCTTCTCTCCATTTCTTGTGCCTTCTCCACCAGCTTCAGTTGCTCTTGGTAATCTTTGCTTGCTCTATCCCCAAATCTTAATTGTCCCATATGTTTTACTTTGGTATATGGGACAGCCTAGAGTTCATAGCCAAACGATTTTCTTTCTTATAAAATCTCAAGTATCACCTTTGCACAATAAACCCTGACTGAAAGATAAACAGTCATCCAAAGCATAAGCATGCAATTGAATGCTCCAATTCCTACTGGAGAAGGCCAAAAAGACCCCCAAATAGTCTTTTAAATGTTTTTCAATCTTAAAAGGTTGTTGGTGAACTTCTACGATGCCAAAGATATTCTATATACTCAAATCAAACAATAAACTAACTTTCATCAGTAGTCTTTTTTAAAAAATGTCAAGTTAGCATCACTTTCCTGGGTCAAGCAAGACTAAATTACAATCAAGACCTCATCCCCTTCACTTGGGGTTGGAGAGGTAATGTAAATACCTCATTCCCAGACAGTACTGCAGGAACTGTGTCTTCCATTTCTTTCCAAACTGAAAGCTCCTTTCACCAAGGAGAAAGGCTGTCCTACTCCAGCCCTGACCCTCCTCTGACTTGGTTTTGGAAGTAAGCCAGATGACAGCATTTGGAAAAGCACAAATGTATCTCAGGAAAGCCAGCTGTTTTAACAAAAAGGTGGCAGTGGCGGTAGCGGTGATGAAAAATACTGTATTTAGTTTCATATATCCTCTGTATGACTTAGTTATTTTTTAACCACTGAATGTCAAATGAAACAGTTCATTCCACTCCACCTTCACAATCAGCATTCTAAAGGCAACTATTTACTCCAAAGTTCCTAAGCCAACTAAATATAAATGTAAACCTGTTACGAAATAATATGTTAGTGTTAAGACATATGCTACTTGAAACCCACCCCCGCCCCCCGCAATAAACACGAAATAAGGACGAAAATCTAAAATCAACACTTACATATACTCCAGGTTACTACCAGAATGTTTAAATGGTAGAATCCAAAATGAAATTGTTAAGATTAAACCTTATGACAGTCTCAGTATCAACTGTATTTAATTTCGTACCTTAAAAGTAAAACCAGCCGAGCGCGGTGGCTCACGCCTGTAATCCCAGCACTTTGGGAGGCCGAGACAGGCAGATCACCTGAGGTCAGGAGTTCGAGACCAGCCTGGCCAACATGGCATAACCCCGTCTCTACTAAAAATACAAAAATTAGCCGGGCGTGGCGGCGGGCGCCTGTAATCCTTGCTACTCGGGAGGCTGAGGCAGGAGAATCGCTTGAACCCGGGAGGCAGAGGTTGCAGTGAGCCGAGATCGTATTGCACTCCAGCCTGGGCAACAAGAACGAAACTGTCTCAAAAAAAAGTAAAACCTAGGTAAGGTCAGCAGGTCTTTGTTTTAGACAAGAAGCACAGAAGAGTTACAAACAAGCTTTTAAAATCAGATCCTTATAATAAAAACGAATGTGTGTGTGTGTTTACTGTTACCATTTTCTGAGCTATCAATTTCTCACGGCCTGACTATGCCTATCGTTAGGTCATGAGAAATCTGTACGAAAAACAGCTTCCAAGAATGTCTATTCTTATGAAAATAAATATTAAAAACTTTCTGTAGAAAAAAACCTTTCAGTATAGGTAAATAAAGTTACAACTGTTCACATCATTACTTTGTTCTATTAATACACACAAATTAATTCCGACAATATAACTGAACTAGTCATTTTAAAAACCCTGTTTTGCATTATTTTCCCCAACAAAGCATCCTAGGGGTGCTACAGTGAAAAATGTTCAAAGACCATTGCCACCTCTGTTGTTCTGGAACAATGTAAATTTCTTCAAGGTGCCCTCTACTAACCAAGTTCATCTGGCCTGGGGCTAAGTTTTATCATTTATTCTTTCACACAGTACTGAAGGAAATCTGGAATCTATGAATATGATTGCCAACACCCCCTACACATTTCAAACCAGCTACCACTGTCCTCTGAAATCACTCAAGCCAGGTTTCCAGGGTCTCAACTCATTCGCATAGTTATTCAATTCTAACTGTAGGAAATCACTTGCATAAAGTAAGCCTTACGCAGGCTCAAATTACATTTGAGGGACGTACGAGGCTCTCACAGCGATCACCATAAATTGGCTACCCTGTACTGGCCGAAGTACGTCAACGTGAACACCAGACACTCGAGAAAAACCGGACCTCGGCTACACAATGGATTAACCCAGTCAGAAGGCTCCAACTTGCGACTCCTTAAAGACGCTGAAGTTGGACATCTACAGAGCACCATTTTGAGTTTAGAATCCGCAGTTCACGACTAGAAATAACCGGACGGACCACTCAAATGGAGGTTTCATTTGGCGGAGGCAAAGGTTTGAGACAACTCCACTAATTACGTGCAGAATCACCAATACCGTCAAATGCCTTCGAATGCAATAGGTGCAGCCACGATCTAGCGGCTCTCCTCCCCTACCTCCCAGCACACATGCAAGCAGCAAGCCTTCATTTTTGCTAAGATCCCCAAAGCTCCGTGTAACATGCATGCCAGTTATTTCTTCCTCAGTTTAACAGGCAGGGAACCCCCACATCCACATCTGCACATTTTCATAGCTACGAATCAATTAATTAAATCTCGTCCTCAAGGTAAAGGTGCAAAGGAGGCACCGCTTAAAGCAGAGGTGGCAACGACGCGCTCGGGTTACGTTATCTGATAACACGACAGATGTTGTACGGCTCGTTTTCCTCATACGCATTACTCCGCAGTCCGCAGCACCGTTAGAAAATCCACCTGATTTCAGACCCGCAGAGCGCCCAGGGGTCCTTCTCCGCCCACCCGCAGCACGCCCCGGGTTTTTCTCTTCCCCCAAACAACCGCACCGGGCTCCTACCCCAAAACACGGCGGGTTCGCGCCTGCCATCACCAACGCAAAATCTGCGGGGGGCTGCCCGGAGAGGACCGAATTTCACCGCTGCATGAGTTTTAAAAGGGAGGGGGCACATCCCTCTTCAGACCTCCATTCCACTCCCGTTTGATTGTGATGCACACGGGGCGTCTGCACAGCCCTGTCTCACACTCGCACACACGCGCCCCGGCCCCGGCCGCTTCCCGCCGCTCCCCTCAAACCCGGCCGGCCCGGGGCCAGCGCCCGCCCCGGCTCGGCTCGCCCGAACAAAGGGCCCGCGAACCTCCCGGCAAAGTTGCGGCGGCGGCGAGGAGCGGGCGGACGGCCGCGCTCACCTGGGCTCCGTCCCCGGCGGCGGCTGCGGCTCCGCGGGGCTCCGGTGGCGCGGGCCTGGCGGCGACGGCGACACGAACAACCGCCCAGGGGCCTCGGGAGTGCGCGGGCGGCGGGGGCCCGCTCAGCGCCGGCGCCGCGGACTCAGGTCCCGGCGCGGGCGGCGGCGCGTCCCGGCCGGGCGGGTGGGCGGTGGCCCGCCAGGTACAGGTCCGGCCGGCCAACCGGAGTCCTCTCCCACCCCGGCGGGACCGGCTCGGCCGGCCCGGTCCAAGGCGGCGGGCGGTGGTGGCAGACGGGTGGCCGGGGCCTCGCCCTCCCGCGACTGCGACGGTGACGGTGGCGGGAGCGCGGCGGGCGCTGGGACTGCCCTGTCGGGGCGGCCCGGGCGGCGCTCAAGGCTGCGCGGCGGCGGGGCCGGCGGCGGCGGCTGCGGCTCCCGGGGCCGTCGCGCTGAGGTGCGGAGCTGCCACCGCGGCCATCTTGTTGCTCTAACTGACAAGAACCCCCCTCCCCCCGCTTCAGCCAGACGGGGCGCTCGCGCCCCCTTCCCCGCCCCGCGTTGGCCTCCAACAGGAAGTCGTCCCGGCCCCTGGCACGTGACTCCCACCGTATCTGCATACCGGAGGGCGAACTGGCCAATCGGCACTCTGCACCTGAGCTCCTCCCCCGCGCGACCCTCCCCGGCCCATTGGCTCCTCGGCCAGGCCACGCCTCCTCCTTTCCCCTTAATACCCGCCCGCGCTGTGGTTCCCTACACCGCGCGGGGAGCGCGCCGGGGTGCGGGTGGTGCACGCGGTGCGCGCTCCGACTGGGCAGGACGCGCGCCGGTCCTGGGAGCTTGCGCTGCTTGAGGGGGTTACGTGGAGTCTTGCGTGGTGCCCTTTACCGCCGCCGCCGCCGCCTGCCCTCCGGTCCCTGGGTGCTGTGGCTCCGCGTTAGGGTGCTGGCGGGAGAGGTGCCGACCCGGGTCTGCGCGTCCGATGGGTTCTCCGGGCCAGCGCCCCACGGCGCCCGGGCTTTATGCTGTAATTGCGTCCGGCGGCGCCCGGCGCCCGCACCGGCGCGCGTCCCGCCCGTGCCTTGCACACGCCCTGCACCGCCCCACCTTGCACACACACGCACACGAGTCCTTGGGGCCCTGGAGCATCGTGCTCGCCCGGCGCCTCCCGGCCCACCCTTGCGCGCAGTCGCTCCCCAGGGAGCGCCCAGCTGCGAGCAAAACAAGCCTCGCTGCGAAACAGTCCCCCGGGGAGACAGCCCTTTCCCCGGAGCGCAGACACCACACCTCCACCGCGCAAGCCTTCGGTCCAGGCCGAACCCGGGCGCTCCGGCTACTACGCACCCCACGATTCCTCCCCGGTGCTCCGTACGCCGCCGTAATCCTCCATTCCACGGCTCCTCGATATCCATTATTCATTAGTGGTAGGTAAGGTCAGGCGCAATGTGCAATTGGAAAAGTCCCTTTTTAACTTTCGGTTCAAGCCAGGGGAAGATTTTGAAACCAAGAATTTTCTTCCATTTTCATGCAAGGTCGCAGAAGCAGGCTAGCTTTTCCCCCATCGTTCAGTGGAGGATCAGCAGTGCTACTTGGAAGTTGGTATTGGAAGAGGCCATTCCCTGTCTACGTGTCCCCGTCTTGAAGAGGAGATAATAACACACTAGTACTTTCGCAATGCAATTTTGTTACCGCAAGTGTCATGCTTTGAAACGTCTGTGGATGAAAGAGGCAAATTCCCCGCTCTCGTTTCCCTTCAGGGTCCCATGAGCTCCTTTCTTCTTACTGCCATATTTTAAGCCCTCCGGTAGTCAGATTCACAACCACCCTCTAAAGGGTCGTCAAATGTCTGTTGTATTGTGTTGTGTATTTCACCTCCCGAGAACCCACATCCCTTAGAAGGATCTGAAGGCAGAGGGAGCTGACAAGGCTTCTGCCTTGTCTATTCATTTTATTTACATTCATTTAATTCTCGACTGCAGAGAACCTACATCTTTTGTATTTCTCAAAGGTAGAGGTATTATCACATGCTCCAGAAGGGAGTGCAAAACGACATCTTCAAAATAGGCAGCGCTCACGAAGTAGACTGCTGCTACATAAGTGAGGAATCCAGCTATCTGGGTGGATCAGGGTGGACCAATCATTGTGATAAGCAGGGCTTCACTTTTTGGAAAATTGAACCAAAATACATTTTTTATCATTGTCTTTGACGTTGGATTTGTGGCTCTCACCTCTGAGTTCTTCTCTGGTTCCCTTTCTTATCCCCCTCCCTCAGTTTAATCAGGCAAAAATCGTCCTCTTCTCCAATGATATTAGATTCTGAGCACCGAGAAAAGGCAGAACTATAGAGACTATATGTTCTGAACCTCAAACTGGACTCATAGTTTGGCATGTGGACCTGTGACAGTAGAGATAATGTTTGAAACTAAAGGTGACCCAGAAACATTGAGGCATATGGTGGCCATGAATGTTAAGACTGCAGAGCAGTGTCGCTTATTAGTGATTGTTTGAACTGATAAAGTATGAGTAGGAACCCCAGGCACAACTGTAAAAATGGGTACGTTCATGTTTGGGGTTGGTCATCCTCTTACCAGCCCTGCCGCCACCACCTTATAACTAAGGTATAAGTTGATCATCTATAGGGCTGGGCATGGTGGCTCACGCCTGTAATCCCAGCACTTTGGGAGGCCAAGGCAGACGGATCAGGAGGTCAGGAGATGGAGACCATGCTGGCTAACATGGTGACGTCTCTACTAAAAATACAAAAAATTAGCCAGAAATGGTGGCAGGCGCCTGTAGTCCCAGCTACCTGGGAGGTTGAGGCAGAAGAATCGCTTGAACCTGGGAGGCGGAGGTTGCAGTGAGCAGAGAAGGCGCCACTGCACTCCAGTCTGGATGACAGCGCTAGATTCTGTCTCAAAAAAAAAAAAAAAAAAAAAGGGCAAAACCAACAAGATCACGTTTAAGAGGACTAAATGTTAAATGTATCTCTTAAATTAAAATGTCAACTAGTTGAGGACAAATGAAGAAGACTTAGCTGGATACAGGGTAATGTAAAAAATTCTAGTTATAGATGACCACATGCTCAACAAGGCTAAATGTGTGAACTGGTTTAAGACAACAACAACAACACTACATTAAAATAGTGTCCAGTTTAAGAGATTGCACTCTGAGCTGGTCAGATCCCAAATGGAGTGTTTTGGCCAGTTCTGGGCACTAGGGTGCAAGAAAGAAATCGACAAAGTTAGAGACTGACTCAGAATACAGCCAGTCGTTGATGGAAATCCTCCAGTCTGACCAACAGCTGAAGAAGCAGAAGAGATTGGTGCAGGGAAGAAGAGACAAGCACAGCAGGATGGCCGTCTTCAGATATTTTTTAAACTCCCGTGTGCAAATAGCCACAGATATATTCTTTGAGATCCTAAGAGGCCAACCTGACATCAGCGGGTGGTAGATATTAGGCAAATTTTGGTTCTGTTCAAATATACACTGCACCCTACAAAATGGAGTTTCTATCAAATGGAGTTATTAATAGAAACTCCATTTTGTAGGGTTCAGTGTATACTGCTCAGGTGATGTGTGCGCCAAAATCTCACAAATCACCACTAAAGAACTTACTCATGTAACCAAATACCACCTATACCCCAACAAGCTATGGGAAGAAAAAGAAACTCCATTTTGAAAGGTAGCAAGATCCACATCTATGCAGGGGTTTAAGTGGAAAGACAGGATGATCATGTCCCTATCTCCATGGCTATTGCAAAACAGATCACTGTGTTGACTAGCTCAGGGTTTCCCAAAGTATATTCCCTAGACCAGCGGCATTGGCTTTACCTAGGAGCTTGTTAGAAGGGCAACTTCTCAGACCCCATTGCCAGACCCAGTGAATCCAAACCTCTGGGGATGGGGCCCAGGTATCCCCATCTTAGCCAGCCCTCCAGGTGATTCTGAGGCGATGAAAATTGGAGGAGAGTAATAAAGGCACCTTTTTGGGGGCTGTATTTGCGTATAATACCCCTCTCCATGCCCAGTCACTTCCTACCACACACTGGTGCCTGAATTACTCCATCCTCCTATTTCTGTTGATTTTACACGTATAATTTGCATCCTAATGATGGACTCTTAAAGGGAAAAGCTTCAGGACTCCAACAAATGATTGCTTTTCAATGAAAATGTAAGAAAGCCGGGCTCAGCTCTCCCTGCTTGTCACTGATAGATAACAACTGAACTTCCTTAGAGAAATGTGATAAATTTACAAAGGCCTTTCAGACAAGCAGCAAGGCGCAGGGCGTCGGTTCTCAAACTTTCTGTTGATGAGAATCGCCAGGGTAGCTTGTTTGAATTACAAATTCACCTTAGGTCCAGATGAGGCCCATGAATCTGCATGTCTAATCAGCTCCCCAAGTGATTCTGATGCCCTCGTCCTCCCACTACGCTGATAATAATACTGGAATAGAGACCAGAACCCTAAAATAAGAGTAAGGGTGAGTCTCAACTCCACTGCTCACTAGTCGTTTGACCTTAGGCAAGTTTCTGGGCCTCTGACTTCTCCTTTGTACTCCTCACTGAGTTAGAGATACTGGCTGAATTGCCGTGTATTACGTGCCAGGCAGCGAACTAGGTGCCAGGGATTTAACGCTGCAAGACGTGCTTGAGCTATGATTACAATGCATAGAGGTGCTGCAGGAGACAGAAGAGACTCAGGTCATTCTGAAGGGCTCAGGAAGACTTCTCCAAGGGCCTCAGATCTGAGTCTTGAAAGATTCAAGGGAAAGCAGTAATAAGTCAGAAGCTGATGGAAGGGCACTGAAGAAAGAGGGAAAGGTCAGTGTAAAGGAAACCAAAGAGAGCTTGCAGCTCAGCACTTTCAGGAGGCTGGAAGACATCAGTGCGGCTGCAACAGCCCAGGTAAGAGGAGGTGGGAGAGATGAGCAGAGGCCAGATTATTATTATTCTCTTTTTTTTTTTTCTGGAGATGGAGTATCGCTCTGTCACTCAGGCTGGAGTGCAATGGCACAATCTTGGCTCACTGCAACCTCTGCCTCCCGGGTTCAAGCAATTCTCCTGCCTCAGCCTACCAAGTAGCTGGGGCTACAGGCGCGCACCGCGACACCCATCTAATTTTTTGTATTTTAGTAGAGGTGGGGTTTCACCATGTTGCCCAGGCTCATCTCGAACTCCTGAGCTCAGGCAATCCGCCCGCCTCGGCTTCCCAAAGTGCTAGGATTACAATTGTGAGCCACCACACCCAAGGCCAGATTATGAATACAAGGAGCATCTCATGTGACCTTAAGGAGTTGGGACTTTATCCTTAAGGCAATGTGGAGCTCTTAGATGATTCCAGACATTATTACACTTGACTGTTAGAAAGAGCTCTCTGGAAACATTGTAGCAGATGACCTGGAGGAGGAAGGGCCAGGGAGGAGGTGATGGCAGGGGGTAGGCGGCCTGCACAGTTCTGCAGCCAGGAAACTAGAATTTATGGAATCTCATAGAGTAGCAATAGAAACGGAGAAGACCTGCTTGAAAGATAACTTTAACTTCAGCTCTGGGGGACTTGGGGTCTGACATATCTGGCATACCTGGAGGGTAAGAAGATGGTAAAAGATGTTGCCTCATTGTCTTTCTCAGTGAGAAAGGATGGATGGTGAGGAAGGGGCTGCGGAAAGAGGAGTGGGCTGAGCTCGAGTCTTTGGGTGGGACCCTGAGGAAGAAGTGGTGAGCCTGGTTTGGTACATTTGGAGTTGCAGGCACCTGGGGCACGTCAAGTGGTGACGGTCAGACGTGGGGTGTCTGGGCTGGATAAGTCTCCTGGGGACAGTCTGCACAGGGTTGGAAGTTGGAGGCAGGATCATAGATGTTGAGCTTGGGGGATAGGGATGAGGAGAGATGGTGAGAAGGTTGAGTGCTGAGCCTGAGGAGCACCGAAGAGAGAAGAAAACCCTAAAGGAGGCTGAGAAGGGACAGCCAGAGATGCTGAATCCCACAGGATGCCCCATGGAACTAGAAGGGCCACAGGGAACGGGTTTGAGAAAGGAGGAGGTGGTCAACAGTATCCATGCAGTAAGAACAGGAGTGCACCGATGGAATCAGGCAGCCTCGAGGTCATTTTGTCCTCAGGAAGGCAGAGCAGGGGCCGGCAGCAGGCTGCAAGGTGAGAGGAAGGCTGGAGACAGAGACTGAGAGTGAGGAGGAACCATGCTTTTAAGTTGAGCCATTGTGATGGATTGAAATGTGTCCCCCAAAAAGATATGTTGAAGTCCTCACTCCCCACACCTCAGAAAGTGACGTTATTTGGGAATAGTCTTTGCAGACAGAATTAAGTCAAAGCAAAGTCATTAGCGTGCTTCCTAATCTAGTACGACTGTGTCCTTTCTAGAAAGGGGACATTTGGGCCAGGCGTGGTGGCTCACACGTGTAATCCCAGCACTTTGGAAGGCCGAGGCGGGTGGATCACGAGGTCAGGAGATCGAGACCATCCTGGCTAACACCGTGAAACCCCGTCTCTACTAAAAATACAGAAAATTCTCCGGGCGAGGTGGCGGGCGCCTGTAGTCCCAGCTACTTGGGAGGCTGAGGCAGGAGAATGACGTGAACCCGGGAGGCGGAGCTTGCAGTGAGCGGAGATCGCAACACTACACTCCAGCCTGGGTTAGGGGGACATTTGGACACAGAGATGCACACATAAGGAGGAGCCCAAGTGAGGATGAAGGCAGAGATTGGGGTGATGCTTCTATAAGCCAAGGAACACCAAAGATTGCCAGCAAGCCATGAGAAGCTAGGGAAAAGGCCTGGGACGGGTTCTCCCTCCGAGCCTTTAGAAGAACCAGCCCTGCTGACACCTTCATCTTGGACTTCTGGCCTCCAGAAATAGGAGAGAAGAAGTTTCTGTTGCTTAAGCCACCCGGTGTGTGATACTTCTTACGGCAACCCCAGGACGCTCACACTATGAAAGGAAGGAATAGGACTAAAGGTCAATGTGAGACCAAGAAAGTGGTTTTGGTTCTGTGTTTTGTTTTGTTTGTAAAGGGAGCGACTCAAGCAGTGGATGTGCTGAGAAGAGTGAGCCACAGGAGAGAACCCAGGTGGGGAAGATGTTCTAAAGGGGTTGAGTATGGAATAAGAAAGGTCTTTGGGCACATGGTGGAGGCGGGACCCTGTCAACGGTGCAGGGAGAGAGAAGATCACTTCTGTCACTGAGACCAGAAGAGGCAATGGAGACAGCTGCAGAGGCAGATAAGTCTACATGCATGTGTGCGTGTATGTGTGCATGAGTACACGCCTGTGCTTACATGTGAGTGTGTGTGCATAAGTGTTTGTGTGGGTGCATGCGAGTGCTTGTGTTTGTGTGTGTGTATGTGTGTAAGCTTGTGTGTGTGCATGCATGCATGTGTTGGGGAGTGGTCTGTGAAAAATGGAGGACATTACACCCAGTCTCCTTTATTTATTTGGTGAAGTTGAAAGTGACCTAAGATTTCTTCTAGATCTGAAGTTCTGCTTCTAGGTATTGAGTACAAGTTATTGTTTTCTTTTATATTAATAGCATTGCTGTGAAATTTACTGTTTGTGGTGTATTAAACCTGATAGAAAAACATATAGCTTGTATCTTAGCCTATTATTAAAGCAAATTCCAGCCTCCAAACTATATAGGACTACATATGTAAACTGTGGAAGGCATATTTCATTTGCCTTTGTGTCTTTGGGTCTGAATCATAAAGTGACACTTTCGATGTTTTGGAGGCCAGCCTTGGTCAGCATTTGGACATTGCAAAGGCCTCTCTTTCCGTTGACTGTATCCCTAGAAGACTCAGGGGTGGAAATCTGTGGAGAGCATCTGGGTATGGAACAGGAGATGACTGATGAAGTTGCGATGAGGATGTCACCTGTTCAGGGGGTCACAGGCACTGAAAACAGCCTCATTTATCTGGGCCCTGTGATCCTGGGCAGATGGTTTTGGGGGCGCTGCAGTTGCTTTGATCCGGTTCTGTGAAACTGGCAGCCTGGTGTACCAGGGAGAGAGAGAAGGTGGTTCAGGCTGCGGACTCTCGTGGAAAGGAGGATTGCTCATGAGCTATTACCTAGATGGGCTTCTCTGGCCCCACTTCGGGTGATAGATCTGGTGATAAACTAGAAGCAGGGCTTTGTGTCAACAGCCAGTAACTTTTGGATTTACCCTCTGAGTGAACTCCTCATTCCAGGGCTAGCTCCTTCACTCTTACATTAATTGAGCAAATATTTGCAAGCACCTGGCATCGGCAAAGCCCTGCAGACTTTCCAAGGTAACCTGGCCACCCCCTGTGTCCTCCCTCCAGAGCCACTGATGGTTGGAGCAAGGATGTGAAAAAGGGAGACACAATTTTACCTCCCCGTTCTCCTTGTTCTCTTTTCTGTAACATCACCTTCCATAATCTATCATTTGCTTCTTACTGTGTTTCTGGTTTATCGTGAGATTGTCAGCTTCACCAGTACAAGATCCTTGTGCGTTTTGTTCACTAATGTATTTCAAGCACCTAGAACAGAGCCGGCACTGGGTGCTCCATAAATATTTTTGCTAAATTAATGAATTTAGATAAATGGATTAATGTCATAAGAAAGTTAACATCAATGTGCTGTAGGAGAAATCACATCTAGGTATTAGGTGTGAGAGTGGGTCAGGGGAGATCCCTGAGGGATATGGGATCCAAGATGGCTTTAAAGGGATAGATAGGGTTCCTTCTTTCCTTCCTTCCCTCTTCCTGTCCTTTCCTTTCCTCCCTCCCTCCTCTCCTTTCTTCCCTCCTTTTTTTCCTTTCTGTCTACCTTCCCTCCCTCCCTCCTTCCTTCCATCCATCATTTTCTCTTCCTTCCTCCTTTCCTTCCTCTTTCTCTTTTTCTTTTATCTTAGTAGTGTACCAATTATTCAGAGACTCAGGACAACACACAGAAGAAATAACAGCAATTTGACATTTATTTATTTATTATTAATTTTTGAGATGGAGTCTCTCTCTGCCACCCAGGCTGGAGTGTAGTGGCTCAATCTTGGCTCACTGCAACCTCCACCTCCGAGGTTCAAGCGATTCTTCTGCCTCAGCCTCCTGAGTAGCTGGGACTACAGGCATGCGCCACTGCGCTTCGCTCATTTTTTTGTGTTTTTAGTGGAAACGGGGTTTCACCATGTTGACCAGGCTGGTCTCAAACTCCTGACCTCAAGTGATCCGCCCGCCTCGGCCTCCCAAAGTGCTGGGATTACAGGTGGAAGCCACTGCGCCCAAACCAGAAATTTGACGTTTATGACAGATATTTCCTGAGACCTTTGTAGAACCCAATTAAAAACAATCTTTATTATATAATTTTAATTTTTTCCCTCTCCCAAGTAAACCAAAATGCACGCTTGATTGTGAGTAGACAATGAGAAGGAATTTTAGTTATCTGTTGCTGAGAAACAAATTATTCCAACATTTAGCAGCTTAAGACAACAAACGTGTGTGCCTCACACCGTTTCTGAGAATCCAGAATCCAGGAGTAGTCTTGCAGAGCGAGTCTTTCATGAGGTTGCAGTCAAGCTGTCAACCTGGTCTGTAATCTCCAGAGATGTTCTCTGGGCTGGAGTGTCTTCTCCGGGGGCACTCACATGTCCGTGGGAAGGAGGCTTCAGTCCCTTGCCACAGGGACCGTTCCACAGGGCCACTCATGACACAGCTCACCCCAAAGTGAGGAGTGCAAGAGAGAGAGTACCATGGCTGAAGCCAAAGTCCTTCCTAATCGAATATCAGAAGCACACCACTTCTGCCTGATGCCATTGGTCACCCAGACCAACCATGGCACAGTGTTGAAGGGGACCACACCAGGTGTGAGTGCCAGGAGGTGGAAGTCCTTGGGGCCATTTTGGAGACTGGCTCCCATGCAACAAATCCACACTGAAACCGAATGCCATGAGGTCAGCTGGGCTCGTTCGCATCACAAACAATTGAAACTCATGGCGTCATGACCTGTCATGGCTTTTTAGGTTCTGGCTGGATTCTTGGCAAGGTAGGGGCATTGGTTTACTGGGAATGCCATGTTTTTGGGATTTCCTTCATCTTCCTCGGCGAATTCCCTTTTTCTTATACCAATGGGATTGGACTCTATGACTAAGGTCCCATCTAACTCTCAAACTCTGTTCAGTTCCAGTAATTCGATCAGTGGATGGCTACAAAAAAGAGAAAGTCTTCAAGGAGGAGACGGCATTTGCACTTGAAAAGCTCCACCATGTTGAGACGGATGGAATGCGTCCCATCAAACGTACAGAACTTAGAGATGACATCAAGATCCGGTTATGGTAACTACAGAAGGCTCCTGTTAGGAGGCAGAATCCAAACAGTTTGGCTAAGAAAGTGAGCCACTGGGCTGAGCTAAGAGTTCGGATGTGATTCTGCAGATGGTGAATGTGGAAGAGATGGCTCCACCCAAATCCATACTATACTTCCCCAGTGTGTGTTCCCACTGAGAAGGGGGCATCTGTATCCAGCCAGGACTACATTTCCCAGAACTCCTTCTCTTCTGGGCAGGGCCATGTGACCAGTTCTGGACAAAGGAATGTGAGCCGAAGTGATGTGATTCATGTCCACGCTAAGGCAATTGAGAGGCAGTTGTACTGTCTCTTCCAGGGCAATTGAGAGGCAGCTGTGCCCTCTCCTGCCTGGATGCAGAGGACCCAGTAGATGGAAGAGCCTCAAAAGGAAAAGGGCCCATGTCCTTAAACTTTAAGAGGGGAAACATCTCCTAAAACCCAGGAACACCAGATGGGTGAAAAGTGCACATGTATTAGGTAAGTCCACTGAGAGTCTAGGTTTGTTTGTTATAGCAGCTACCACTCTCCTAACACACAGTAGGAAATCTTTGTAGTCTTTCAACAGGGATTGCAAAATAAAAATAGTCTTAGGAAGATGAATATGCCATGGACAGGCAGGGTGGTGTGATACGGGGAGAGAAATGCTGAAGGCTAAGAGATGATGAGTTAGGAAGCTGTCACAGGGTTGTGACGTGGTAAAACCTGAACAAGCCTAGCATGCAACAGAATTTATAGAAAAGACAAAAGTAATGATAACCTTATTTTTCTTTGCTTATTACAAGCCAGACATTAGCTGTGCACTTTATACACATTACCTCTTTTAATATTTTTAGTTCTTATTTAAATGTTTCTCTTGCTATATTGTATGCATTAAAAATAGTTTAGTTGTTTGGGATGGAGTCTCACTCTATCACCCAGGCTGGAGTGCAGTAGCATGATCATAGCTCACTGCAATGTTGACCTCCCAGGCTCAGGTGATCCACCTGCCTCAGTTTCCCGAGTAGCTAGGACTACAGGCATGTGCCATCACGCCCAGTTAATTTTTTGACTTTTTGTAGAGATGGGGGTCTCATTTTGTTGCCCAGGCTTGTCTCCAACTCCTAGGCTCAAGTGATCCTCCCGCCTCAGCCTCCCAAAGTGTTGGGATTACAGACATGAGCCACCACACCCGACCTTAAAAACAGTTTTAAAATGCAAAGTAATTAGTGTATATAGTTTTATTTTATTTTATTTATTTATTTATTTTGAGACGGAGTCTCGCTCTGTCACCCAGGCTGGAGTGCAGTGGCGCGATCTCGGCTCACTGCAAGCTCCGCCTCTGGGGTTCACGCCATTCTCCTGCCTCAGCCTCTCCGAGTAGCTGGGACTACAGGCGCCCGCCACCACGCCCGGCTAATTTTTTGTATTTTTAGTAGAGATGGGGTTTCACCGTGGTCTCGATCTCCTGACCTCGTGATCCACCCGCCTCGGCCTCCCAAAGTGCTGGGATTACAAGCGTGAGCCACCACGCCTGGCCTTAGTTTTATATTATTATTATTATTATTATTTGGAGACAGAGTCTCACTCTGTTGCCCAGGCTGGAGTGCAGTGGTATGATCTTGGCTCACTGCAACCTCTGCCGCCTGCGTTCAAGTGATTCTCCTGCCTCAGCCTCCTGAGTAGCTGGGATTACAGTGTGTACCACCATAACCCGCTATTTTTTTTGTATTTTTAGTAGAGATGTGATTTCACCATGTTGGCCAGGCTGGTCTTGATCTCCTGGCCTCAAGCAATCCACCTGCCTCTGCCTCCCAAAGTACTGGGATTACAGGCACGAGCCACCGTGCCCGTGTATATAGTTTTAAAAGACAACTACATATTACTAATTTTGAAACAAAACAAGCAAAACAACAACAACAACAACAACAACAAATCCCAGTGTTATGCCCTGCAAGCCTCCTCACTCTGAATTGCTACCCCTGGAGTCAACTACTTTCAAATCCTTTTTTGTTTCTTCTGCCATTTACCTTAATGTTTCTAAATAATATGCTCATTCTCTTCCTTCTTGATTTTCCTATTTTAACGTCATGACTTCCTACTCTAGAGGATGAGGATGTGGCTCTTGTACACCACCTCCCATCATCCTATATACTTCCCCTCCCTCAGAAGGGTAAGATTTCAACATCAGAATTGGGAGTACATTTTCTGGACAGGCAAACCAAACAAATACAGCAATAGTTAGATTAGTATGTAGGTCATCCCTAGAAGGTTAGAAGGAAACAAAACTAGAAGAGAGGTTGGACCCAGAACATGGACAGCCACCAGGCTAGGGAATTAGAACTTAATCTAGTGTGTTGTAGGGAGCCATTGAAGGTTTAAGGCAGGAAGTGGCAAGAGCAAAGCTGTAGTAGGGGATGGCTATCCCAGCAGCATCTGTAGGGTGGATCAGAGCGGGGGTCATGTGACAGTGCAAACAACGGGTCATTCACTCATTCATCCATGTGTTTATTCTATCAACTTTATCATCTCCATTTACACGGGAGCCTTAGTTAATGCCCATCTCTCCCACTGGACTGTGGGTTCTGCACTTGCCCTTTTTGTTCTTACCGTGTCTTAGCACTGGCATAGCAGCTGGCACATGTTAGGTGTTTAATAAATGTTTGTTGAGGCCGGGCGCGGTGGCTCATGCCTGTAATCCCTGCACTTTGGGAGGCCGAGGGGGGCGGATCATGAGGTCAGGAGATCGAGACCATCCTGGCTAACATGGTGAAACTCTGTCTCTACTAAAAATGCAAAAAAAAATTAGCCGGGCGTAGTGGCGGGTGCCTGTAGTCCCAGCTAGTCGGGAGGCTGAGGCAGGAGAATGGTGTGAACCCAGGAGGCGGAGCTTGCAGTGAGCCGAGATTGCACCACTGCACTCCAGCCTGGGCGACAGAGTGAGACTCCGTCTCAAAAAATAATAATAATAATAATAAATAAATAAATAAATAAATAAATAAATATTTGTTGAAGGAAGGAAAGACAGCCGTTGGTAATATGGAGATAAATAGGGTAGTGGCCATGATGAGAGAGCTGGAGCCATTTTAGAGAGAGACATGAACTTGGCTGTTAACTGAAGGGCAGGAGACTTGGGGTGTCAAACTGACTCCAGATAGGAGCCCAGGTGAGTGACAGTTTCAAGAGCAGGGTTAGGAGGGCTGAGGGGAGTTGGTGAACAGTCAGATGATAGTTTGCCTTTAGGAATATTTGATTAAACAAATCGCACACCACTTCAGCTTGTTATTCAAGTCAACCCAAGGGAGCCTCAATCCGGTCTCAACCAAGATACTTCCGCACTCTGTTATCCCAGATATTGTGACGTTCAGCTCAGCTGCCTGCTGCACTCCGACAGTGGGGCTGGATTCCCACTCATTTCCTTTTGGCCGCTTTGTTAAGTGCCCAGCTGATTCGGCCTGAGCAGACCGTGTCAGTTGGCTCACTGTTGCGTCCCCCAGTGTGCGGTGTGTAACAGGTGCTCAATAAATACTTACTGGGTGAATGTTTGACTTTCTTTTTGTATTATTATTTTTTATTTCCATAGTTTTGGGGGTACAGGTAGTTTTTGGTGACATGGATGAATTCTATAGTGGTAGAGTCTGAGATTTAGTGCACCTGTCACTAGGACAGTATGCACTGTACCCAACCTCCCCAACTCCAAGTCCCCAAAGTTACATCACTCTATGTCTTTGCATCCGCATGGCTTAGCTCCCACTTCTAAGAACATATGGCATTTGGTTTTCCATTCCTGAGTTACTTCACTTAGAATAGTGGCCTCCAGGCCGGGCGCGGTGGCTCGCGCCTGTAATCCCAGCACTTTGGGAGTACAAGGTGGGTGGATCACAAGGTCAGGAGATCAAGACCATCCTGGCTAACACAGTGAAACCCCGTGTCTACTAAAAATACAAAAAATTAGCCAGGCCTGGTGGCGGGCGCCTGTAGTCCCAGCTACTCGGGAGGCTGAGGCAAGAGAATGTTGTGAACCTGGGAGGTGGAGCTTGCAGTGAGCCGAGATCACGCCACTACACTCCAGCCTGGGCAACAGAACGAGACTCCGTCTCAAAAAAAAAACAACAAAAAAAAACGGCCTCCAGCTCCATCCAAGTTGCTGCAAAAGACGTGATTTCATTCCTTTATGTGACTGAGTACTTTTCCATGGTGTATTTTCTTTATCTACTCGATGCTCAGTGGGCACTTATATTGGTCCCATAGCTTTGCAATTGCGAATTGTGCTGCTGTAAACATGCATGTGCATGTGTCTTTTTCATATAATGACTTCTGATCCTTTGGGTAGATACCCAGTAGTGGGATTGCTGGATTGAATGGTAGATCTACTTTAATTCTTTGAGAACTCTCCTTACTGTTTTCCATAGAGGTTGTACTAATTTAGAATGCGTGACTTTCTGTACCAGACATTACTGGGTTCCCTCTGCGTGTGGATGTCAGGGGAGGTGCCATGAAGATGGCACTAGTACTGAAGAGGAGGGTGTGTATCGGGGAACAAGGGAGGGGCCAATGCTTCAGGCTCAGGGTTCTGTATACACAAGGGTGAAGGAGCCGGTTTGGGCAATGGAAGCAGATTCTTTTTATTGGTCATTTGGGAAAGAGTCTAATCTCAGACACTCAGCTGCAATTCTTGTTACAAGCAACAGGTTGAAAAGTTGGAGGAGCAGGGCCAAGGAGAGAAATTCACTGGCTTAATGCAACTGCCCAAGCCCCAGATATCAGTCAGTTGATGCACTGGGAATGAGGGCAGCTTTACCCGGAGCCAGTCACAGTGTTGCCAGTCTCCTGGGACCTGAGGGTGCTCCCCTTCACCTGGAGACAGGTTCTGCCCTTGGACTAACAGGAAGAATCTCCTGGGAGGTGCCTTGTACTGGTGCTCACAGTCGCCCCTGGAACAAAGGCTTTATTTTGGAAAGCATGACTCAGGGGATTATCACCAAAACTTGTCTCATCAGCAGCTAGGCTTCCAGGGCCAGTGTCCCTCGGAGATTTGGGATTACAGCATCTACCAAGGAGTCCAGTTTCCTTCAAGCGGACTGTGCAAGGTGCCACGTGGCCTGTTCCTACAGGGCGCCTCTCGTGTTGAGATGTGTAGATGCGTAGATTCGTGTGTGTGTGTGTGTGTGTGTGTACCTCCCTAGCCAGAAGTCGGGGGAAAACTCCAAACCCAAACTAGTGAAATTCAGAGGTTGCCAAACCTCTAAACTTGGCATATGGTATAACCTGGAATTGGCCAAGAGGTCCTGGGTGTTCACCTCTCGTAACCTGGGCAGGGTCTCCAGCTGCCAATTGTCAGACCAGGGGCATAGCCTGCCACTGGAGCGAGGGAGAGGCTAGAAAATGACTTCCTGCCCTGTCGTCTCATCTCAGCCACCTCTTGTTTGTTTATTTTTATTTTATTCTTTCCAACTATAAAATAATACACACACTCGCTATGAAACAATGCAGAAAATACAGAAGGATAGTAAGAAAAATATTACATTGCCCCTCAAAGAAGCTTATGTTAACATTTAAAAATGTTTCCTTCCAGACTCATATCTTAGCATAATTTTTAAAAATCTATAGATGTGCTCATGCTCTACAAGATGTTTTGAATTACTCTGTGAGGAAAAGAGAAACATGTTTAGTCTAGGAGTAAGAAACTTTTTCCCGTTATAATCTTCCGTGTTATTTAGTAAGCTCTTTATAGCAATCATTTTCATAGCCGGCATATTGTTTTATCAAATGAATTTGCCATAATTTACTTAAGGAAACTTCTATTAGACATTAGATCCAAGGTGCTGGATCCAAGTCCTCCTCTCTGATGGGACTGGGAGTGTGGATGTGGTTTAGTGATGCCAGGGACAGTGATGGAAATGGTGCATTTGAAGAGCTCAGCATGGTTTTGCCACAAGTGTCTTTTAGAAAATTTGCCTCCGCCGGGCGCGGTGGCTCACGCTTGTAATCCCAGCACTTTGGGAGGCCGAGGCAGGCGGATCACAAGGTCAGGAGATCGAGACCACGGTGAAACCCCGTCTCTACTAAAAATACAAAAAATTAGCCGGGCATGGTGGCGGGCGCCTGTAGTCCCAGCTACTCGGAGAGGCTGAGGCAGGAGAATGGCATGAACCCGGGAGGCGGAGCTTGCAGTGAGCCAAAATCGCGCCACTGCACTCCAGCCTGGGTGACAGAGCAAGACTCCGTCTCAAAAAAAAAAAGAAAATTTCCCTCCTCAGGCTGGATGCAGTGGCTCACACTTGTAATCGCAGCACTCTGGGAGGCCAGTGTGGGCAGATGACCTGAGGTCAGGAGTTCGAGACCAGCCTGGCCAACATGGCAAAACCTTGTCTCTACTAAAAATACAAAAATTAGCCAGGCGTGGTGGCTGGCGCCTGTAATCCCAGCTACATGGGAGGCTGAGGCAGGATAATCGCTTGAACCCGGGAGGCAGAGGTTGCAGTGAGCCGTGTTCATACCACTGCACTCCAGCCTGCGTGACGGAGTGAGACTCCATCTCAAAAATAAAAAGAAAGAAAGAAAATTTGCCTCCCTTTCAGTTAAGTGCCTTCACCCACTTAACAATTGAAATTTGCCCCTGAAGAGCAGGTTGTAGTAACTGTTGCATTTTTTTTGGCGGGGGTACATCTTATTTCTATTAATCTTTACTTTTAAAACAGGCCAAGTTAGTGGGCCACCTTTCTTGAGAGAAGTCAAACTAAAGCGGTTTTGATGTTGTATTTGGGGGGCCTCTGCCACTGGGCAGAGCTTCTTTCTGGAGCACAGGGACACCGATTGCATTGCTCATAAAGGTCTGTGTTGCCTCTGTGACCGGCCTATGGATTCCTGTTGATGGGGAGCATGCAAACATTTCCCTGCCCAGCCAGGAAGGCTTTCACAGGCTCAGTTTACCTGCTGCTTCTTCCAAGCCCAACTTCCTTCTCCAGCTCTGCAGGAGGAGATCTGCAGGACCTCAAGGATAGCACACCCCAGGGTGGCAGCCCCTGGAAAGCCCGGCAGGCGAGCTGTCAATGGAGGGATGTCATGGGAGCCGGCGGCATCCCTAGCAACCTGCACCCTCCCAGGTCCCAGCCAGATCGCCAGCTCGGCCAAGCAGGAGAAAATGGCTCCCTGGAACCCTGTAAGTGACTAGCCCAGGCTCCTCTGCCCAAAGACCTGTGTCGAAAGATCCAAGACACTTCTCTCCGCTGTCTGAACACAACTGGGCCTTTGTGTGTCGGGGCCAAACACGGTTCCTAATTGGCAGCATAAACAATGGGCCTCTGTGTTTGTTCCCAGAAGACAACACAGTTCTGCAGCAATGACACGTGTTTCAATGTACAAAAAAAAAAAAAAGTGTCAGAGCCTGACATTTCAGCAAAAGTCTCTTTGGAGAATCCTGTGCTCATCACCAAAAGACCTTGTTACACATCATCCCAATGGCTGCGGCAATCGCCCCCCACCACTCGGCAGGCCACAGTCCCTTTGTAGAGATGCTGTGAGCACTGAAGACCGCTGGGTGCAGAGTGTCACACAGTGCAGTGATTAGCAGCATGAAAGGTTTTATTGGGCTTGATTTAAGGGCATTAACTGCCACCAAGTGCCTCCACCCTGGGGTCCAACTCAAACCAAATACAATAGCAGTCAGAAAGAAAGCAGACCTCTCTTTCTACACTATGTCCCAGCAGCAGACTTTGGTGAGATGCAGTGTGCAGGGATTTCACACCACAGGGTCCTTGAAAGAGGCAAATGAGAAGGTACCTGCAGCCAGCCCATGGGCACAAGTAGGGCCAGCTCCCATGGCTGCTTGTGGTGGGAACTTGGAGAAGCAGAGTCTTCAGATGCATCCCAGGCTCAGTAGCCCCATCCCCTTGCATCCTGACTCTGACAGCTGGCCCAGGTAGGGAGCAGGGAGGATGGCAGAGCGTGCCTTATACACTGCTGTATCCATCAGAGCATGCCTTATACACTGCTGTATCCATCAGGGTTCTGCAGAGAAGCAGAATCAATAGGAGACACAGAGAGGTAGAGATAGAGGTAGATAGACAGACAGATAGATAGATAGGCAAGCAGGTAGGTAGGTAGATAGACAGGCAGATATACAGGTAGATAGAGAGATAGACAGACGAATGGGGCCAGGCACGGTAGCTCACGCCTGTAATCCCAGCACTTTGGGAGGCCGAGGTGGGTGTCTGGTTTGGGAGGCTGAGGTCAGGAGTCTGAGACCAGCCTGGACAACATGGCAAAACCCCGTCTCTACTAAATACAAAAAATTAGCTGGGCGTGGTAGTGCACACCTATAATCTCAGCTACTCAGGAGACTGAGGTGGGAGAATTGCTTGGACCCGAGAGGCAGAGGTTGTGGTAAGGCAAGATCGTGCCACTGCACTCTAGCCTGGGCAACAGAGTGAGACTCTGTCTCAAAAAAAAAAAAAAAAAAGGGAGTTTATTAGGGAGAATTGGCTCACACGATCACAAGGTGAAGAGTCCCGTGATAGGCCATCTGCAAGCTAGGGAAGAAAGCAGCCAGTAGTGGCTTAGTCCCAGTCCAAAAGCCTCAAAAGTGGAGAAACCGACAGTGCAGCCTTCAGTGTGAGGCCAAAGGCCTGAGAGCCCCCGGCAAACCACTGGTGTAAGTCCCAGAGTCCAAAGGCCGAAGAATCTGGAGTTTGAGGTCCAAGGGCAGGAGGAGCAATGCCAATCTCCTCTGGCAACACCCTCTTAGACACACCCAGAAACAATACATTTCTGGAAATGTATTGAAGGAAATGCATCCTTCAATCCAATCAAGTTGACATCCGCTATCGACTATCATGGGTAATAAAACCCACCAGCAGGGACTGTAAACTGGTTCAACCATTGTGGAAGTCAGTGTGGCGATTCCTCAGGGATCTCGAACTAGAAATACCATTTGACCCAGCCATCCCATTACTGGGTATATACCCAAAGGACTATAAATCATGCTGCTATAAAGACACATGCACACGTATGTTTATTGCGGCACTATTCACAATAGCAAAGAGTTGGAACCAACCCAAATGTCCAACAACGATAGACTGGATTAAGAAAATGTGGCACATATACACCATGGAATATTATGCAGCCATAAAAAATGATGAGTTCGTGTCCTTTGTAGGGACATGGATGAAACTGGAAAACATCATTCTCAGTAAACTATCGCAAGGACAAAAAACCAAACACTGCATGTTCTCACTCATAGGTGGGAATTGAACAATGAGAACTCATGGACACAGGAAGGGGAACATCACACTCCGGGGACTGTTGTGGGGTGGGGGGAGGGGGGAGGGATAGCATTAGGAGATATACCTAATGCTGAATGACGAGTTAATGGGTGCAGGAAATCAACACGGCACATGGATACATATGTAATAAACCTGCACATTGTGCACATGTACCCTAAAACCCTTAAGTATAATTAAAAAACAAAACAAAACAAAAAAAAACCCACCAGCCGAACATTAAACCAAGCATGAAGTCTCTCCACCTGCAGGCCCTGTGGCATGACACAGGTCACACGCCAACACATGAAGTCGGCCCTGCAAGTTGGCCCTGCCAGTTTACATGTCTTTAACGGCACTTTTATCACTAAGGCCATTGCCAGACTGTAGCTATTTCCTCCCACAATGAGGCTGTGAGACCCTGGAAGCCCAGGACCGTTCCGGTTATATTGATTTCCCGATGCCTGGCACCATGCTTGGCACAGACCAGCTGGCTCAGTGTATTGCTAAGTGACTGGATGCACCGATTGACACCTTAATGTATGATTCCTCACTACCCTCTGCATTCTTGATGGCCTCCAAGTTGCCATTTCACCCTTTGCTCTTTATCCCTACCCGCAAGGAGCAAATATAATTTGATGGCGCCATTCAGCCATTCAGGGGAGGCTGAAGTCATCTGGCCCCTCCAGAGTCATGTCTAATGCATACTTCTGCCAGTTATACTCACCCTCCTGAGCCTGGGGGCGAGGCAGCCCCGTTAATCAAGTGGTCGGGACCTCTAGTGATTTTGAAGGATTTATAGACACCCATCCACCATTCGCAGAACCTTATAACAATCCAGATCCATTAGCCAATCATTTAGAGAGAGATTAAAATAATGAAGGTGAGAATAAAGTGAGGACCTTGTCCTATTGGAACTCCATTAATCATCACCTGTGGCTTAAAGAAAGAGTTATCATCCCAGCCATTACAGAAAGTTGTCAATTAGGCACCACGTGAAACCTCAGAGAATTGTTCCCCGATGAGAATTTTAGGAGGGCAGTCACATCCCTGTGATGAATTCGTCACCAGAGAGCCCCGTATGAGTCCCTAGTTGAAGCTGGAGGCATTCAGAATGCCAGGCGAAATGTCCTCTATTTCTCACAGTTCTAAGGGGAGGCGAGAGAAGCTAGACTCAGGAAGTCTCTGGAAATCCAGATCACAGTGATGGTTGTCTGAGGTCAAATTTATCATGCACTTCAAAATATATTTTATGCCCAATTCAAACTTTTAAAATACTTCGGGTTGCATTTGTATAATAGCACATATTTAAAAGCAGCCTATTATAAAGTGCTTAAATAGATTAATACATATCATCTCAATGTATTATTACACAGCTATTAAATGTTTACAAAAGCTGTTAACTAACTGATAAAAGTAAAGCATTCAGAGAGGAAAAAGCGAGACATCAAACATACAGATAATATGACCACTGCTCCACAAAAATCTGCATCATCTACATCTAGAAAAAGACTGGAAGCGCTGGGCGCAGTGGCTCACGCTTGTAATCCCAACACTTTGGGTGGCTGAGGTGGGTGGATCACAAGGTCAGGAGTTTGAGACCAGCCTGGCCAACATGGTGAAATTCCGTCTCTACTAAAAATACAAAAATTAGCCGGGCATGGTGGTGGATGCCTGTAATCCCAGCTACTCGGAATGCTGAGGCAGGAGAATTGCTTGAACCTGTGAGGCGGAGGTTGCAGTGAGCTGAGGTGGCACCACCACACTCTAGCCTGGGCGACGGAGTGAGACTTTGTCTCAAAAAAAAAAAAAAAAAAAAAAAAAAAGAAAGAAAGAAAGAAAAGAAACAGACTGGAAGAAAAAAGTACCCCCCAAAATGTTATTAGTTGTTGTTTTTGGGTGGTGAGATTATTGGTAACTGTTTTTATGTTTTACAATTTCTTTTTATTTTCTAATTTTTAGTTCGAGGTACACGTGCAGGATGTGCAGGTTTGTTACACAGGTAAACGTGTGAGTTGCTGCACCTATCAACCCATCAGCTACGTATTCAGCCCAGCATGCGTTAGCTATTTTTCGTGATGCTCTCCCTCCATCCTGCCCCCCACCCAGGCCATGTGTGTTGTTCCCCTCCCTGTGTCTTCATGTTCACGTGTTCAGCTCCCATTAGAAGTGAGAACATGCAGTGTTTGGTTTTCTATTCCTGCATTAGTTTGCTGAGGATAATGGCTTCCAACTCCATCCATGTCCCTGCAAAGGACATGATCTTGTTCCTTTTTATGGGTGCATATTTTTCATAATTTCTTTCTTTTTTTTGTTTTGTATTGTTTTGTTTTGTTTTGTTTTGAATCAGTCTCCCTCTGTCGCCCAGCCTGGAGCGCAGTGGCTCCATCACTGCTTACTGCAGTCTCAACATCGCAGGCTCAGGTGATCCTCCCACCTCAGCCTCCTGAGGAGCTGGTACCACAGGTGTGTGCCACCACACCCAGCTAATTTTTGTATTTTTTGTAGAGACAGGGTTTCACTATGTTGCCCAGGCCGATCTCGGATTCCTGAACTCAAGTGATCCATTTGCCTCAGCCTCCCCAAGTGCTGGGATTACAGGCGTGAGCCACCATCCCCTGCCATAATTTCTTATATTCTCAATACGTTCCATACCAAGCGAGCATTGCTTTTACAGTATAGCTGATACGCTGTATCCTGGTTTTCATTTAGTGAAGTATAAACTTTAACAGCAGGCATTTTAATTAGTAGTTGGTAGAGTTGATGAAAGTGGCTAATAACAGCATTGGAGTATCTTCTTCGTTCCAGCTTAAGATTTAATAACTCACTCAGAAAATCCAGGTGGCCTTCAAGGAAGTTGTTCCCAGGGAGTTGGGGGGCCGGGAACGGGGACCAGCTGCCTCCTGCAGCATTCTCCTTGTTTCCTTTTCAGGGGGTGACATGTGTCCCTGACTGGTGGGCAGTTGGGGCTTTCAGCAAAGCTTTCTCTAGACACACATGAGGATGAGTTACCTGAGGTTATGAAAGGGCGTAGAAGTCTACAGCTGCCTGGCATGCTGCATGGGTGTCAGAGGGCTCCCAGGAACTTGCCTCAGTGGTTGCCTTGCTGCTTCCCTCCTTTCAGCTCAGCTCAGCAAGTGTGCATTGGGTGCGAAGTCTGTATCAGTACCCTAGGCCTGCACCCCGACGAGATGGTTAAGCGCAGTGCCTCCAGCAGCTGGCTTTGGTGATTTTGTGGCTCAGTTCTACTGCACCTTCTTATGATAATAGTTCCCTCAAGTTTTGTTTAAGGACCCACTCTCTACTTTAGATGACTAATAATTAGCTATTATTATTATTATTATTATTATTATATGGTTCCAGTGAACTCCCGGATTCAATTAACCCATTGCATCCTCCCAGCCACAGGCTTGGTTTTGAGATAGATATCTGATGCAAGCCAAGCCACCCAGGCCCAACCAGACTCTCTCCTATTATTTTACTTGAACTATGAAGAAACTAGACTCTCTTCCCTACTGTGTATGTTTTGTTGTTGTTGTTGTTGTTGTTGTTTTGAGAGATTGTTGCTCTGTTGCCCAGGCTGGAGTGCAATGGTGCAATCTCGGCTCACTGCAACCTCTGCCTCCCAGGTTCAAGTGATTCTCTTGCCTCAGCCTCCCGAGTAGCTGGGGCTGCAGGTGCGTGCCACCATGCCCGGCTAATTTTTACATTTTTAGTGGAGACGGGGTTTCGCCATGTTGGTCAGGCTGGTTCCCTACTGTATATGAAGCTGAGAGCACCTGCCTGGGAATGACGCCGATGAAGCTAAGCAAAGAGGCGACAGAAGCAAGTCCTGAGGATGTGGCTGGAGCCCCAGCATCAAGCCCCATTGGAAGCCAGTCCAACCTTCAGCCTCTGAAGCCAACACATTTTTCTCATGCTTAATCCCATTGGGTTGGGTTTATGTCACTTGTAACTGAAGGAGTCTTTTCCAATACACTACCTTTGGAGAGCCTTCTGTCTTGTCAGGGGCACAGATAGACAAACAGGTAACTTCAGATCAGTGTGGGGTGGGTACTGGGGCCTCCAGGGGGACCAGGAGCTGAGCCTGGACCCTGGGAGGTTTCCTGGAGGAAGAAATGCCTGAGCTAAGCCTTGCACGAGTGGAGTGGGTCAAAGGCAGGAAGCTGTGAGCCTCTCGCTGCACGCAGGGGATTCGGTGTGAAGTAAGGAGCAACTCAGGTGAGGCCGGCATGGCAGGCAGGACCAGGCCATGGATGGGCAGGTGGGCCAGAGTGAACTCCGCCCACCTCCTCACCTGAAAAGCTATCCTGTCCTGGTGCAGAATGCCTCAGAGCTGTGGGCAGCTAGGCCCTGCATCCTTGATGTGCTTCTTGGTACCCAAGACCGTGTGCCCACAGAGATCTGGGTGGGACATGCTGGCAAGTGGGAAGGAGGAAGCACTGAAGGCAGGATCGTGGCTATCCAGAAATGCCCAGGCTTCCTGGGGACCAGGGTGGAACATTTTATGGTCCATCGGAAGAGAATTCTGCCAGAAGGAAGATTGCATTTGACACAGCCGCTGTCGCTGTTCTGGGCTACCAGGAGGTGAGACTTCAAGGAGGGAAATCTGGGGACAAAAAACAAACCTGGAACCCACAGTACCTGGAAAGAAAACATGCCAGTGCGTTTGGGCTGTTTCAGGTTCAAAGCGTATATCCTGCGTATGTCAGAGTTGGGCAGGGGAGGGGAGTTTGGGGTGAGGAGCTGGCATATATATTTTTTTCTACTTCTTCTACTTTCTACTTTTTCTACTTCTACAATCAAACGTATTTGATTGAAGGAAATAATAAACAAACCATCAGATACTGCTTTGGATTCCCACTGAGGGTGAGAAAGAAGCAAGCTCAAGCAAATCATCAGTAATAATGATAAGGGCGGTGCCAACCAAGGGAGAAAGAAGCCTCCACACTTGGCTGATATTGCTGAGGACTAAACTCTGATTTTTTTTTTTTTATCTTGCCCAAATTCCTATCTAAGGGGTCTGGGGAGTCATGCCCTACAAACCATAAATTCTCATCAGATGGGTTTTATTTGACCCTGTATATTGTGACTTACTTTCCAATCTGACTGTGGCATAACAAGGAAGAAAATCAAAATGTTTTACCCCAAAATATATTTCCTTGCTGTACCTTAAAATTGCCCTGCAAAGTCTCTTGTGGGAAAAACCCACATCCTATAGAGAATCTCTTTTCCCCTTTGTTTTGTTCTCTCCTTTCCAGATCCAGGAGATAATCAACTAGCCTGATAAGAAACATTTTACAACCTGCTCTCTCTCTAAAGTCTGCTGAGAGATTCCTCTGCACAATAAAACTTGGTCTCCACAATCCTTTATCTTAACCTGAGCATTTCCTTTAATCCCAGGTCTTCAGATAAACTCAACCAATTGTCAACCAGGAAATGTTTACATTTACCAATGGCCTGAACGCCCCCGGCCCCCACCAGCCCCCCAACCCCCCCACCCCCCCCACCTCCCCACCCCCCCCACCACCTCCCCGTCCTCCGCCCCACCCCACCCCGCTTTGAGTTGTCCCACCTCTCTGAACCAAACCAATGTATTTCTTAATTGCATTTGATTGATGTCTCATGCCTTCCTAAGATATATAAAACCAAGCTGCACCCTGATCACCCTGGGCACATGTTCTCAGGACCTCCTGAGGGCTGTGTCACGGGCCATGGTCACTCATATTTGGCTCAGAATGAATCTCTTCAAATATTTTACAGAGTTTGACTCTCTTTTGTCAACAATGCCACCGGGCACGGAGGCCTGGGCCCTGGAAACGTCCCTGGGTAAATACCGAAGCGGGAAGAGGGATGGCTGGTTTGACGCAAACGGATCAGAAGGGAGGACTTTAGACAGAATAACCCCCTGGAAGATCGAGGGATTATGGACTCGCAGGCGATTTCCTAAGGGACCGTGCTGAAGTGTCTCTTTTTATTGAAAATTGGACCGTGTGAAACAGGGTTAAATTAAGGGACCTTTCTCAGCAGTTACCTGAGGGGCCTCTTCTCTCTAATTACTAGGATTGCACCAGACGACTCCCTTTGTTCTGCCTGGCTTCTGAAATAACAGCTTCCTCTCCGAAGGTGCAGGCATGCAAAACATGGTGTTGATCTGGTATTCTCTGAAGTGGTTAATCTACATGCAGAACGATGAAAAGGTGGTTTATTAGGTTAATTGTTACTGCAAAAAAAAATTTTTTTTTTTTGCTGAGAGCATACATCTGAAAATTGATACATAAAGCTGTGCAAATAGAAATAAAATTGTGGTCCCAGAGCATCTTTCCCCATAAATCAGTGTGGTTAAAAGTATAGTAACCAGATTATGTTGAGACCTTCGTGTAGCAAACAAGAAAAATCCACACACACCTTCGAGCCACACTGGGAAGTTCAGGCTGCGCCAGTAACTTTCACCTTGGGAGCCTCAGGGATGATCAACTACTTTTTTTTCCCTCCATTCCAATTTACCCTGTTGTAAGATGTATCATTAGCTGACAAGTTTCTTTCGACATTGATTATAAGATGCACTTCAATTTCTGGAAAGTTAGTGAAAAAACATGTTTCTTTTTTTTTTTTTTGAGTCAGAGTCTCTCTTTGTCACCCAGGCTGGAGTGCAGTGGTGTGATCTAGACTCACTGCAACCTCTGCCTCCTAAGTTCAAGCAATTCTCGTGCCTCAGCCTCCCAAGCAGCTGGGATTACAGGCATGCACCACCACGCCCGGCTAATTTTTGTATTTTTAGTAGAGATGGGGTTTCACCATGTTAGCCAGGCTGGTCTTGAACTCCTGGCCTCAAGAGATCCACCCATTTTGGCCTCCCTAAATGCTGGGATTACAGGCGTGAGCCACCACACCCAGCCAAAAATGTTTATTTTCAAATGGAGAAAATGTATTAAAAGGTATGACTTTTTTCTTTATCCATTTTTGCCTCTGTCTTACTCTTTTTCTCTTTCTCACCATTTTTCTGTTTTCTTCCCTTCATCCCTTCTTCCTTTCCTTCCTCTCCACCCTTCCCATTTTTGGTTCTAGGGCACACTAAGAACAGTTGGCCTCAGCTTGGAAATTTACAGCCGGGTGGGAGGGTTGTGTGGGAAGCTTTAGGAAAGACTGGTTCACGTTCATTTAGCAAAACAATCCCCGTTTGCCCGAAGACCTGTTCTGCCATCTGATCACCCCCCCAGGGAAGCATTCTCCCTAACAGAAAAAAACTTAACTTTGTTATGCTCAGGCCAAAGCGTAATTCTCCTCACTCTCCACCCAACTCCATGCCATAGATGCCCCTAAGCCTTAGGTAACTCACTTCCCTTTTCTGAGTCGTAATAAGGTCCTGTTTTGTAAGGTTTTGAGTTTTTTTTTTCCTCTGAGACAGGGTTGCACTTTGTCGCCTAGGCTGAAGTGCAGTGGCATGATCATGGCTTACTGCAGCCTCAGACTCCTGGGCTCAAGTGATCCTCCTGCCTCAGCCTCCCCTGTAGCTGGGGCCACAGGCGTGCGCCACCATGCCCAGCTAATTTTTAAAATTTTTTGTAGAGATAGGAAGTCTCAGTATGTTGCCCAGGCTGGTCTTGAACTGCTGGGCTCAAGCAATCCTCTGGCCTTGGCCTCCGAAAGTGCTGAGATCATAGGCATGAGCCACTGTGTCCTGGCTTTCATAAGGTTCTCCAGAGCAGTGAAAAAGATAATGTCCACTAGAACCCCAAGGAGAGTGCTGGGTGTATAGTAACTGCTCAATAAGCACTCAGCTCCTGTCTTTCCTGAAAAACCCTTTCTACAAATTGAGACTGTCTCTTTGCTGGCTAGAACTAGGACAGTTGAATGTCAAGTTGAGCTTCAGACATGCAGCTGGATTCTTCATATTGAAAGAAGTTAAATTTCTTTCCTGTGAGCTCTCAGAGTGGTGGAGACTCAGGTCATCTTCTCTGAATAATGAGGCTTTTCAAGAGTTTGGAAAACTGGAAGGAAACTGCGAGGAAGGAGATGGACAGAAGGAACTTAGTGGAGCCAGGACAGAAGGTGAGCAGGAGAGGAGGCCAGAAGAAAGGATGGCGTGGCAGTCAAAGCTAAGGTAAGATACTCTCTTCCATGTGTGTTTTGGGTGGTGAAAAAGGAAAGATAAAACCAGCCCTGGAAGGTTTCTTTTTCTTTTCTTTTCTTTCTTTCTTTCTTTCTTTTTTTTTTTTTTTTTTTGAGACGGAGTCTTGCTCTTGCTGCTCAGGCTGGAGCTCTTGCTGCCCAGGCTGGAGTGCAGTGGCGTGATCCCAGCTCACTGCAACCTCCGCCCCCCGGGTTCAAGTGATTCTCCTGCCTCAGCCTCACAAGTAGCTGGGATTACAGGTGCCCACCACCACGCCCAGCTAATGTTTGTGTTTTTGGTAGAGGCAGGGTTTTACCATGTTGGCCAGGCTGGTCTCAAACTCCTGACCTCAGGTGATCTGCCCGCCTTGGCCTCCCAAAGTGCTGGGATTACAGGCATGAGCCACCTGGCCCGACCAGTCCTGGAAGTTTTCTGAGAGCAGAGCTGGCACCTGGGCCTAGAGAGCTTTCTGAAGCCTGCGTCACAGAGGAGCAGGAGCTGTGTTTTTCAAACTGCAGAAGGACTCCCACCAGTGGGTGAAATCCAGGTTGTTGGTTGTGAAAACTAGAAATAGAATAGAGTAGAAACGATAACGTTGGCCAGGGTCAGTGGCTCACGCCTGTAATCCCAGCACTTTGGGAGGCTGAGATGGAGGATCACTTGAGCCCGGAAGTTCAAGACCAACCTGAGCAACACAGTGAGACTCTATCTACAAAAAAATTTAAAAAGTAGCCAGGCGTGGTGATGTATGCTTGATGTCCCAGCTACTTGGAAGGCTGAGGTGGGAGGATCACTTGAGGCTGAGAGATTGAGGCTATATTGACCCATGATCTTGCCACTGCACTCCAGCCTGGGTGACAGAGCAAAACTCTGTCTCAAAAAAAAAAAAAAAAAGGAAATAAAAGAAAAATAGAATAGAAAATACTAGTGCACAAGGCTGTGTCAAGGTATGCTCTTTTGTGACCTTCAATGCACACTGCTTGTGCGATTCACTTTCTCTCTGCCACGTGCTGTGCATGGGCTGCAGGCCCTGCCTTCACCCAAGTATTTTGGGGACAGGCCCCAGAAGAGGTGCAGGTGGAAGACTTTGGCCAGAGGGGCCCTTCAAACCTCTCAGCACCCAGCCCACCCCTCAGGGCCCGGCTCCGCCTCTTCCCTGCTGCCTTTGACCTGGGAAAACAGTGCCTGCCCAAGTAGAAAAGCGGCTCCACATTCCACATTCCCGGGGAGAAGCGGGGAGTCTGGCCCAAAGCGGGGTGTGTCTATCTCTAACTTTTTTAGTGAAACAAGGAAGGATTTGGGGCAGCAAGTCTCCGCGGATATGCCTCTTGTATCTGAGCATGGGTCTGTGCGTGTGTCCGCTGAGAAGCCGCTGGTGCTTCCTGAAGCCCCTGGGGCAGGATGTCCTCTGGGCCTTCGAGGAAACTTCCCAAGGAGGGGAAATTTGATTCTTCCACAGCTGCCTTGGTGGATACCCACTCCTTTGCAGCCAAGACCTATCCAGGCCAGCGCCACTGAGTGTGTGTGTGTGAGAGAACGGAGGGTGTGTGTACAGAGTGTGGATGTGTGTGGATGTGAGAGAGACTCAGAAAGAGAGGAGGGGATGGATGGGGGTGTGTTGTGTGTGTGCGTGGGCATGTGCGCGTTCACAAACGTGTCTGAAGAAAGCCTTTGCCAGGCAAAAGCAAGCAGGAAGAGAGCAAGAACCTCTCCGTGTACTATATTCTCCAATGACCCTTTTAAATATATGACAAACAGTTAAAACAAAAGCCCATTTAGCTTTTATGCCTGTGATTCGTGGTATCCATTCCAGTTAATTACAGTGATTTAAAAACATCTGCATTTAATAGTAGCGGGAGGCTTGAGGTAGAGCTGGGTTGCGGGGAGGTTTTGGGGAGCTGAGTCAGGCCTTCTCGCTAGCAGAGGAATCCTAGATTGGGAGGATTCAAATCCGGAGACTAGGAAATGGATATATTCAAAGCCCTTTATTCATTCTGTGTCATAGGATTGTTTATTTCACAAAAGGGAGACTGAGGCAAGGCAAGGGTCTTCACTCTTCACCCTGGGGCCCTCCCTTTGCTTCAGGAAGGAGGCTGGGAGTGGTAAAGAGAAGGGCAGGAGACCGAGAACAGAGAGGAGAGTGGAAAAGCCTCCAAACCGAGAAGCCAGTCCTAGGGCCGGAACCTTCTTTTTAAAAATGTGATGCGCTGGCCTCCGGCTCCCTCCTGCTGCCCTGGTGATGTGTTTGTGGCCCATGCTTGGGGCTGTGCCTGTCACTGGTCACATGGACTCCTCGGTGGACATCAGGAGGCTCAGTGGCCTCCTGGACACACAGCCTCGCGTGAGTCCCAGCCTGCCACGGACAAGCAGAAAGGATCCTGGCCTGGCCCCAGGGAAGGGAGTGTGGGCCACAGCCCTGCAGGGAGTCTGGCCTCGGCCAAGGGGCAGGTGGGCCTGGGGGTCTGGCTGAGGACTGCAAGGTGCCAGCCCTTTGCTCAGGAATCCCCGCTCCCACAGCCGCCGATCACGGTGCAGCGCACTGCCCACTGCCTCCCCGGCAGGTCTCTCACCTTGCTCAAAACACCACCTTCGGTGCAGGAGTAGCTGCTGGCTGCCTGATTTCAGTGGAGGAGAAAAACTGAACACCTGATTCTACACAGCAGTTCAGGGCTTTGGGAGATATGGGAGATTTGGGGACCCTGGGAGAGGAAGAAGGATGGGCACAGCAAGGAAGAAGGAGGAGAAACCAGCCTTAGGGTCTGGAGAAGGAAGGCAAGGTCCTGGTGGCCCTGTGTGGGGGTCTTGGGGAATGACATATTCTCAAGTTCAAGTGCAAGACCTCCACTCTCAGAAAGAGGGGTGTGGGGGCCAAGGAGGAAGGAGGGAGACTGGCACTTGGGCATTACCCAGGGCTGGCGTCCTTCTGGCCTCAATACCTGCAGCCAGGAAGTGACTCCTCCCTGTAACCCTGCCCGCAGCCCCCATTTCCTGATCCCAGGGATAGAGACTCCTGGCGCTGGAGGGCAGGCAGTAGGCCCCTAAAAAACCCATAAAGCTGCTTCTGGATGAGAGAAGCCTGTAGGTGGACTCTCACACAGGAAAGGGGATGTTGATGGCGAAGAAAGAAATGACTGCACCCTGCAGTGTTGGAAGCAGGCTTTGGAGGCCAGCAGCCCGTCTGAGGACCAGCTGGGATCATGGTGGTGGTGTCCGACTGGAGAGGAGCTGTGTCAGGCTGGGGCGTGCTGTTCCCAGAGGGAGAACTGTGGGGTCTCTGTGTCTCTCCCAGGTTGGAACTGAGAATGAACTTTGCTTCCTGAGGTTGCCTTTTTCCAAAGCTTCAATCTTGCTTCAACTTCTGTTCTCCACAGCCAAGAAAGACAAGATCAGAGAATGCATTCTCAGTGGGGTTCAGGTGGCCCTGCTGGGCCCCACGGCCACCTGCTGGGACTAGGCTCAGATAAAACCCAGAGGATCAGACCACAGGAACACCATCAAAGCCAGCTACTCCCTCATGGTCCTTCGAGAGCAGCCTGGGGGAGGGGGGATGGGTGGGGTGCACCTGCTGGAGTGCACATTCCCAGGGAGGGTGAAAGGAGACTCAAAAAAGCCAGCCTGTCAGGGGTTACTCCTTCCAGGAGAAAATAAACCTTGTTCCCTTTCTTTTATGTTCTTTCTTTCTTTTTCTTTTTTCTTTCTTTCTTTCTTTTTTTCTTTTCTTTCTTTTTTTTTTTTTTGAGACAGGGTCAGTGGTGCCATCATCACAGCTCACTGTAGCCTCAGCTTCCCAGGCTCAAGCTATCCTACCACCTTAGCCTCCCAAGTGGCTGGGGCTGCAGCTGCATGCCACCACCACGCCTGGCTAATTTTAAAAATATGTTTTATAGAGATGAGGTTTCACCATGTTGCTCAGGCTGGTCTCAAACTCCTGGGCTCAAGCAGTCTGCCCACCTTGGCCTCCTAAAGTGCTGGGATTGCAGGCGTGAGCCATCTTGCTCAGCTAGAAGGATATCTTTCTTCAGTTCCTTGAATGTAGGTTCGTATCCCATCCTCCTCTCTGCGCACCCTTCCCACTACCTTCCCCACACCCTGCTTCCTTTTCTTCATTCAGCATGTCCATTTGCTTGTTGTTTCTCTCCCCAAGTGGAACATGAGCTCTGAGAGGGCAGGGAATGTACACTGGCTGGGTCTGCAGCAAACGCATGACTGGGGATGTGTCACAGATGCACACAGGGGCACTTGGCAACAGACGCAGCAAACTCACATTGCCCCCACACCGCAGGCTCTGCAGAGGCGTTGTGTGACGCCTAGGCAGCAGATGCGGCTCTCTGGTTTTGATTCTGAGATCCCCTTGCCCGCTGTCCATCTTAGTCCTCTTCCACCCTCCCCATCCAGGCCTCCTGCCTGCCCCTTTCTAAGCCCTTTCCTTCTGAGCAGACAGGCTTCTGCCACATCCTTCAGTTTCCCCTGCAGAGTGCCATGGATCCTCTTCTTGGAATGAATTTGGATCCCCTGCAACGTCTGCCACACCTCCCTCAGGGGCGGCGTCGCACGGCTTCACCTGTGTCTCTGCTCCTCTGGCCCATTCACGGATGGGAAGAGATGCCCTGAGCTTCCTCCCTTGGGGGATTCCCAACTGACACTGTTCCCTGTCGCCTCCCCAGGTTCCAGCTCCCCTTCTTCTTCTTTTTTTTTTTGAAACGAAGTTTCACTCTTGTTGCCCTGGCTGGAGTGCAGTGGCGTGGTCTCGGCTCACTGCAATTTTCGCCTCCCTGGTTCAAGCAGTTCTCCTGCCTTAGCCTCCCGAGTAGCTGGCACTACAGTCACACACCACCACCCCTGGATAGTTTTTTGTATTTTTACTAGAGACGGGGTTTCACCATGTTGGCCAGGCTGGTCTTGAACTCCTGACCTCAGATGATCCACCTGCCTTGGCCTCCCAAAGTGCTGGGATTACAGGCATAAGACACCATGCCCAGCCCAGCCCCCTTCTTTTGAGGAAGCTGCTACGCCATCACTGTCACCTGCTGACCCTGCCTCCCAGTGGCTGAGCAGACCTGGCTCACCTCTCACCAGCATCACATCCCCTGTGACCTCATTTTCTTGTGGGCTGCAACCCTTGACCTCCTTCTTACATTATAGCTACTTGTGTTTGTGTCTCTCTTCTCTAGGTCATCAGTATCTGAATAAAAGAGACTGGGTCTTTTTCCTCCTGGTAAGTTTGAACATAATGAGGTAGGAGGTGGAACTTGACTCCAGAGGTGGGGCTCAGACACTGGAACAGATTGAGGACTAGCTAAAACCAGACCAGTGCAGAAGCAGCTTTCCAGTCAGACATGGCCACCAGTGTGCTATGTCAGGTTCCCATTGCCATGGCAACAGCTGGGAATTACCACCTCTTTCTATGACAATGTTGATGACCCAAAAGTTACTGCTCATTCCCTAGACATTTCTGCATAAACTGCCCCTTAATCTGCATGCAATTAAAAGTGGGTATAAATATGTCTGCCAACCTGCCCTGAGTGGCAGCTCTCAGCACACTGCCTATGGGGCAGCCCTGCTCTGCAGGGGCAGTCACGGAGCTGTCACGCAGCTGTAACACTGCTGCTTCAACAAGGCCATTTTCTTCTACCCCCTGCTTGCCTTTGAATTATTTCCTGGGCAAGACCAAGAACCCTCACGGACTAAGCCCCATCTTAGAGCTCGCTTGCCCTGCGTTAGTAGGACCTTGTGCGTAGTAGGTACCAAACAATGTGTTGTTGAAGTGAGTTGAATCAAATCTGCCTTTCTGGAGTTTTCCCAAGTTTTGGTGGTGGGAGGCTGTAGGTGGAGTTGACCTCAGAGTGTTCTGATGGGGACCTCAAGTGAGAGATGACAGTCCTGTCCAGCCCCTCACCATCAAGAAAGAGAAGGAAGAACCCTCCCGAGGAGGCAGCCTGGGTAGTGCTGTGTTTTGGCCAAGACTGTCCGTCTGCTGGAAAGGCAATGGAAAGCTTCAAACCGCTTTCTTTTGGCTTCTGAACTCACCAGCTAATTGACAAATGTGCGTCCTGTGCATGAGCTGCTAAGATTTTCCATGATATCAGCAGAGCCTGGTGGATATCTGGGGTTCACCAAGAGCTGTGGGGCCCTTTGTGTCTGGGAACTCCTGGCCATTGTTAGCGGAGAGGCCCCTGGTCGCTGTTAAGGGTCCTGCTCGTTGGCAACCCATGACATACTGAGAGTCATCATTGTCCAATGCTGAGCACATAGTGAGTCCTCAAGAAATGGTTCTTGAATGAGTGAGTGAGTGAGTGAGTGAAAGAACAAAAGAATAAAAGAACAAAGTGAGATCGTATGCTTTTTACACCAAGGTTGTAAGTTCAATCCCTAACTGTGCCAAAAAGCTTTAACTCTTTCCAGAATTAAGGCCATGCCATGTGGTCCTACGAGGGCCTTCTCTGGTTGTTTGTTAGTTCATCAGCAAATATTTATTGGGCCCCTACTAAGGCCAGGTTCTGAGCTCTAGCAAAGGGCAGGACGCACCAGCCCGGCCACTGCCACGGTGGGAAACCGTCTCTAAGCACTGGAAGCTTATCAGCGTGGGTGGGACAGCAGCCCTGGCTGTGAGGAAGGGCAGCCCATTTCTTTCTTTCTTTTTTTTTTTTGAGACGGAGTTTTGCTCTTGTTGCCCAGGCTGGAGTGCAATGGCGCGATCTCGGCTCACTGCAACCTCCACCTCCCAGGTTCAAGCAATTCTCTCGCCTCAGCCTCCTGAGTAGCTGGGATTACAGGCACCCGCCACCATGCCTGGCTATCTTTTTTTTTTTTTTTTTTTTTGTATTTTTAGTAGAGACGGGGTTTCTCCATGTTGGTCAGGCTGGTCTTGAACTCCTGACCTCAGGTGATCCGCCCACCTCGGCCTCCCAAAGTGCTGGGATTACAGGCATGAGCCACTGAGCCCGGCCCGGGCAGCCCATTTCTCTCTTGGTAAATCACTACTGCCTGGCATCTGTTCCCCGACATTCTGAGTCCTTCCTAGTGTGATGTTCTCAAGCCTTTGCTCTCAAGACCAGGAGCCCAAATAGGAAAGAGCAGGATGGTTGGATTGGATTTCTGGCAAATTCAAGATCTCCAGGATTGATTGATTCATCTGTCCCTTCATCAATCATTTACACACGAGCCCATGGGGTCCAAACATGACGCAAATTCTTGCTGGAACACAACCTGGCCTGACCCTTCCCTGCTCTGTGCCAGGCCCGCCCTGTGAATCCCAGATATGGTTGGGCTCTGCTGATGTCATGAAAAATCTTAGCAATGTACGCCTTGTCAATTAGCCAGATAGCTGACTGCCAAGATAGGGAGGTTTGTGGTTTGACATCGTCCTTCCAGGAGACAAAGGGCCCACTCTCTGGCCACCAAGGAGTGTTCTCCCATGCTCAGCACTGGGAGAACCCACGTCCAGGACTGTGCCAGGCAGGCCCCTCTCCAGACTCGGGGAGGCGGAGGTCTGGGAGATGCCTCTTGTCCCGGGCACCTGGGGCTTGGCTGAGCTACCTGTGTCACGGGGAGGCATGGGGGAGGCTCTCACTCTTTCACTCACACATCAGGAGTAGAAATGACAAATGGCTCCCGCTGGGAACCCTGCCTGCCATCCTGCCGGATCATTTATCTCAGCAGCAAGTGATTTGCATACCGACGGGGTGGGAACTGCCTCTCTGCTCACCCTCCATTCCTTCTCCTATCCTGTTCCCACTCCAGCTCAACTCAAAACGGGGCTGCCTGCCCCAGCAGCCACCTTGGGTGTCACCCTAAAAGTCCTTGAATGCCTCCTCCACTGAGACTGCTGAAAATGATTGCCATCTCTCCTAAAGTCTCCTATTAAATGGTGGAAGCTAACTCTAGGGAGCAAGTCAACCCCTTCCTGGTTGTGGGGCCAGGGAAGAGGGGCTCAGGGCAAATGACACTGTGCCCTACTATTTGGATGTGCCCATGAACATTTGCCCAGAAGGAGGGGAGTGGGAGGTGAAGGCTGACTGCCCACCCTTGCACCAGGTATCCTCACAGGCACCATTACTCTGCTCAGCCTTCCAGCCTTGCTTTTCTTTCTTTCTTTTTTTGTTTTTTTGAGATGAGGTCTTATTCTGTTGCCCAGGCTGGAGTGCAGTGGTGCGATCATGGCTCACTGCAGCTTTGACTTCCTGGACTCAAGTGATTCTCCCACCTCAGCTTCCTGAGTAGCTGGGACTACAGGAACGTGCTAGCATGGCTGGCTAATTTTTACATATACTTTTTGTAGAGACGATGTTTCACCATGTTGCCCAGGCTGGTCTCAAATTCCTGGGATCAAGCAATCCACCCACTTTGTCCTTCCAAAATGCTGAGATTACAGGCGTGAGCCATTGCGCCCAACTCCAGTCTCATTTTTCGGGGGTGGAATGTTGTCCGAGGGCAAGCAGTGGACAGGCAGGGTTTGAATCCCTTTCTCCTGACTCCAAAGCGCATCAGTACCTCCAAGTCTTCTTGTCACCAAGAGGCCGCCTGCAGCCTGGGGCACTCAGGGGAGAAAGGCCGCATGCTTAGGAAGCAGTGACCAGGTGCAGGTGCAGGTGCAGGGTGGTTGGAGGGTGTGGGCCGGGTGGCCTCTGTTTTCTTGCTTTCTTGTTCCCACTGCCTCTCTGTTTACTGGTGACTTCATTCCTTCACCGGCCTGGCACCGCCACATGCCAGGAGACATCCAGATCCCCTCAATTTGCAGGGCCAGCCACTCGGGGTGGCACCTGGCTGGTCTCCAGCTGAGCGATGAGTTCCAGGTTGGGGGGTGTGTCCCTGGGGATGAGGGGGTAAGGCCAGTGTAGGGAGTTCCAAAGGCTGGGAGGGAGGGCAAGTCTCTCTAGCAGGCCAGGCTCAGGGGGCTGGGGTACCCCAAGGGAGAAGGGGCTGCACAGGCGACCCACTTGGGGTCTGTGCTGGTTTTGTCTAGGCCGGCCTTGCCCTCAAATCCCTTGCAAGCTGCCCTGCCTTAGAATGAAGGGAAGCCTCCTTCGACTTTACACCCAGTTAGAGCTTCAGGGGCCTTTGTGGAATTCCCCCCTCCCCAGGTCCTCTGCCCACCAGCTCTCTGAGCACTGCGCTCAGAGACCAGGCAAAGCCCTGGAGGTTTCACTCAGCCTCTAGGCACAGTGGGGCCCAAGGAAGGCTTAGCATCTAAACCAAGATAACAGTCTTCATTTTTCCTGCACCATGAGAAATCAGTGTGGTACCCAGGGCAGGCAGTGAGGACGTGGAGTATCCGTAGGAAATTTACAAGCAATAATAAAACTGGCTAAAAGTTCGTCTGCTTTTTATTAACACCGTGCATCCGCAGTTCTAAACAATGTCCCTGAAAATTTTTTTGGTTGGCCTCTGTTCTAAACAATTTCTGCTTACTGTTGAGTTCTAGTAATATATATGTAAGCTTCAAATTGGCACATTTTTATTACTTACTCTGATAAACATTGCATTCTTTGTGACAGTTAATTTGGAAAATGCCAGTTGCACAGTCAGCTCCCAGCACAAGGATGGCCACTGGTGTTCATTTAGAGAGCACGTTTCTAAAGTGTGGAATCATTTGAGGCCCCTCAGGTGTAGTCTATGTATCTAACCCCAGCAGAATTAAATTCTTCTTCATTAAACAGATTAGAAATGCACAATGACAGCACAGGGATTGCAACAATGAAGCAACAGAGCTGGACTTCTTTCAGCTCCGTCATTACCACAGATCCTCTTTATCTGTGATTCAAATTTAAAACAGTGAAAGAGGCCATGTGTGGTGGCTCATGCCTGTAATCCCAGCACTTTGGGAGGCTGAGGCAGGCAGATCACCTGAGGTCAGGAGTTCGAAAGCAGCCTGGGCAACATGGTGAAACCCCCGTCTCTACTAAAAATACAAACATTAGCCAGGCGTGGTGGCACACGCCTGTAATCCCAGCTACTCAGGAGGCTGAGGCAGGAGAATCACTTGAACCCAGGTGGAGGTGGAGGTTGCAGTGAGCTGAGATTGCACCACTGCACTCCAGCCTGGATGACAAGAGTAAAACTTCATCACAAACAAACAAAGAGTAAAACAGTGTGAACTGCAAGGAGAAGTGTTTGGTAAATACAAATTTTAGTTCATACATGAAATATTTTACTGAATTTGAATAATTTTTTAACATGAAAATTTATTCTTCTATGAAAATAGTTTTAAATCATAAACCAAAAAAGAATGTCTGTTACTTTATAGTTGTATTAGTATCCTACGGCTGCTGTAACAAATTGTACCACAAACTTGGTGGCTGCAAGCAACAAAAATGTATTTATGTATTTAATACAAGGTCTTGCTCTATAGCCCAGGCTGGAGTGCAGGGGTAAGATCTTGGCTCTCTTGGGCTCAAGCGATCCTCCAGCTTCAGCCTCCCAAGTAGCTGGGACTACATGCATGCACCACCATGCCTGGCTATTTTTAAGTTTTTTGTAGAGTTGGGGTCTTACTATGTTGCCCAGGCTTGTCTTGAGCTCCTGGCCTCAAGCATTCCTCCTACCTCGGCCACAGCATAAATGTCTTATCTTACAATTCTGGAGGCCAGAAGTCTTAAATGGGTTTCATCAGGGTGTTGGCAGGCCTGCGCTCCCTCTGCAGGCTCTTGCTAGGCATTCCTTGCCTTGTCTTTTCCAGCTTGTAGAGGCTGCACTGGGGACTTACGTGGAGTCTGTGCTGGTTTTGAGCCTGCATTCCTTGGCTCAGGGCCCCTTCCTAAATTCTCAGAGCCCTTCACTCCAATCTCTGCCTTTGTGGTTACACAGTCTCCTCTGCTCTCAAGTCTCCCTCTGTCTCCCTCTGATTAGGATCCATTTGATGACTCTTAAAGCCCACCCAGATAAACCAGGATAATCTCCCTATTTCAAGATGCTTAATTTAATCACATTTGCAAAGTCCCTCTTTCCATATAAGGTCACATTGAAAGGTTCTAGGGATTAGGACCTGGATTTTTGGGACCTCATTATTCAGCCCACCACAATTACCAAAAATCCTTTTGTTGTATGGGGAGTGGGTTAAAAATGACCTACATTGGGTGTGAAATGAGGCCTGAGGCGTGGCACTGCAGAAAATGCCTGTGGACAGCAGGTTCTGTTGTAGATGAGATGACATGTGTGCCTGTGCATGTGGGGTGTGTGTGTGTGTGTGTGGTCAGTGGGCTTGATTGTGAGGTGTGCAAAGGGTGAGTGTGGGGCTATTTTGAGGGCTATAAAATGCAGTCCTCCTTCAGGGTCAAGGCTATTTACACTCATCGCCTGCAGGGCCTTTATGTTTTGTGCTTATGAAGACTTTTCCCGGCATGCACATCACTTGTTATTACCTGACATACGCCATGATACAGACTCAGTCTGGTTCATAATTCACTGAGGGCCTGCACTCTTCTTCTTTTTTTTCTTCTCGAGACAGAGTTTCGCTCTTGTTACCCAGGCTGGAGTGCAGTGGCGCAATCTCGGCTCACTGCAACCTCTGCCTCCCGGGTTCAAGCGATTCTCCTGCCTTAGCCTCTTGAGTAGCCAGGATTACAGGTGTGTGCCACCACTCTACTTTTTGGATTTTTATTTTTTATTTTTATTTTATTTTATTTTATTTTTTTGAGATGGAGTCTCGCTCTGTCACCCAGGCTGGAGTGCAGTGGCGTGATCTCTGCTCACTGCAAACGCCGTCTCCTGGGTTCACGCCATTCTGCCTCAGCCTCCCAAGTAGCTGGGACTACAGGCGCCCACCATCACGCCCAGCTAATTTTTTTTTTTTGTATATTTAGTAGAGATGGGGTTTCACCATGTTAGCCAGGATGGTCTCGATCTCCTGACCTCGTGATCTGCCCGTCTCAGCCCCTCAAAGTGCTGGGATTACAGGCGTGAGCCACCGCACCTGGCCTACTTTTTGTATTTTTAGTAGAGACGGGGGTTTCACCATGTTGGCTAGGCTGGTCTCGAACCCCTGACCTCAGGTGATCCACCTGCCTCGGCCTCCCAAAGTGCTGGGCTTACAGGTGTGAGCCACCTCACCCAGCCTCTTCTTTTTTTTTTTATGTTAGAAAAAAAAAAAACCCCAGAGGGGAAAGTGCAAACACAGTCCACCCCACCGATTATGCAGTTGAATTTCCTGCATTTGGGGAAATTGCAGGGGTCAGTACACCTGGAATGTGAGCCTAACTCTGGGAAAAGCACCTTTGTGATCACGGTGTCTCCTCTGCCAGGTAAGTATGCAGGGTGCTCTTCTAAACATGGGGACTCAGCAATGAACATGCAGACAAAATCCTTGTGCTGCGGCGTCCGTGCCACATCTGTGTCTATTTGTCTCACTCATCGAATGTATGCGCCTCGAGGGCAGGCACTTTTTCTAATTAATTAGGAGTTATCTCCCTGGAAGATTGTCGACACTTGGCAGAACTCAGTGACATTTACTAAACAGGTCCCATCGGGTCCCTCTCTGCGAGGTAAGAATTTAGAGTTAGGGTTCTCCAAGCAAAAATGTCCCAACAGGGCACATAGAGGGAGCTTCTTGTTTCTGTCTCACATGTCCGTGTGAAGAGACCACCAAACAGGCTTTGTGTGAGCAACAAGGCCGTTTATTTCACCTGGGTGCAGGTGGGCTGAGTCCGAAAAGAGAGTCAGCAAAGGGTGGTGGGATTATCATTAGATCTTTTAGGTTTTGGGATAGGCAGTGGAGTTAGGAGCAATGTTTTGGGGGCAGGGGGTGGATCTCACAAAATACATTCTCAAGGGTGGGGAGAATTACAAAGAACCTTCTTAAGGGTGGAGGAGAAACAAATCACAATGGTGGAATGTCATCGGCTAAGGCTATTTTCACTTCTTTTGTGGATCTTCAGTTGCTTCAGGCCATCTGGATGTATACGTGGAAGTCACAGGGGATATGATGGCTTAGCTTGGGCTCAGAGGCCTGACAGTTTCCACAGTTTTTTGTGGCAGTGCTATTGTTCTTCCCTAGAGTTTTCTGAGAGTCTTGCATTCTAGTGTCTATCGTGGGTCCAGGTTGAGTTTTGAACGATTAAACGTGAAAGGCTGACAGATAATTTAGTTAAAATGTCTCGACCTAATAAAGGAGCTGGGCAGGTGGGGATAACTAAAAAGGAGTACATAAAAGAATGTTGTCCAATTTGGCACTAGAGTTGGGGAGTTTTAAGGGTTTAGAAGCCTGGCCGTCAATACCCACAAAGTTTTGGAGGCAAGGGAAACAGGCCCTTGAAAAGAAGGTAATGCTGATCCTTGGATGGCTCAGTTGCTGTTTTGCCGAGATACATACTAGGTGTCATGAAATCCACTGGGCTGAAAACATGGCCTCGGAAGAAGTAATTTTCCTCAAATCATTGGATCAGAAAGACTTCCATTTGCACTTCCTTCTAATGTTCCCCTTTTCTCAAACAACACTTGCAGCCCCAGCACCCTTGGATCGCTCCCCAGCGATGATACTTGTAGGGAGGCAAAGGAACAAGGGAATGAATATCTCCACCTTCAGGCACGTGTTGGTCTCCAGGCAAACTCAGCCTGCTGCCTTAGCTTCGTTTGGGGGTCCTTCTGATTCTATTCTAGTCCTGCAGAAAGGAGGGCTTCAGATTTCACTCCAGCTTTCAGGATTCAATTCAGAATCTTACTAATTCAGGGTAAAAACAAAACAAAACAAAATGGGGAGAATTTACAGAGAAGTGTTACAAGCAACTCAAAGCCCAGACACAGCTCCTTTAGTGATGCCCCTTTAGAGATGTAAATAATCTAGATTTTCAGAGGGCAGAACGCTCTGTCCTTCCCTGGGGTGGAGCGGGAAGGAAGAGAGGCCCCCCGAGGAACACTTGACCTATCAAAGAACAAGCCCAAGGCGATAAGAGGCAGAACAAAGGAAGTGCGATTCAACAACATCCACCCCTGAAATGGACATCAATTGAGATGAGATTCCATCCTGGGGTTCTGACGACGCAAACCATGAGAACGAAGCTAAAGGAGATTTCTAAACGTCATCACCGGGCTTCTCTGTGGAGTTACAGCCTTGTTATTTATCATGCACCGTTGGGAACATTGGAGTCCTGTGTTCGGCAGAGCTGGAGTACTTTCAGGAGGGTTTCCTGCTGGGTTTCTCACCGCATACATGTGAGCGGTTCTTCGTAGAGTTGCCAGAAATGGCAGGGGAATTTCTTCTTTCTTCTTGCAATTCTTCTCGTAATTCTTCTAATAATTCTTCTAATCCTCCTCCTCCTCCTCCTTCTCTTCCTCCTCCTTCTCCTCCTCCTCCTTCTCCTCCTCCTTCTCCTCCTCCTCCTTCTCCTCCTCCTTCTCCTCCTCCTCCTCCTCCTCCTTCTCCTCCTCCTCCTTCTTACCCTTCTCCTCCTCCTTCCTTCTCCCTTCTTTATTCTCCTCTCCTCCTCCTCCTCCCTCCTCCTTCTCCTCCTCCCTCCTCCTTCTCCTCCTCCTCCTTCTCCTTCTTCCTTCTTTTCCCTTCTTCTTCATTCTCCTCTCCTCCTCCTCTCTCACTTCCTCCCTCCTCCTCCTCCTCCTCTTCCTTCTCCTTCTTCTCTTTCTTCTTCATGCCTGTCTTCCAGGATCATACCAAACCAGGAGGAACATGGCAACAGGAGGGAAGCACAGTGAATCAGGGATGGTGTCAGCCCCCGCTGGCTCAGGACTGTGATTTGGGGCACTGCAGCATGCCTGCAAGGGTCACTCTGCATAAACCTGGCACTGTGGGAAAGGCTTACCTACCTATGACCTGAAAAGCTCCATGTGTAATGGCCCATGGGCCTGAGGTCCAGGCCACAGCCCCTCCCCACCATTGTTCCGAAGCCTGAACCCCACGTCTCCGCTCCTGCAGCTCTCTCCTCTACAGCTTAGAGGAGAGAGCTGCATGTACGCCACGGCAAATCTGGACAGCCACAGCCTGGCTGTATTTCACCTTTATGCCTGCTGAGCTTCCTTCTGCTTTCAGAATGGGGAAATTCAGACATCAATCTGAGCTTTCCAAGAAGTTTCAGTTCCGTTTTTTAGACCGAGAGGAGGCACACGGATAGATTTTGCCCACATGATGATGTGTAGGCAATAGGCAGGTCAGGTGCCCCACACCGCTGCTCCCCAGCAAGGCTGCGGCCGCGATGCTCTCTGCTTTCTCTGGAGTCGGTCCTGTCTCCCTCTAATTTGACCCATTCGTATTGCTATGCATGAACTTTTAACCAAGGCTTTGCCACCTCTTCATTATAACGCGGCTCTTACAGAAAAATTGCATTAAAAATGTGAAACTGCACACCAACGACACGGCTGTGCAAACTCAATTCTGTAAAAAATATTCTGTTTAATTGATTTTCTAAAAAAATCTATTATGTTTCCGTGAGCCTATTGATCTGCAGCTCCACAGAAGTAATGAAGAAGCTTTGTAATCAATAAGCCCAAAGCGTATCTTACCCAGTATCTGTTCTGCGGTTCGCCAAGGGTGTGACCAGCCGATTCCCCAGACGGCATCGTGAGTGTGAGCAGCCTTCTCTGTGTCTGTGGAGATTGATTTCTCTTGGCATAAACATAACAAATGAAACCCTGACGACTTTTCTTGCTCTGAAAGCCAAGGATATATCATATCAGTCATCATGAAACACACAAGAACACAATTTGCAAAAAGAAAAAAAAAAAGAAAAGAAAAACGATGTATTTTTAACCTCAGTGCATCAACTCCTCCCCCATACTTAATCAGGATAATATTTTACTCCTTAGCTCTTACGATGGTCTTCTTTCTTTTATATCCACTCCTACCCTCCAATTCAGGTTGATTTCACAAGTCTTAGAAGGTTTTTCTGTTTTGGTGGTGAATATAAAGTACAGGTAGCTGCAATCATGGGCTGATATTTCTGAGTTGAGCAAACATTGCTATCTTATCCTCTAGAAAATAATAATGTCGAATGAGATAAGACGCCTGCAACACACACAACTGGTGGTCGGGAAATATGGCAGACCCCATAGGGTAGCATTTGCTGGGGAAAGAAGAGCTCTTTGCCCCAGATAAGTAATCTCGCTTGCTGATTATTTCGAAATGTATCATTTGCATTTTGCCCTTAAACCAGAGGACACTGCCTAGGGTGAATAGTGATCCGACGCTGTGCAAACTCATCCTGCCACATTAACAGATTCAAAGCAAGCCTTTTTCAGGGCTAGCCCTGTGCTGACCAATCACCACCTGGTCCAGAGAAGCTGTTTGCTGCAGCTGGCTGGGTGAGGGTGTGTGGTGCAAAATGAGATTGCCAGATCAGCAGGGCTCAGCTCTTGAAGGACTTTGCCTGAGGGCACTGGGGAGCCATGGAGGGATTTTTATGAGAGGAGGGAAGTGGCCAACTGAGCAACTTTGTAGCCATCACTTGCTACCGTGTAGAACTGCAGTCCTCAGGCCCTTTTTCGTGCACACCTAAAAATAATAATGGTGGCGATAATAATAATGTTAACACACTGGACCGGGCTGTGTTCCTAGTTTTGCATGTAGCAACTCATTTAATCTTCACAACAATTCTGTCAGGGAGCTCCTGTAATTCTCCCATTTTACAGATGAGGAAACTGAGGCACACAGAGAGGTCCCTTGAGACAGGTGCCCATCCCAGGAACCACACTCCCTTGGTCTGGCATGGGATTCTACCCCTCTGTTCTCGGCTCTCAGGAATGCGTGCCGGATCGGAAGCACCCAGCGAGGATGTCTTTCATGGAGGAAAAATGACCTTGACTCGGTTCAAGTATGTGTTCTAAAAAGCAAATCACTTGGGTAAAGTGGAATGGTTAGTAAGTAATTTCATGTGTATATCTTCCAGTGGGCAAAGACCAACCTGATTTGGAGAGTGGAGTGGAAGTGGGGCAGCTGCAGAGAAAAGGGCAGGAGGATGGTGCAGTCTTAGGATGGTGGGGCGGGGGGGTTGGTGCCAGCCTCAGGATGGTGAGGGGGAGGGAGTAGTGAGGGGCTGGGCCCAGGTGTCCACCTGGAGTGGCCGGAGGATGGTGGTGCCAGCTGATGGTGGTGCCTTTCAGATATACCTGCCGCTCAGGGCTAACCTGTATTTATCCCATCATTCCAGCCATTCACTGAGCGCCACCTCTGGGCAGCACTCTGCTGTGCCAGGTGCTGGGCTGAGGCAGTAACACTGGGGATATTCTGGGAGCAGAGAAAGAGGAATTGAAGATGGATTGAAGAGCTAAACTGTTGAAATGTGTGCAAAAGAGAAATTCTGAGAGCTACATACACGGTTCTATGAAGCACGTGTATACGCCATGCACATGTAAAAAAATGTAAAACATTTTACATTTAATATCTCACTTCATCCTTACAACTAGCACAGAGGGAGGTCCTACTGGAAGATGGCCAGTCCCCACTTGCCTGCTAAGACAACTCCCTGAGTTGGCCCCCTTCGGAGAGCTGGGTTTCAGAGAATTGACTTTGAGCCTGGAGCCCAGCTTGGAATCTGAGAGGGGGAGGGGGAGGACCCAGGGAATGGGAGTGGGAGGTAGAAGCGCACGTTTCTTGTGTTGGGTCAAAGCCTGTCTTGGGGTGTGGGATGGCTTCTCAAGTTGGAGCCCCCACCCTCAAGTATCATGTGGTTCTGCTCGAAATCACTCAAAGCCCTGGAGCTTCATTCTGTCCAGATGACAATACTGGGAGGCAATTTGTTAACACAGTGGTCCCACGGGGGTGCCTCTTTGGCCTTTGGCACCAGAGGTTCTCAACTGAACGGCACACTAGAATTCTCAGGGGACCCTTTAAAACCTTCGATGCCTGGGCCCCACCTTGACCTGTTGGATCAGGGTCTCTGGGGTGAGGCCTGGGCACCCCCAACTTTTTTTTTGAGTTTCACTCTTGTTGCCCAGGCTGGAGTGCAATGGTGCGATCTTGGCTCCCTGCAACCTCTGCCTCCTGGGTTCAAGTGATTCTCCTGCCTCAGCCTCCCAAGTAGCTGGGATTACAGGCGGGCGCCACCATGCCCGGCTGATTTTTGTATTTTTAGTAGAGACAGAGTTTCACTATGTTGGTCAGGCTGGTCTCGAACTCCTGACCTCAGGTGAGGAGCCCACCTCGGCCTCCCAAAGTGCTGGGATTACAGACGTGAGCCACCATGTCCGGGCTTTTTTTAAATTATGAATTTTACTTATTTATTTATTTATTTATATTATTATTATTTTTATTATTACACTTTAAGTTCTAGAGTACATGTGCACAGTGTGCAGGTTTGATATACAGGTATACATGTACTATGTTGGTTTGCTGCACCCATCAACTCATCATGTACATTAGGTATTTCTCCTAATGCCATCCCTCCCCCGGCCCCCCAGCCCCCCGACAGGCCCCGGTGTGTGATGTTCCCCACCCTGTGTCCAAGTGATCTCATTGTTCAGTTCCCACCTGTGAGTGAGAACATGCGGTGTCTGGTTTTCTGTCCTTGTGATAGTTTGCTGAGAATGATGGTTTCCAGCTTCATCCATGTCCCTGCAAAGGACATGAACTCATCCTTTTTTATGGCTGCATAGTATTCCCATGGTGTATATGTGTCACATTTTCTTAATCCAGTCTATCGTTGATGGACATTTGGGTTGGTTCCAAGTCTTTGCTATTGTGAATAGTGCCGCAATAAACATACGTGTGCATGTGTCTTTTTTTTTTTTTTTTTTGAGACGGAGTCTTGCTCTGTCACCCAGGCTGGAGTGCAGTGGCGCAGTCTCGGCTCACTGCAAGTTCAGCCTCCCAGGTTCACGTCATTCTCCTGCCTCAGCCTCTCCGAGTAGCTGGGACTACAGGTGCCCGCCACCACGCCCAGCTAATTTTTTGTATTTTTAGTAGAGATGGGGTTTCACCGTGGTCTCGATCTCCTGACCTCGTGATCCGCCCGCCTCGGCCTCCCAAAGTGCTGGGATTACAAGCGTGAGCCACCGCGCCTGGCCTTTTTTTTAAGGCATGTGTCTTTATAGCAGCATGATTTAGAATCCTTTGGGTATATACCCAGTAATGGGATTGCTGGGTCAAATGGTATTTCTAGTTCTAGATCCTTGAGGGATCGCCACACTGTCTTCCACAATGGTTGAACTAATTTACACTCCCACCAACAGTGTAAAAGCGTTCCTATTTCTCCACTTCCTCTCCAGCATATGTTGTTTCCTGACTTTTTAATGATCGCCATTCTAACTGGCGTGAGATGGTATCTCATTGTGGTTTTGATTTGCATTTCTCTGATCACCAGTGATGATGAGCATTTCTTCATGTGTCTGTTGGCTGCATAGATGTCTTCTTTTGAGAAGCGTCTGTTCATATCCTTTGCTAACTTGTTGATGGGGCTGTTTGTTTTTTTCTTGTAAATTTGTTTGAGTTCTTTGTAGATTCTGGATTAGCCCGTTGTCAGATGGGTAAATTGCAAAAATTTTCTCCCATTCTGTAGCTGCCTGTTCACTCTGATGGTGGTTTCTTTTGCCATTCAGAAGCTCTTTAGTTTAATTAGATCCCATTTGTCTATTTTGGCTTTTGTTGCTGTTACTTTTGGTATTTTAGCCGTGAACTCCTTGCCCATGCCTATGTCCTGAATGGTATTGCCTAGGTTTTCTTCTAGGGTTTCTATGGTTTTAGGTCTAGCATTTAAGTCTTTAATCCATCTTGAATGAATTTTTGTAAAAGGCATAAGGAAGGGATCCAGTTTCAGCTTTCTACATATGGCTAGCCAGTTTTCCCAGCAACATTTATTAAATAGGGAATCCTTTCCCCATTTCTTGTTTTTTGTCAGGTTTGTCAAAGATCAGGTGGTTACAGATGTATGGTGTTATTTCTGAGGCCTCTGTTCTGTTCCATTAGTCTACATATCTGTTTTGGTACAAATACCATGCTGTTTTGGTTACTGTAGCCTTATAGTATAGTTTGAAGTCAGGTAGTGTGATGCCTCTAGCTTTGTTCTTTTTGCTTAGGATTGTCTTGGCAATGCGGGCTCTTTTTTGGTTCCATATGAACTTTAAAGTAATTTTTTCCAATTCTGTGAAGAAAGTCATTGGTAGCTTGATGGGGATGGCATTGAATCTACAAATTACCTTGGGCAGTATGGCCATTTTCATGATATTGATTCTTCCTATCCATGAGCATGGAATGTTCTTCCATTTGTTTGTGTCCTCTTTTATTTCGTTGAGCAGTGGTTTGTAGTTCTCCTTGAAGAGGTCCTTCATATCCCTTGTAAGTTGGAATTCCTAAGTATTTTATTCTCTTGTGAATTGTGAATGGGAGTTCATTCATGATGTGGCTCTCTGTCTGTTATTGGTGTATAGGAATGCTTGTGATTTTTGCACATTGATTTTGTATCTTGAGACTTTGCTGAAGTTGCTTATCAGCTTAAGGAGATTTTGGGCTGAGATGATGGGGTTTTCTAAATATACAATCATGTCATCTGCAAACAGGGACAATTTGACTTCCTCTTTTCCTAACTGAATACCCTTTATTTCTTTCTCTTGCCTGATTGCTCTGGCCAGAACTTCCAACACTATGTTGAATAGGAGTGGTGAGAGAGGGCATCCTTGTCTTGTGCCAGTTTTCAAAGAGAAGGCTTCCAGTTTTTGCCCATTCAGTATGATATTGGCTGTGGGTTTGTCATAAACAGCTCTTATTATTTTGAGATATGTTCCATCAATACCTAATTTATTGAGAGTTTTTAGCATGAAGCGCTGTTGAATTTTGTCGAAGCCCTTTTCTACATCTATTGAGATAATCGTGTGGTTTTTGTCGTTGGTTCTGTTTATGTGATGGATTATGTTTATTGATTTGCATATGTTGAACCATCCTTGCATCCCAGGGATGGAACTGACTTGATTGTGGTGTATAAGCTTTTTGATGTGCTGCTGGATTCGGTTTGCCAGTACTTTATTGAGGATTTTTGTATCGATGTTCATCAGGGATATTGGTCTAAAATTCTTTTTTTTTTGTTGTGTCTGCCAGCCTTTGGTATCAGGGTGATGTTGGCCTCATAAAATGAGTTAGGGAGGATTCCCTCTTTTTCTATTGATTGGAATAGTTTCAGAAGGAATGGTACAAGCTCCTTTTTGTGCCTCCAGTAGAATTCGGCTGTGAATCTGTCTGGTCCTGGACTCTTTTTGGCCAGTAGGCTATTAATTATTGCCTCAATTTCAGAGCCTGGTATTGGTCTATTCAGAGATTCAACTTCTTCCTGGTTTAGTCTTGGGAGGGTGTATGTGTCCAGGAATTTATCCATTTCTTCTGGATTTTCTAGTTTATTCACTTAGAAGTGTTTATAGAATTCTCGGATGATCGTTTGTATTTCTGTGGGATCGGTGGTGATATCCTCTTTATCATTTTTTATTGCATCTATTTGATTCTTCTCTCTTTTCTTCTTTATCAGTCTTGCTAGCAGTCTCTCAATTTTGTTGATCTTTTCAAAAAACCAGCTCCTGAATTCACTGATTTTTTGAATGGTTTTTGTGTCTCTATCTCTTTCAGTTCTGCTCTGATCTTAGTTATTTCTTGCCTTCAGCTAGCTTTTCAATTTGTTTGCTGTTGCCTCTTTAGTTCTTTTAATGTGATGTTAGGGTGTCCATTTTACATCTTTCATGCTTTCTCTTGCGGGCATTTAGTGCTATAAATTTCCCTCTACACATTGCTTTAAATGTGTCCCAGAGATTCTGGTACGTTGAAGCACCCCCAATTTTTATAGCCCCCTCCAGTGATTCTCACCAGGTTGCAGCCAGAGCCAAGGCCCCCTGGGATTAGCCATCGATCACACTTAAACTTCTTCAACACCCCAGATAGAACCACAGGAGATGCAGTGTGAAGGACAGGGAGAGGGGACCTGGGGGAGAAGGGGAAGGGGCAGGAAAGCCTCCAAGACCAATCCCCGTTACTCCCCACATGGCCCAGTAAGGGAAGGCCCACAGGCCAGTCGCTTTGGTGGAGGAGAATTGCGTGTATGCCTGGCATGGAAAAGGCACTCCCCTCTTGTGTGCCAGGTGTGTGGCTGGATGGGGTGTGGGACGTAGAGGTGGAGCGGAGGATGGGGGTGGCTGTGGGGTGGCTGGCTGGCTGCCCAGGCTTTCTAGCTGATGTTTGCAGGGCCCCATCCACAGGCTGCGGGTGTGGCAGGTGGGATGGGGAGGTGGCCAAGGAAGTTAGGGGGTCTCCCGTTAGCCTTGAGAGGGTAGGTAGCCCCTCCTCACCCTTGGTTCCTGCTTATCAGCCTGACCACTACGTTCTTGAGCTTCACAGGAAACGACGGTGGAAAATGAGAACCACGTTCGTGTAAAATTAGAGACTGGGTGGAGATCCAGCCTGGAACACAGTTTGCCACCCGCTCTCGAACTGAGAAGCTGAAAGGCTCTCGGGGTCCAGAGGGAGTCTTTAGGACTTGCAGTTCTTCGCTCAGCTCTCCAGGAGAATCCCTGCTCCCAGCCTGGCTGGCGTCCCAGCTCTGGACTCCGGCTCCCCAGTGGGGCGGGCGTTCTTGGTCAGGACCCCGGGCACCTCCTCTACATCTGCAATCCTCTGACTGGGAGTCACCTCCCTCTCACGCTGCTTCTGGCTTCCTGGCCTGGCTCCTTTCCCCGTTGGCACCACTGGCTGTCTTCCCGGACAGGAGCTTCCTAAACACTGCTTCGGCATCTGATGCGGGTCTGTGGTTGGAGACAAGATGAAAAGAACCAGGACAGAGTGGCGAGTTTCTCACAAAGCTGGGCGCGGTCCTTTCTAGGACAGCTCTGTCTCCTGAGAGTACATCCCTTCTACCTTTTGGTGTTAGAAAGTGCTTCATTTTGTAAAATAATAGTGATATTCGACGGCAAATGCTTTGAAAATGATACCTACTCAGAAAATGAGCGGGCCATCCGTGTTCATTCCCTACGTTTCTGTTTTGAAATTATCGCCTAGAGGAAGCCAGGTGATGTCTGAGTTGGGCGTTTCATCTTGGGGTGAGGTGTGGGGAGGGCAGGGCTTCCAGGCAGGTGGGACAGTGTTGAAGTGGGAGGGGAGAAAGGGCGGTGCTGTGGGGACCCCAAGTTACCCTTTCTATACCTTGATTCCTACCAACCTATGCTTTGTGGGGATTTCATCCAATAGGTGCTACATGGGTACCTACTGTATGAAAGGCACCAGGCTAGGTCCTAGGGACGGACACCAAGATATAGGAGCCATGGTCCCTGCTCTCAGGTCAGTGAGCCAGGACAAAAGGCAGGCCCAAAGTGTCACTTATCAGGAAACAAAGCGCCAGGAGGCTTCAGAGAGGGGAGCACTGCCAGCATCTCCGGGCCCTCCAGCTCAGTCACGGTGTTCCCTGGGGTAACTGATGGGGCCTCAAATCCCTTTCTGTTAAATGGGATAAAAATCTCTATACTTCAAGGGCAACACCTGGGTAATTTCATGGCCCGAGGCAGATACATGCATATGGGTGTGTGTGTATGTGTGTGTGTTCATGTTTTACATGTAAAACCCACAACACCCACATTTGACAACTGTTTTGTTGGGTTTATATGTTAGTTTTTTTTTTTTTTTAAATCACTCTTTGGTGGTGAAGACCATGGTAGGTTAATGTTGCACAGGTGTGGAAATAGCTGTGTTATTGTGAATCTTTAGGGTTCGCTGTAGCCCTTGTTTTGACTTATGGCTGGCCTGTGTGTGTGTGTATGTGTGTGTGTGTGTGTGTGTGTGTAAGGAGAGAGAGAAAGGCAGAGAGAGACAGAGAGAGAGAGAGGCAGAGAGAGAGAGAGAGACAGAGAGGATATGAATGGTCTGGAATAGAATATGGTTCCTAGCTTCTTGTATGATGTGTTTTCTCTTGGCCTGAGTTTCTAGTGAGATCAGCCAAAAGAGAAATCAGAATAAAATAGGATTCCCTGGTAGAAGGGAAAACAGCATTCAGGACATGTGATATTGTTTAAGATTTAGTGCCTGGGTCCTAGGGTGGGATGGGATCTGGGTACGTTTGTGGGTTCTCTGTGCCCGGCCATTCCTGGGCTCCATATGTAGATTTCTCAGTGGAAAGCTTCCTTGGGGCAGGAGACGAAGCTCCTTTGGGAAGCCCTCCTGATGGGAAAGGGCATGGTCATCGGCAGGCACCCTTGCTGCAGGGCCTGCCACCCCACAATGATGGAGCACGAGCCCTGTGCCTGCATGGCGCACCCTGCTCACCACTGTCCGAGCCCACTGACCACTTTCAATTCTTTCAACACACTGAGCCCTTCCCCACTCAGGGCCAACACACCCCCTTCTGCCTGGGTCTCCCATCCTCACCTGGCTGGCTCATGTCATCCCTTAGCCCTTGGCCCAAGCACCAGGCCTGCACTGACCCCCGGCCGGTCCCTGCTGTTTTCATGACGGCACCTCCTCCTTCTCCTCTGCAGCGCTCCCTGCCATCGATCCTGCCGTGCTTGTTGTCTTCCTGGTGTATTATCTGCGTCCTCAGCTAGCTCCTGTGCCATATGGGGCCAGGGACCTGTATTCCCAGTGTAGCTGCTCAAGAAATACTTGTGGAATGAGGCCAGGCGCAGTGGCTCACACCTGTAATCCCAGCACTTTGGGAGGCCGAGGCGGGTGGATCACGAGGTCAGGAGATCAAGACCGTCCTGGCCGGGCGCGGTGGCTCACGCTTGTAATCCCAGCACTTTGGGAGGCCGAGGCGGGCGGATCACGAGGTCAGGAGATCGAGACCACGGTGAAACCCCGTCTCTACTAAAAATACAAAAAATTAGCCGGGCATGGTGGCGGGCGCCTGTAGTCCCAGCTACTCGGAGAGGCTGAGGCAGGAGAATGGCGTGGACCCGGGAAGTGGAGCTTGCAGTGAGCTGAGATCTTGCCACTGCACTCCAGCCTGCGCGACAGAGCAAGACTCTGTCTCACAAAAAAAAAAAAAGAAATACTTGCGGAATGACTGGCACTATTTTATCTTTATTTAATTGTCATTTAATCTCATTTAATCCTTTAGCAATCCTAGAAGTAGTGACAATCTTAGCTGCATTTTGCAAGGGAAGAAACAGTTTTCTGGAGGGTGTGTCACTTGCTCAAGGCCACCCATGTCGGATGTGGCAGAGCCAACACTTGGACCTATGTCTACCTGACTGCAAAACCCAAGCTGCAAATGATACTCCTCTCTGTCCCTCAGGTTCCTGTGCCAGCAACTTCCCAACCCCGTTTGCTGCCATCCTCCCTCTGTAAGACGTGGGGACACAGACAGGTCCTGCAGAACAAACCAGAAGCCCTTCTGCTTATCCCCCAATCTTGCCAATGCAGCAGAGAAGCCAGAGATTCCCAGGCATCAGACGCGCTGTAGCCAACACCCCCCAGCCAATCCCCCGCACGGCTGGTGGAAGGGCAGCGTCCAGCTTGCTGGGCATGGTGCACACGGTTTGGGCTTCCTGGGGAGCAGGCCACAGGCAGGAGGGAACCAGCTGGGTCTCGCCCTGGAGACTCTTGTGGCCACCTGCTGTCCCTTCCTCCTTGGGCAGACCAGGTGACCCTTTCCTGGTAGCCTGGGGTGGAGGAATCTCCTTATTTTGTGATTAATTAAGACTCAGATGGTCCTTGGGCAGTGCTGGCCCAGAGGCCCTGTATTCCCAGCTCGGGGGGCCTGCACATTTCCGGACGCTGTCATTGTGTGAACACAGAGCCTCTTCGCCAATCACTGAGCCCTTCCTGGGCCCTGTCGGTGCCTAAAACCCTCCCCAGTTGCAGCCGGCGTGCCCCAGGTGGCAATCTCAGGGACCAGAGGCCACAGTCAGAGGGGGTCTCTCAGTCGTCTCTTTCTGCTGCCCCGAAGCCCAGCTCCATCATTCCTGCGCTTGCATGGAGCCTCAGAGTTGCAGAGTGAGTAGGAGGGGAGGGGGTAGGAGGGAAGGCAAGTCAGGGAGCTCTGCTTGAAAAGTGGCTGCTGGGTCCCAGACACTTGTATTAGAAGAAAAAAGACACTGGAGACCAGAAATGGAGCAGGAGGGGTAAAAGTGTCAATGCCCAGCCAGGAACCCGACCCAGCACAGTGTCTATTTAGACTCCAGCGGTGAGGTTCAGGAGAGGAGAAACCGGGTCTTTTCGAGCCAGAAGATGAGACTATCTCCATCCCGTCTCTGAGTGGTGCCGGCTGGCAGGACCCAGATTTGTGTGTTGGCCGGGGTCTGCTGAGGATGTGGGGTGCCTGCCCTGGTTTTATGGGGTTCAACTGTCTTGCGATGCCCCCAGTCAGGGCTGCACCTGTGTGAGCAGCTAGTGGACAGACCAGGGTTTATTGCTTTACACATTTTATCTCATTTCATCTTCTTTTCTCCACAGGGTGGACATCATCACTTCATCGACGGGAGACTCAGAGGGGTAAAGATGCTTGTGTGGAGGCACAGAGCTGGCTTGGACCCAGGTCTGTCACCTCCTAGACTCCTGACCCCCAGGCAGAATATTACCAACCAAACATGGATGCTGGCGACCCCCCTGGCCGTGCTTCAAGTTTTGCCTCCACCACTTGTGGGTTCTGTGACTTATGAACTCTGAGAATCAATTTCCCTCTTTGCAAAATGACAGAAATAGTAGTTAACTCTTCACAAGGTTGTAGAGAGGATTAAATGACATAATGTCTGTGAGGCTCCTGGTAGGGTGTTCAGCTGCTTAGGTTTGGAAATTAGTTTTCCATTGAAATTTTCTTTAAAGAGAGGGGAGAATCCAGATAAAATATAAGCATCATCACTTACTACACACGTGACACACATATGTAGTCATTATCTACATATATACATCTATGCATATATTCAGATATACACACACATCATCTATACACATACACACATCTATTCATATCTATTTATATATTCATATGTGCATATTCATATCCAACTCCACATATATACATATATTCATATCTAGGTACATATATACATATATTCATATCTATCTACAGATAAATACATATACTCATATATTCATATTTATCTACACACATATACATATATTTATATCCATCTACACACACATATACATATATTCATATCTACGCACACACATATACAGATATTCATTTCTATGCATATACATTATATTTCTCTATCTCTAAACACACATTTGTACATCTATATTCATGTCTATCTATCTATACACAAACATGCACATGCACACACACAGTCCTCCTTTTGTGTTTCTTTTCTTGGCTGGAAAGCTGGAGGTTTATTTTTTTCTCCCTAGGAGTGGTGACATCACAATAACTTTTGAAGCTAAATTTTCCTTGTGAGGAGAAAGCAACATGCTGGTGTGAACGGTGGCCTCTCTCCTCAGCGGTTGGATCGCTGACATGTCAAACCTGCAGATTACTGGGAGAATTGGGAGAACGATGAATCTGACCCGAACCCGTGAGGCTTAAAAATATGGTAATGCAATTAGCAGCTTTCGGCAGCCTAATGAAGCTTCTCTAAAATGCTGATAAAATACCACTAAAGGAAAATGCTGAAGAGCCTCTTCAAACTTCCCAAAATGTGAAGTGTGTCCTTACGGAGAAAATGGCAATCTAGTCGCCTTTCTCCAAGGTTCAAGATTAATTAGGGGCTTATTTAGTGCATGAATGAGGAAACAAATGAACTCTTGGATGGCAAAGCATTGAAACCAATTTTTTAATCTTTTTTTTTTTTTTTTTTACAATTACATCCCTATCATAAACGTCTTCATTAGACGTTGTCACCAGCACGCATTGTGTTAGGGAAGTGTTACCACCGGGCTTTTGATGAGACTGCATTTCTTTCCTTTTAAAGAGGACTCTCATCACAAAGCCTTTTCTTTCTTCCTAAAGGTGAAGGGCTGTGGCTTGGAAGGGTAGTCCTGGCTCTAGGGGGAAAATCATCTCCCTACTTGCCCTATGCAACCCGAGGTTACCTGTGTTTTCTGTAGATACATGATCCCCTTTGAAACTAGCACAGGCCAACGAGGTGGTTGGAAGATTTCTCTGGCTCCTTGGATAGGTTATTTCTTTGTTCACCATTTTTGTTTGTTTGTTTGTTTGTTTTTGTTTTTTTGAGACGGTGTCTCATTCTGTTGCCCAGGCTGGAGTGTAGTGGCACGGTCTTGGCTCGCTACAACTTCTGCCTCCTGGGTTCAAGTGATTCTTGTGCCTCAACCTCCTGAGTAGCTGGGATTACAGGCGCATGCCAGGACACCTGGCTAATTTTTGTATTTTTAGCAGAGACGGGGTTTCACCCTGTTGGCCAGGCTGGCCTCGAACTCCTGACCTCAGGTGATCCACCTGCCTCGGCCTCCCAAAGTGCTGGGATTACAGGCGTGAGGCACTGTGTTTACTCACCGTTTATGATGAGAAGACAGGCACGGAGGAGGAGTAAGTGCTGCATGCTACCTGTCCCATGCCTGACTATCTACCCCACGCCTCCTCTCCTGCTTTCTCCCCCTCCTCACAAATGATCCTCTGGGTGGAAGCCCAGTCCTGATTGCTGCCATCAACGGAACCATTCATTTCACCCAGCAGCTATTGGCTGGACAGGAAGTAGTCCTATGCACTCCTAGGTGCCGGGATGCAGCAGTGATTAAAATGTATATTCTCCTGGCTCATGGGGCTCACAGTCTAGGGTTGATTGCCTCGATATTTGCAAATTACCTTGATCATTTCTGGCCCTGGTCTGCCTATGCCAGGACTCCATAGCAACATCGTCTTTATCTATTGGATGTGTCTATGTGGCTGGGCAACATCACAGGAGTTGGTGGGAATCTGAAATGTGAACACCAATGCGAAGCTGGCCTTGGGCAAGTCCTTCACTTGCCCTTGCCTCTCCGCCTGCATTCTGTGAATCCGGGACGTGATCCTTCCCCAGGCAGGCTTCAGATGATGTTGCAGCCCCAACCTCAATGGCAGCTTTGTGAGAGCCTGGGAAGCCAGCCAAGTTGTGCTGGGAACCCCGGGCCATGAAACTGTGCAATAATAAATGTGCGTTGTCTTAAGCCACTACGTTTTGGCATAATTGTTATGCAGCCCTAACTAATAAGCTAATTAATAAAACCATGCAGAGACCTATGTGGGAGCTTAGGTTAGATTTACACAAGAGGCCATGGTACAATAGTAAGGATGGGGTGAGAGGGTAGCCACCATTTACTGACAGCCTTCCATGCACTGGATGCTGTTCCAGGTGTTGTCACAGCAAGGATGGCCCCAGCAGGCAGTGATGAAGATGCAGGGTCTGGAGTCAGAACGTCTGGGTGTGAATCCAGCTTGACCGCTTCTTAGTTGCGTGGTGCTGGATGTGTTATCTGACCTCCACGAGCCTGAGTTTTCTCATATATAAAATGGAGGTAGAGATAGTGTATTCGTTCATTTTCACACTGCTAGAAAGAAATACTCAAGACTGGGTAATTTATAAAGGAAAGAGGTTTAATTGACTCACAGTTCCACATGTTTCGGGAGGCCTCAGGAAACTTACAATCATGGTGGAAGGTGAAGGGGAAGCAAGCACCTTCATCACGTGACGGCAGGAGTGACAAGAACAAAGGAAGAACTTCTAAACACTTACAAAGCCATCAGATCTCCTGAGAACTCACTCATTATCATAAGAACAGCAGGGGGGAAACTGCCCCTATGATCCAATCACCTCCCTCCCTCCACATGTGGGACACGTGGGGATTACAATTCGAGATGAGATTTGGGTGGGGACACAGAGCCAAACCATACCAGCTAGTATCTCCCCTTCCCTCACAGAATAGACACATGAAATATTGTATGTGAGTAACAAAATGCTTGTTCTGTAGAAAGTTCTCAATAAAGCACAGCATTAGTTAGATAACTAGGAGTGTGACCTACATAATAAAGCTGTAAGGGATGATTTTAATCAGAGGACCAGCTGGACTAAAACCCCACTTCCCCATCACTAACAGGTATGTGCCCCCCAGCCCACTCCAGCACCTAGGATGCTTATAATGGCAGCAATCGTGGTCCCTCAACCAACATGTAGACTTGGTGGGATTTCCAGGAGCTGCCCAGGTGGAGTGTGCACTTGGGACACGGTGACTGTAGCTCAAACTCCCTCTGTTGGTTCTTCATCCCACTCATCCAGCTCAGAGCTGGCCAGGGCTGGAAAGCCCCACAAGGCAGGCCAAGGACATGCATCTGGGGTTGTGCACCCAGCGGGCTGGCTGGCAGCTGCTAGTCCCATAGATCACAGCAAAGCCAGCTGTGGACACACAGGAGGGTGGCAGGGAAAGTGTGTAATCCAGGCAGCATCCAGATGGCTCCCATCCTGGCATCTGGGACAGAGAAGACTCTTGTTTCCATGTTTTGTTTCTAGAGAGTTATTTGTGGTCTCTAAAGCAAACCTTATTCCATGCCTGTTAATCAGCTCTAAAAAGTACACTTAGGAATGCAATACCATAAACTTGGGGGCTTAAATAACGGAAATTTATTTTCTTGCCGTTCTGGAGGGTGGAAGGCCGATATCAATGAGCAGTATAGTTGGTTCCGATGAGGGCTCTCTTCCTGGCTTGCAGATAGCCACCTTCTTGCTGTGTGCTCACATGGCAGAGAGGGAATGATCCTTCTGGTATCTCTTCATCAAGGCACTAATCCCATCAGGGGGTCCCACCCTCATTACCTCATCTAATGTTAATCACATCCCCAAAAGCCCCATCCCCAAATACCACCACATTGTTAGGTTTGGGGGTTAGGGCTTTAACATATGAATTTGGAGGGAACACAATTCAGTCCATAGCACTCTGCTGCCACCAACATTAACCAGAGGGGCTGCCTAATGATCAGGGGAGATGCCAGCACCCTCTCAGTATGGCGGAGTACCTTCAGTGTCAAGATTTGGCTTTCCATTTATTTTTATTTATTTATTTTTTTTGAGACAGAGTTTTGCTCTTGTTGCCCAGGCTGGAGAGCAATGGCGCGATCTCGGCTCACTGCAACCTCCGCCTCCCAGGTTCAAGCAATTCTTCTGCCTCAGCCTCCCGAGTAGCTGGGATTACAGGCATGCGCCACCATGCCCAGCTAATTTTGTAATTTTAATAGAGACGGGGTTTCTCCATGTTGGTCAGGCTGGTCTCGAACTCCTGACCTCAGGTGATCTGCCTGCCTCGGCCTCCCAAAGTGTTGGGATTACAGGCGTGAGCCACTGCGCCCGGCCGGCTTTCCGTTTAGTTTGGTGAATTATCTTGTTCTTTCTCAGGGCTTTGCTTGTGCCCTGGGTCATGTTCACCATGGAGGAGCAATGGGGAGCCCCAATTTTGAAATAATTGCAGAAGGCACAGAGCCAGCGTGGGCATGGATGGGAAGGGAAAAGGGGATGTGCTAGAGAGAATTTCCCCTGCCAGCTATCCCTGAACCCTGGGGCCAGCACAGAGCCTAGCGTGCAGCTGAAGCTCAGCGTGTGCTCATGGTCTGGAGAAGCATATCATGTTCTCATATACAGCCCTGTGGGCATAAAGAGTGTTCATATCCACCGATTGGAGGGTGATTTATGAAATAGCTCACTCTGCCGGGTGTGGTGGCTCACGCCTGTAATCCCAGCACTTTGGGAGGCCGAGGCGGGCGGATCACGAGGTCAGGAGATCGAGACCATCCTGGCTAACATGGTGAAACCCTGTCTCTACTAAAAATACAAAAAAATTAGCCGGGCGTGGTGGCAGGCACCTGTAGTCCCAGCTGCTGGGGAGGCTGAGACAGGAGAATGGCGTGAACCTGGGAGGCGGAGCTTGCAGTGAGCCGAGATCGGGCCACTGCACTCCAGCCTGGGTGACAGAGCAAGACTCCATCTCAAAAAAAAAAAAAAAAAGAAATAGCTCTCTCTTCCTCTGGAGAGTGGGGCAGATGACAGGACCAACAGGGCTTCGTTCAGGGCAAGAAGGTGCCCGCCTTTGATGGCACCTCCCGCCCCAGGCACTAGCCCAGTAGCATAGGGTTCAGAAGGCCATGCCCTGACCGAGATATAAAGGGGGACACCACCTGGGCTTCCACCTTTTCACCTCCACCCCGAATGTTCTTCTCATCTCAGACGCGGAGGTATTGGAGGGGCAAGGCAGAGTAGAGAAAAGCCAGAGGCCTTGCCCAGGTATCTGAGCCTGCTGAGGGCCGCAGCCTTGCAGAGAAACCTTGGGCCTTCATGAGATCTGTGGACATGGCGGCTAGACCTCAGGCAGGGCTGGAGGGTGGGGCTGGGCGGTGTTTGTCTTTGGGGCCCACCCTTAACCCTGCGACCCTTTTTGAAGTTTTCTTGCACTGTCTGCTTTTTCTTTGCCTCCAGAGCCCCTTCCCTTCTCAGCTCTCACCTTCCCAGTCCTGTAATTGGCTGCTCCAAGGCCAGCCCCTCTGCTCTTGGCCTCTTTGTCACCATGGTTATGAATTTGGGCTCCTTCTCTAGTTCAGAGCCCTGCAGCTCTTACATGCCACAGGGAGCACTTTCTAAGCAGGTTCTAAGTGCTCCCAGCCTGGGAACAGGTGCCAGATGGGGGCTGAGAGGGAGCCCTGAGCTCTTGAACTCCCGAGCACACTGAAGTGCATTTTCAGAGGCAGATCCTGGCTGAGCAGGCAGGGCGCGCTCCCCCGCTCGGCTTTCTTCTTTCATATGGAAAACAGCCCAAGAGGTCTCCAAGCTTGAGAATCCTGGTGGAGAATCCCACTTCAGTGGTTCCAAGGTTTAACAACTACCTCTTGCAGCCAAATAGGTGAGGGGTGTGTGTGGCATCTGCATTCCCGAAGTCGCTGTGCATTCAACCTGGAGGTGCCTTCGGCTGGGGCATTCCCTTGGGGCTTTGAGGTGCATGTCTTGGGGCATCTCTCTGAAGCCAAAAAGGAAGGCTGCAGAGAAGGAAGTGGCAACCACTGAGCCCCAGGAAACTCGGCACTGGGTCGGGCACGCCAAGGGATTGTCAGGTCTGCAGGGGGGTCAGCAACCATCCTGCCCCTGCCATCTACAAAGCTCTGCTCGCCTTCCCCCATCGCCCCATCGCCAGAGCTCCCTGTCCTTGATATGCACGAGGCTGGAAGGACACAGCGGCCTTCAGAGCACTGGGAGGGCTCAGCCACCAGATGACAACTTGAGGTTCAGAAAGAGAAGCTTGGATTTGCATATCACTTTGCATCTCATTTGCATGGACTCACAGCCTGGCAGAGCCTGCATCTCTCTCTAGCAACCCCTAGGTGCCTGGGGCTCCTGGTGCCTCCTTGGTTGCAGAAGCTTGGCTCTACGCTAGGCGAGGAGGGAGACAGGACTCATACCCAGGGCTGGGGTGGCACACTGGCTTCTCTGGCAGCATGGGATCTCCAGAGGCCCAACTTTCCCTGGAAAACCCGTCAGTGGGCAGGGAGACTCTTCCTTGGGAGTAGTTTTCTCTGTTATGCCAAGAGCTCACCGTGATTTCAAAGTGCCTGTGTGGCTTCGTTTGGGTCACTTGGTTCTCTGTGGCTGCCAGTAGCACAGTGGTCCCTGAGTGCGGTCCAGGGGCTCTGGAAGGGGGAGAATGCATCATTGTGTGTTTGAATGAACCACAAAACTTCTTTCATCAAGCTCACTTCAAGTGACCAGAGGCTCAGCTGGCCCCTTCCTGTCCTGAGCTGGCCGGCTGCAAAGTCCCCTTCCCTATGGCAGGCCAGGCCAATCTGAGGTGCTAGGGCTTCCAGTGAGCCCCCGAAGGACCTACCCTGGCCCTTCTGATGAAGGTAATTCATCTCTTTACCAAGGAAGGGTTGGGGTGTAACTGGGAGAGGATTTGGGGTGTGCAGGATTGCAGGTGTGGCTTGACTCTGCCACTCCTGGGGCTCTCCTTCTTCAGAAAGCAGACAATGACCATGGAGGTCATAGCCACAAGCTTTCCCCTCCTCTTTCCTCCTTTGAAAATGGGCAATAATTGGCCAGGCTCACTGGCTTTTACATCCAGCACACAGGAATCCAGACTTGGGAGCTTCTTGGAGGCAGCTGGTCCTGTGTCGAGTGCCTGAGATCCAATTCCAGCTCTGACACTTATAGCTGTGTGACCCTGGGCAAGTTCCAAATCTCTCTGAGCCTGAGCTTCCTGCTGCCTCTTGACCACAATGCTGTCTTAGAATTGGCAATCATTGGCAAATCTGAGGTGCAGGGGTCAGCGGCATCTGTCCTTTGTGAAGGGGATTCTTAGTGCAGACATCTCCCTACTCCCCTGCATCACCTTCTGGCCAGTTTTGGCGGCTTTGCTTTTAGGGCAAGAATCAAGCCTCACTCCCCAGGATCTAGCAGAGGCGGGTCCTGGATCAGTCAGTAGCAGCATCATTCTGCCCCTGCTCTGACAAAGGGAGGCCAGCCTGTGGCCTCAGGAGTGCCAGGCATAGGATCCTTTCCTGGAAAGAGCAGGAAGCTGTGTTTGCCACTGAGGTACTGACAATTTCAGAGAAACCCGTGACACCCAGGCCCCTCCTCAGGCTCTGAAAAAGGGAAGGGGGGTGGTGGGGGGAGGGGAGCAGAGGCGAAAGAGAGACTGGGATCTGAGAAATACTAAGCAATAAAGGGCTTTAAAATAGATTTACTTTAATTATATACTTCGGTAACTTGCTGTAGTTTCCCATCCCATTATTAAATTACAACAGTAACTCATCTAATGGATTTTCGTGGAGAAAACATTCATTTTATTTTATTGTGTTTTTGTGCTATAGTCTATAATGAAGGCAACCAAGTCGCCCTCGTACCCAGAATGGGCCAGGGTGTGGGGAGGGGTCTGAGGAGCAAGGCGGGATTCAGGATGCCGCCTGCTAATTGCCGGAGCCGCCAGGGGCTGTCAGCCGTGAGGACCTGAAGGTGGAGGACCGGGGAGGGAGGAGATGTCTCAGCGAGAAGGACAGGCTGAGGTAGGGTCTCGGGGGGTGAGAGGGGTACACATGGGGTCTGCTGGGGACAGATAAGCCACCCTCTACCCGTAGATAGACAGATCCGGGCATGACATCCCCCTGGGTCTGAGCAGGCCCTGGGAGCAAGGAGGAGCTGGAGCGGTTCTTTTGAGCTTCTGCTTGGCTGCTCTTCGGAGGTGAGATGGGAAACATTAGGGGTGAAAAGGCAGCAGGAGTTGGCTGGGCACGGTGGCTCATGCCTGTAATCCTAGCACTTCAGGAGGCCAAGGCGGGCGGATCACATGAGGTCAGCAGTTCCAAACCAGCCTGGTCAACATGGCGAAACCCTGGCTGTACTGAAAATACAAAAAAATTAGCCAGGTATGGGGCAGGTACCTGTAATCCCAGCTACTAGGGAGGCTGAGGCAGGAGAATCGCTTGAACACAGGAGGTGGAGGCCGCAGTGAGTTGAGATTGTGCCATTGCACTCCAGCCTGGGCAATAAGAGCGAAACTCCACCTCAAAAAAAAAAAAAAAAATAGGCAGCAGGAGCATCAGAAGATGGCCCTGAACAGTTTTCATTTTCTTTCTTTCTTTCCTTTTTTTTTTTGAGACAGGGTCTCACTCCATCACCCAGGCTGGAGTGCAGTGGTGCAATCTTGGCTCACTGCAATCTCCACCTCCCAGGTTCAAGCGCTTCTCCTGCCTCAGTCTCCTGAGTAGCTGGGATCACAGGTGCATGCCACCATGCCCGGCTTATTTTGAGGTTCTGGGCTTGGTGGAATGATTCCTGTGTCTTCATCTCTTTTTTTCCACAGCTCTTTTAAGCTGGAGTCATTGGCCACCTCTGAACCTCCAAATGTCACTCTGCCAGAGGATCAGACAAAATAGAGAGAAAAAGAACGTACTGGGGTTGTCCCCACAGCTCTCTGTGGTGGGGACCGAAGTTATCACTGGTAATAATAATAATAATAGTTTTAAAAAGAGTGTTTTGAGCATTTAGAGTTTGCTTGGCCTTGTGCTAAGCATCTTTTAAGTATATTGTTTAAAAAGTTATTATAGGACCGGGCGCACAGGCTCATGCCTGTATTCCCAGCACTTTGGGAGGCCGAGGTGGGTGGATCACTTGAGGCCAGGAGTTCAAGACCAGCCTGGCCAACACAGCAAAACCCCATCTCTATTAAAAATACAAAAATTAGCCAGGTGTGGTGGTGCGTGCCTGTAATCCCAGATACTCAGTAGGCTGAGGCAGGAGGATCGCTTGAATCTGGGAGGTGGAGGTTGCAGTGAGCCGAGATGGCGACACTGCACTCCAGCCTGGGCGACAGAGCAAGACTCCATCTCAAGAAAAAAAAAAAGTTATCATACCAAAGATCAAAACAATTGAACTCATGAACGTAGAGAGTGAAAGGATGGTTACCAGAGGCCAGGAAGGGTAGTTGGAAGCTGGAGGGGCGGTGGGGATGGTTAATGGGTACAAAACATAGTTAAAAAAAGAATAAGACCTACTATTTGATAGCACAATATGGTGACTATAGTCAATAATAACTTAATTGTACATTTTAAAGTAACTTAAAGAGTGTCATTGGATTGTTTGTAACTCAAAGGATAAATGCTTGAGGGGATGGATACCCCACTCTCCACGATGAGCTTATTTCACATTGCATGCCTGTATCAAACATTTCATGTACCCCATAAATATATATATATATATATATATATGTACACCTACCATGTACCCACAGAAATTTTAAACAAAGAGTACAAAAAATAAAATTATCACATCAATCTTATGAGGTAGCTATTAATAATTGTTATTTGTCATTTACATACAAGGAAACTGAGGCTCAGGTTCGCTTATAAGATGAACCACTACTAAGTGCCTGATGGAGGATCTTGAACCCAGACAACACGACCTGAAGCTCATGCCAGTCCCCACGGGTGCTCTCTTTTTGTTTTTTTGAGACAGGGTGTCACTCTGTCACCCAGGCTGGAGTGCAGTGGCACGATCGTGGCTCACTGTAGCCCTTGACCACCCGGGCTCAGGTGATCCTCCCGCCTCAGCGCCCCCAGCTAATTTTTGTATTTTTAGTACAGACAGACTTTTGCCATGTTGCCCAGGCTAGTCTCAAATTCCTGGGCTCAAGCGATCCTCCTGCCTCAGCCTCCCAAAGTGCTGGGGTTACAGGCATGAGCTACCACGCCCAGTCCGCATGGGTTCTCAGAGGTTAGTGGGCAGGCCCACCTGGGCAGACCCCATTTCAGAGTTTAGGGGAGACAGGGGCAGGCGTGCCCGGGAAGGGCCCTTTATGAAGCATCTCAGATAAGAAGCTGTGCTGAGCTGCAGGCCTCAGAGACCTGAGCTGTGGCCAAGGTAGCTATGCTCCAGGGTTGCTCCCCAGAGAGGCTTGTGGAGGCTGTGTCCTGCTCTTCCTCCCCCCTGCTCCTGGGGCAGCCACAGCGCTGCTCCCTGGAATGGAAGTCGCCTGGCTCCTGCTCTGCCTATCTGGCCTTTTGTTGGCCCTGCCTGGCCCTGAGTCCTCAGGGATGGAGCCTGGCCCGTTGGGGCTGATGGGTGGGCCTGGAAGCTCAGCACCTGGCTGAGGCCATGTTGCCAGGGCCCTGCCTTGGTTCTGCTTGTTGTTCTATTGCTCTTGCCTGCCCACACCTGCGTGTGTCCTTTCTGGCGCTGCCCACACCTGCAGCTCACACGAAGGGCCTCAGGGGCCTGCTATCCCTGTCCTATCCCACGCTGTGCTTCCCTGCGACCCCAGGCCCAGCCCTTCTGCCTTGTCCCCAGCAACTCCCCAGGCTTCTACCTGGCGATGCTCTTGGGATTCAAGGTGACCAGCTTGCTACTTGAGGCCACGTTTGGTAAGACCCCTTCAGCACCCTCTGGCTCAGGGCTGTCCCTGGGGGGGCTCACACCTGCCTCACCCCAGCCACAAGGGCCACTGTGTGCTGCATACCCCAAGCCCACTCTGTGCCCAGGTCACTTCCTCCATCTCACCTGTGGGGCAAGTCTCCACCTGGTTCTAGTTCAGGCCTCCTCCATCCCCCACCCTGAGACTCCTCATGCTCCCAGCCTTTAACCCCCTGAGGTCTGACAAGGAGGAGGAGAGAGGGGGAAATGCCTGCTCACCTGCACATTGTCACGGGAACAAACCATCCCCACAGGGACTGGCATTTGTAAGCCAATGTCATACATGCTTGGCACGTTAGAAATCCAGGGGGCAGAATGCCTCCCTCTCTCCACTACAAATAAAGGTAGCCAGGCAGGTCAGAGGTAATGAACAACATACCACAGTGTCGTCTTTTTTTTTTTTTTTTTTTTTTTTTTGAGACGGAGTCTTGCTCTGTCGCCCAGGCTGGAGTGCAGTGGTGCAATCTCGGCTCACTGCAACCTCTGCCTCCCGGGTTCACGCCATTCTCCTGCCTCAGCCTCTCCGAGTAGCTGGGACTACAGGCGCCCGCCACCACGTGCGGCTAATTTTTTGTATTTTTAGTAGAGACGGGGCTTCACCGTGGTCTCGATCTCCTGACCTCGTGATCTTCCCGCCTCGGCCTCCCAAAGTGCTGGGATTACAAGCGTGAGCCACCACGCCCGGCCCACGGTGTCTTCTTTAACAAATCCTGGCAACTAAGCTTCCTTACCACAGACAAATGAACAAGTGCCATTCAGCAGCCACTCCAAGCTGGTGTTAGGTCAGTGCCCGGCCAGAGGTTCACGATATTTATGGAAAGCAGGTTGCAATGGCTCAGACGGGAGAGCATAACTGATGGACAAACTCAAGCACTCAAAGGCCATCCATTTGCTTCCAACCTCGAATCTCTCAGCCAGGGATACAGAGAGAAGAAGAGGAGGAAGAGGTGAGTTCTGTCTGTTACCTCTTGATTTCCCTCTCTGAGAGCAGGTTTCTTCACCTGCTGCCCCGGAAACTCAGCCGGCCCCTTTTGCTGGAGCAGGCCACGCACGGTGGGTAAGCAAGCCATCCGTGGGCACTCTGTGGCTTCCAGCATCTCTGGTGTGATGCAGGCATGGCTCTGAGATATTCTGAGCACCGGTGTCTGGGTGCCCTTACTCCGCATCCTGGGACACTGGCTTTTGCATCTTCGGTGACACTTAAGCTGTAGTGCGTTCTTTTATGCCAGGCAATCCCATGTCTGACGTGACAGTGTTTCTTTAGGACAAACCCCCTCTACCCTACGGTGGCGTCCCGGGTGTGCGGTGTCCTGGTTTAGGGGTTTAGGAACCTCAAGGACATGGGAGACAGAATCTCGAACGGCTCCCTGGGAAGCCTTGATCTCTGTGGTCCTCCATAGTGGGCATTTGGAGGGAGTGAACCTCGGTTGTGAAATTGGAATGAGTTTGGGTTTCCAGCTGATGAGGAGCTTTTATTTCTGATCTGGTTTACTGCCCATTGGTTTCTAAATTACAGCTTTACCATCACCCTCTGTGTGTTTCGGATTTGGTTTCCCAGGCAGCGGGCTAAGTCTGCAGGATGGTTATTGAAGAACAATGGAGGCGGACGCTGGAGCGGCTGCGGGACAGCCTGGCCAGGGCAGCCCTCAGAGCTGTCCTGAGTGGGCGAGGCAGCCAGCCCTGCCCTCCAGCACAGGTCTTTGGCTGTGGCCCCTCAGGGGAGGGTGTCGCCGTGGGCAGGGCTCTCTGCAGCTGAGGAGTCCTGGAGCGAGCTGCCAGCAGCAGGTAACGCGTCCACTATGAGAACCCTGCATCCACCGCGTGGTCGTGGTGCTCGGGGCTGCCTCACTGACCCTCCAGGGTGGCCGGGACCTGAACCTTGGCCTCCACATCCTCACCACCCAGGTCCTAGCCAGTACCTTCAAGTTCCCTCTGTCTGTTCAGAGAACTCTTACTCGTACTGTAAGACCCAGGTCAAATGTCATCTTTGCTGAGCTGCCCATCTCTGAGAGCCACCTCTCCAGCACCGGAGCTCCATTCCCCTCTCAGGGCAGCACAGCACCTCCTTCCTACCCATCCTGGAATTTACATTCATCCTATGGAAAGAATGTCTCGCAAGCCTGCTCCCCACCCCGCACCCACCAGGAGTCCCCTGGGGTCAGACACTGTCTTTTCTTTCTCCTTTCATCCTTGGTTCCCAGGTTCCATGCCTGGAACCTGGAATCGGCTCCTGATTTTGCTGAATGAATGTAGGAGGGAGGCAAAGGGAAGGGGTGGTCGGGCACCCTCCTCCAGCCAAGCAGACCCCCAGGTGTCAGGCACCAGGCAGAGCCCCTTCTCCCAGCCTGGGACCCTCACTGCTTCTTGCTCCTGTGGACAGGAAAGGCCCCGTCCTCAGAGGCCACGGTGGCAGAGGCCCCTGGGGAAGCGATGACAGACAGGCGCAGCCACTCCCGCTGACATCTCTTCTTGACCGTCGTCCTCCTTGGAGAACCTCCCCTGGATTCTCAGTGGCCGGAGCTCTGTCAGCTTGGCGGGTGGAGCAAGGGTTACCGGGAGCCCTTCCTTCTTGTTTTAAACTCTCTCCTCTTCCTTGACCAGGGGCGTCTGAGAGCAGAGGAGGGAGGCGGGCTCATCCCCGGGGTGTGGACGTTGAGCTCTCCCTCCCTGGGGCCGCCACCCGACCCTTTAAAGGTTAAGTGTGTTTGTGCAGCATCCTCAGGAGGCTGCCGGGTCTGACAAAATGGAGAGAAGAGTGATTACTGGCTGGTGTCCCTGCTGCCGCCACCACAGGGAAGGAGGCGTCCGTGGCTGCCCAGGAGCCACTCCTGTGACTCCAGGCTTCAGTCTTTCAGCTTCGGGACAAGTATTTCTGGACCAAGAGGAGGCTTTGATTCTGTAACGGGGCCTGGAGGGAGGCTGGGGCGCTGCTCTCTTGGGAAAAGGAGAGTTTGCTCCAGGCCAGAGCGGATCCTGCAGGATTGCAGGCAGAAGGGAACAGAAGTTTGTGAACCACTGAGGCTTGTTGTAGAAACTCATGACTTTTACGTCGTGCCCTGTAATACGGTCCTATGTGTCTTAGTAGAACAATTATGTTTTAGGTTGTGCAACAATCAAATTATTTAAGTTAACATCGGCCAGGCGCAGTGGCTTGTGTCTAAAATCCCAGCACTTTGGGAGGCCAGGGCAGGAGGAACACTTGAGCCCAGGAGTTGGAGACCAGCCTGGGCAACATAAGGAGACTCCATCTCTACAAAATTTTTAAAAGTTATCTGAGTGTGGTGGCACCCAAGACTTGGGAGGCTGAGGTGGGAGGATCGCTTGAGCCCAGGGGTTAGAGGCTATAGTGCATCATTGCACGCAGACCCGGGCGACAGAGCGAGACCCTGTCTCGAAACAACAATGACAACAACATTTACTCCTCCCACCCCAATCTACTTAAGTAAAATGATTACTCCAGCAAGACGCGCTGATGAGCGTGTCCTGAGCCCCTCACCTGGAGCTCCTGAGGGCCCCAGTTGGAGAAACCTGGGCTTACAGGCAACCCTGGGAGGTGGCAGGGGAGAAGGTGGGGATGGGGAGCTTGGGGGAAGCCAATATGGCCTCAGGTTTCTCCCACTGCCCCAAGGCCTGGACCTCTGCTGGAGGTGTGCTGGGCTTGTCTCCTGAAGTCAGGGCTCCACTTTGCAGCATGGCATCGGGCACAGCCTGGGTGCTTAGAGTGGGCTTTTTGAGTGAATGATGAATGCACGAAAGGTGACTCTCAGAGCAGAGTTCAGAGGAAGCCAGGTGTCAGGGGGACGACCAGACCCTTGCCCAGGAGGGAGGAGTCTCAACTGCCGGGGGTGGGCGGGGGAGAGTGGATGGGAGGGTGGGGGGCATGCAGCCCTGAAACCTGGCACTCCAGCCAGCCTTGGGCCTCTGCCGCCCTGTTTGAGGTCTTTGATACAAGCATTCCTGCAAGAGCTCCTTGCAGGCCGCCACCTTCCTATGGGGAGAGGCTGGAAGCATGGTGGTTGCCTGCTGTGCCCCAGCTATTGTGGGTGCTTCTTCATGGTCAGTTCCTCTGACCTGGGACGGCCAGACTTGTCTTGAAGGGTGAGAAGTAATATCTCCGAAGGCCCAGCAGGGTGCCTGGAAGGGCTGCTGCTCTGTTATTATTATTATCATTAACATTGGGAGATGGGCATTGAACTCACCTCTTGAGAGTTGAGGAGCCCCTGGTGAGGGACACTAAGCACCTGCCCCCACCAAGGGGACAAGCTGGGGTTGGCACAGAGCTCTCTCCCGCTCCAAGTCCTGCCTTCCCCGCCGGGCCACAGCTGCTCCAATCACGATGCTTCCCAAAGGACTTTCTGCAGTGCCCCTGGCCTCATCTCTTTCTGAGGACTGTAGATGCCTCAGGGAGAGGGCCACTGTGTCGGTTTCCTGTGGCTGCTGTAACAAGTCCGCACAGACTGAGAGCCTTCGAACAGCAGGCATGGATGCTCCCACCGCTCTGGAGGCCAGAAGCCCCAGATCAAGGTGTCAGCGAGGTGGGTTCCTTCTGACAGCTCCAGGGGAGAAGCCACCCTGCGCCTCTCTCCTTGCTTCCGGCGCTTGCCTGCAGGCCTCAGCGTTCCTTGGCTTGTAGACACATCGCTCCAGTCTCTGCCTTGGTGGTCTCATGTGTGTGTCTCTGTGTCCAAATTTCCCTTTCTGGCCAGGCGTGGCGACTCACTCCTGTAATCCCAGCACTTTGGGAGGCCGAGGCGGGCGGATCACTGAGGTCAGGAGTTAGAGACCAGCCCGGCCAACATGGTGAAACCCGATCTCTACTAAAAATACAAAAATTAGCTGGGCATGCTGGCAGGTGCCTGTAATCCCAGCTACTCGGGAGGCTGAGGCATGAGAATCACTTGAATCAGAAAGGTGGAGATTTCAGTGAGCTGAGATTGAGCCACTGCACTCCAGCCTGGGCGACAGAGCGAGACTGTGTCTCAAAAAAAAAAAAAAATAAATAAATAAATAAATTCTCTTTATTTTAAGGATGCCAGTCTTTGGACTTAAGTCCTATCCTACGACCTCACCTTAACTTGATTACTTCTGCAAAGACGCTATTCCCGAACAAGGTCACATTTACAGATGCTGGGGGTATGATCGCTTGGAGAACACAGTTCAACCCCCTACAGCCACAACTTCATGCCTGCCCACCAGCTCGAGCCCCAGATGCTGCTTTCAGGGGAGCCCACGCCAAGGCAGCAGGTGGGTGTCTGTCTGTCTGGAGGATCTGTGGGGAGAGTAGGTCACTTTGGGGTTTGTATAGGGAGGCAGGATGGTGGCTGTGCAGAGGGAGAGAAGGGAGATGCAAAAAGACCCCAGGGAAATGTGGAACAGATGGGGATGGGATACAGGCCTCTGGAGGGAGGTGGGATCCTTAAGTCTCAGGGGTTGGGGAAAGAAAGCTGAAGGCATTTTGAGGGAAGCAGTGCACAGCCCAGTGATCTGGCAGTGGTGAGAGTTCTAGACGGAAGAAGAGCAGGCTGTGGGGTCTGATCCCTCTACGCACCATCACCCAGTAGGCGAGTGGCCTGATCCTTTTTGATCCCTGCTTTCCCTTCCCTTCCCCTTTCTTCCCTTGCTCTTCTCTTTCCACTTCCCCTTCCCCTTCTCTCTCTCTTTCTCTTTCTTTCTTTCTCTTTCTTTCTTTCTTCTTTCTTCTTTCCTCTCTCTCTCTCTTTCTTGCTTCTTTCTTTCTCTCAGAGTCTTGCTCTGTCACCCAGCCTGGAGTGCAATGGTGCCAGCTTGACTCACTGCAACCTCCCCCTCTCGGGTTCAAGCAATTCTCCTGCCTCAGCCTCCTGAGTAGCTGGGATTACAGGTGCATGCCACCATACCCAACTTTTTTTTTTTTTTGTATTTTTAGTAGAGATGGGGTTTCATCATGTTGACCAGGCTGGTCTCAAATTCCTGATCTCAGGTGATCCTCCTGCCTCAGCCTCCCAAAGTGTTGGGATTACAGGCACAAGCCATCATGCCTGGCCTTGATCCCTGTTTTCTGATTGTTCTAATTGGGACAGTAACTCCTCCCCTATGAGAAAACAGATGAGAAAGTGCTTGGAAAATAAAAGCAATGTTCACCATTAAAGATTGTAACATGTAGAGTGCTGCATGACTGCATTGTCAAACATGAATAACTCAGCTCTTTTCAGACTCACAATCACGATCAATGCCTCTGGGACTATGAAAACAGCATCATGAATGTTTACATTATTCTCTTGGGTGAGCGGAGCTTTGGAAAGGAAAAAAAGGAAAGTCTAAACTGACAAACTTCTGAAAACACTCGGGTCTGGCAGGAGTTCTCTTCTCTCCCCGAGAGCAGAATTGGGGTTGAGAGGCACCTGGTAGGCGTGGAGCGCGCTTCAGTCTCGGGCCAGTACCCCAGGGGTTTTCTCATCTGACACCCACAGCAGCCCTCAGGTAGGCAGACTCGGTGTATTTACTCCTTTGAATTGAGTTCCTTTGGGGGAGCAGGAGGGAGGGAAGGTGTGAGTGTGTGTGTGCACACCCGTGCATGGGGGAGGCGGGACCTTTCGATTCCGATGCCAGTTACACACACACCCTCACATCCTCGGATATACCGCCACCGAGCCCGAAGTGCTGGCAATATCCCCATTTTCCTCTATCCTGACAGCTCTTGAGATGCCAGGCCAGCTTCCCTTCCTAATCGGTCATGTTCTGATGGGGGGCAGCTCGGGCGGTTGTTAGAGCAGAACGCACGGCTTCAATCCCTCTGTGGGGTGGGCCTTGTTGCACAAGGGTCCCTGTGTCCGGCACGTCATCCCCCTCTATGAGAATGAGCTCTCCTTATGGTCACTGCGCGGTGGTCGCAGCAGAGGGGACGTGGCATTAACAGCACACGGTTGCTCCACTCACCCCTGGCTTTGTAGCCTACAGCAGCTTGAAACACATGACGCCGTAACAACCTCTACTCTGCCAGGGATGCATTCTTTTTTATTGTTTCCATTTTCTAGTTTGTGGCAGATTGGATTCCTGTTTCTAATTCTTCCCTCCCTCTCTGGTGTAGAATTTCACATTTGCCTCTTTCGCCAGGTGGCTTCGCAGTGCGTTCCCGCCCTCCCCCTACAAGAGTGGGTGCGGAATTTTTCCGTGCTCTGCGTCAATGCTGGGTGTGGCCATGTGCCCTGAAATTACACATGGAGCCCAGCCTCTGCTGACCCGTAACCACCAATAAGAAAAAATGTTGATCTTTGTTACTGTAGGTCATTGAGATTTCTGGGGTTGTCTGTTATGTAGCATTATTGTAGTGACTAGTTCTCAGGTCATTCATTCACTCAACAAACACTGTGTGGCTGCCTTGGGTTAGGAATGCTGCTAGGAGCTGGAGATAAAAAGACAGGACATAGTCCCTAGCCTCAGGGGTCTCACAATATAATAGAGTTGTAGCTGTCAGGCTGTGAGGAGACAAGACAAAGCCAGTTCCCTGTCACACAGGGGTTTTCAGAGTTCGGGGTGGAGAGGGTGGAAACGGGAGCCCGAGCAGGCAGGGTGCCAGGCGGGGTGGCCCACCTCTCACCCAGAACGACATGCTTCCTTTTTAATCTGTGTCATATTTTGGGGTCCTGAGTAAGGTGCTATTTCCCAGAAGGATCACACTGCCAAAACAGTTTGCAAAGCTCTGTGGGAGGATGCCGCAGGTCACAGGAGGGGAAACTGAGATCACACAGACTCAATAAGGAAGACCGGGGCTGCCCCCAAACCTCAGGCATGATTCACTGGGATCCATCAGCAATGTCTTTTTCCTCTTTATTATTTCTTCCCAATACCAGCCCTGGGAGACATGTTAGAACCCATCTAGCTACATGTAACACCTCTTCACATCTCTGTAGGAATATAGACAGGCCCGAGGCAGGGGGCTGGCTCGGGGTTCCACAGTGGCAGAGGAAGAGCCTCCACAGACCCCGCCTTGCCCTCCGTGGCCAGCTTCTCCTCTCTGCCTCCATGATCTGGAACCTTCAGCTGGTCAACTGAGCCACGCCTGGTGCTGTGGTGCTTCCCCAAGCTGCACACGCCGATGGCCGTGAGGAATGACTGCGCCCATTGTATCACCTCCTCGCTGTCGGTGAGCCAGTGAGCACCTGCGGCTGCTTTGAGGGGAACTACAATAAAACTTCCAAGACAGTCCACTTTTTAGGAGGTATAAGCAAAGAGCAAACACAACCTGTCGATCGTGCCGAATGCTGTTGATGCTGTTTTCTCATCCTAAAACAGACGATGAAAATGCTAAGCTCTGTAAAGAAGGACTTAGTCATACTCAAAATTCTCCAATAAACACCTTACTGTTGTGTTTCGCCAGTTCTGCGTTACAGGCAAGTCTCAATGGCCCGTGGTTCAGTGTCCTGCTCCGTGAAACGACGGAATCGGACACAGCTCACGGCTCACTCTGGAGTTAACTGAAGCCCTTGAAGGAAAACCACCAGGTTTTCTAGGAGTTTACGGCATTATTTATTTTTATTATCCTCACCAAAAATTTATGTTCAGCCACTTTTTTTTCCTCTAAATTTTCTGGAACTTTTCTCCTTAGTGTGCTGCATTCATGAAGCACACAAAAGTCTCTTTGACCTTATCTCTCTCTCTCTCTCTTTGTAAGGCTCTTCTTGGTATTATTGAATTTTATTCATAGCAAGACCCATCTGAGGCAATCCTGGTGCAATCTTCCTCACTTTGTCTGCCTTCCTTCCTTCCTTCGTTCCTTCGTTCCTTCCTTCCTTCCTTCCTTCCTTCCTTCCTTTTTTCCTTCCTTCCTTCTTTCCTTCCTTCCTTCCTTTCTCCCTTCTTTCTTTCTGTCTCTTTCTTTCTTTCTCTCTCTCTCCTTCCTTCCTTCCCTCTCCTTCTTTCCTCCTTTCCCCTTTCTTTCTTTCTTTCTTTCTTTCTTTCTTTCTTTCTTTCTTTCTTTCTTTCTTTCTTTCTTCTTTCCTTTCTTTCTTTTCTTTCTCTCTTTCTTTCCTTCTTTTCCTTCATTTATTTTTGAGACAGAATCTCACTCTGTCACCCAGGCTGGAGTGCAGTTGCTCACTGCAACCTCCGCCTCCCAGGTGCAAGTGATTCTCCTGCCTCAACCTCCTGAGTAGCTGGGATTACAGGCCCACACCACCACACCTGGCTAATTTTTTGTCTTTTTAGTAGAGACAGGGTTTCACTGTGTTGGCCAGGCTGGCCTCGAACTCCTGACCTCTGTGGGCCTTTACACCAAGAATGACTCTTGTATTCCTTCCTTTCCTCCCTTCCTTCTAGCCACCCACCCACCCACCCATGCATCCGCTCATCTATCCATCTACCCATCCAATCATCCACCCACCCACCTATCCATCCACCCACAAGCCCATCCATCCATCCATCCATCCACCTACCCACCCACCCATCCATTCATCCACCCACCCATCCACTCATCCATTCTTTCACCTAGTCATCCACCCATTCAACCACCCATCCACCCATCCAGTTATCCACCCACCCACCCATTCACCACCCACCCACCCATCCATCCACCCATCCATCTAATCATCCACCCATCCATCCATCCACCCACCCACCCACCCTTTCACCTATCCACCCATCTATTTATCCATCCATCCATCCATCCATCCATCCATCCATCCATCCATCCTCCATCCATCCATCCATCCATCCATCCATTTAACAAAAGAGACAATTTCCTGTCCCATTTGGGAACACTGCCAAGTTTTCTCTGCCTTGCAGCTGGGTCGAGCTGACATTTGGCAGAAGGAGGTGGGTGGTACATTTTGCATCAGGGCCTGGGCCTGCCTCAGGCACAGGTGTTCAGCTCCATGCCAGGACTAATGCTGGGCATGGAAAGCTGGAGAGGTGGCTTTGTGCCCAGGGCTGGTTGTAGCATCTTGGCATGTTTCTGTCCCCAAAGTCCCCAGTGGGCTCAGGGACATTCAGCCATCTTCAGAGATTGCTACCATTTAAAGCAACAAGGAGACAGGACAACCATCACTTTCCCTGACTCCAGTGAGACCTGGAGGCTGTCCTGCAAGTGAGATGCCACCTTCAGCTCTTCGTGAGCAGAGTTGCCCATAGCCCTTAGCTCATTGCAGGAAGCAACCGATGTGGCCCCCACATTAGTAGCCCTCAGGGCCAGACCAAGTTCAAAATTTGGTTAACAAACCTGTAGCCTTCTTCTTTGTTTTCAAATGTCACAGAAAATCTTTTTATGCTATCGTAGGAATGGAGTCTCTCCTTCCTTCTTCCTTCAGCCTCATCTGAGTTGAGGTGGGGAGAGTTGGACACAAAGGTCAAGGGGAGAGAAACACTCACAACAGCCCCCAGAAAGCCAAGGCAAGGGTTGGCACACCAAAATGACATGGAGACAGCCCCACACCCTAATGGGTCGATCCCATCCCTCGATAACAGTGTGTGGCTGGGATCTTCTGCATTTCACGGGAGGCTCAGGGAGATGAAGCAACTTGCCTGAGGTGTCACAGGTGTAGGAAGGAGAGTAGGGGCAGATGGGGCCGAACTCCAGGTTTGCCTGGATGTAGAGCCACGCGTTCCCCCCGCTTCCTCCTTGATGGGTTCTCTTCGCACGCTTCAGGGTGCCCCCATGCTCTGCTCGGCCCCTGCAGCAGGAGGGCACAGAGCTCACTGCTGGCTGGTCTCCATGGCAACAGCTGACGAGTCTGTATCAGATGATGGCAGAGCTGCCTTGGAGCGCGAGCTTGGCTGTGATGGCAGGGACTTGGGAGGAGAGGAGCTGGAGGAGTGGGGGATGGGGCATGAGCTGGGGTGCCGGATGGGCTGCTCTCCCAGCAGCCATTTGGAAGATGCTTCCAGTCAGGTCTCAATCTCAATCGGTCACTTGTCCATGTATATTTCATGGACATTTACCCTGTGCTGGGCACTGGGCATACAACAGTCTACTGGACCCAGTCTCACTCTCAAGGGGAGTGTAGCCCAAGAGAGAGGCAGGTAGATTATCAGGTAATTATAGCTCACCATGATTGATGGGAAGATACGGAAAGTTTGGGACACATGCAAGCCCCTAGAAGAGGCACCCCACCGGGGCTTGGAGGCAGGAAAATTTTCCAGGAGAGAGGAATATCTATGTGACATTCTGAGACAGAGAGAGAGGGGGGGAGAGAGGGAGAGAGAGAGAGAGGGAGAGAGAGAGAAAGGGAGAGAGAGAGAGGGAGGGGGGAGGGAGAGAGACAGAGGGGGTAGGGAGAGAGAGAGAGGGAGAGAGGGAGAGACAGAGGAGGCGGCGGGGGGGGGGAGAGAGAGAGAGATGAATGAGATCTGCCAGTCCTCAGTGCCTGGAGCTCCAAGGGAGGAAGGCTAGAGAGGGAAGCCACGCTTGTCCTGGGGCCGAGATGAAGAGGAAGGGGGAGGGTCTGCTCCAGGCCAGCCCTGGACGAGGGGATAAATTTTGTCTTCACCAGACACTGAATTGGGCATCCTCACCTCCCACCTTACAGATGAGGAAACTGAGGCTCAAAGAGCCTCAGCAGGACGTAGGAGGAGGTGGACCCGGCTCTGATGCAGGTGGCTGGTTCAACGACAGACTCCCCTGTGCCTCGACTCCCAGACCAAATCCGGAGGTCCTGGAGTAGAGTGGGTGGGTCTGCCAGGGCATGGCCAGGCTGCCTGTCTCTGGAGACTCCCCCAAGGAAGTTTCTTGACCTTGAGGATGATAATGCAGGGCAGGCTCTTGAGGGCTGTGCAGGGACTCCCTGGAGAGCCCTGGGAAAAGCAGGCCCCCACCTGCCTGGGCCTCTGCCTCTGCTGCAGGGGCCAGCACAGGTGTCAGGTCTCCACACATTTCATGTCCAGGCCATTTTCCCACTTTAGGGCCAAGGCCTGGCACTTCCCAGTCAGTGGCACAGCTGGTGCTGTGGGGTCTCTCGCTCTCCAAAGGTTGGTTTCAATCCCAAGTGTCACTGCTGGAAACACTGGCCACCCCGGGACATGTGGTCTTGCCAGTCCTTCTGCAGGGCTCTGTTTCTTAGGTCCCAAGCATCTGCAGGGAGCACTAGTCTGAGATCTTCCAAGATGCTGGGCAGGAACAAGCCTGCTATGCTCATTCCCAAAGGGCTCCACATCTAGATAAATGAAGGCCTGGAAGGCTCTTTGGCTCCACACTAGCAAAACAGTTGACGTCACCCTGCCTAAAGAGACAGTCAGGAAATCCCCTCGTTCCTGGGCGAGGAGAAGCTGGCCCACAGGGAGTGACGGCGTTGAGCAGATACTACCCTTGGCTCCCTCTTGGATGGGGTGGGGCCTGCTGACCTTGACAGCAATCAGGGGAGGGGGCTTGGAGGGAAGAGGTTAGCTGGTGAAGGTGAGGGAAAGGACTGGAGTTAGGACAGGGCGCAGCGACCACATCCTGTGACGAGGAGACATCTGTGACCTGTGTGATCTGCCAGGCAGGCAACACAAGTCGTTGTACTGCTACTATGCCCGCTACTGAGACAGGAACAAAGAGAGGCTGTTTCTGTCTCTTGGTGCTCTCCGTTGGACACGTCTGCTGGGCAGTACTGGCTTTTACTGTAGGTATTTTTCTGCTTTTCCTTCTCTCCTCCTCTCACTCTCTCTTTTCCAGGGCACTCACACACACACTCGCACACATGTGCACAGTGTCACACACATGCATTGAACACATGTGCACATATATACGTTGGCATACACTTGCACACCCACACACCTGTGCACTAGCACCCATTTGCACGCATGCCACACACTTGCACACATGTGCATTTGCAGAAATACGCCCTTGCACGTGTCTGACACACCTGCACACTAGCACACACCCATTTGCACACAGACACAGACACACGCATTTACACACACAGCCACCGACTCGCACAAGCAGCACTTGTACACTGACACACATCCGTTTGTGCCTCTATAGTGCACACTTATGCATTTGCACACAGCTACGCCTGCTCACATATTTGCACACAGCTACGCCTGCTCACATATTTGCACACACCCACCTACACACTTGCACACATACTACACACTTGAGCGTGCAGCACACATACGCATGTGCACACATGCACATTTGCACATGCACACAGCAGTGGCACACACTTCTCTATCACTCTCCCTAGTCACCGTTCTCCCCTGTGATTCCCACTCCTCTAACCGCCGCTGCTCAATTGCTGCCCCCTCCACTGGAAGGGGCCTGGCCTGGTGCCCTGTCTCTGTCTGTCTGCACCGTGCAGGGAGGTTTCACAAGGACTGGCTGATGTCTCGCCTCGAGCTGGCCTGGCTGCAGCTGCTGCTGAGCGGAAGTCTCTGAGGGGCGAGGCTGAGAGGAAACCACACTCCGGCTGGGGTTCCCACAGCTCTGGCCTCTGGGGAGGGGTGCGGAGATGTGTGGGCGTGAGATGGCTTTGAGGGACGGACAGCATGAAGCTTTTCTCTGGGTCTCTTCAGTCTCCAGGACAAAACTAGGCCACTGTGCTCCAGGAGAAGGGGAAACCCATGTCCCCCCAGGCCGGGCCCACCGGCAAATCGGGCTCCCAGGCCCTACTCAGCCCATGCTTCTGTCTCTGCCTTGTCAGGCTTATTCTTCAGACCTTTGAAGCAGCCTTTGGTGGGCAAACGGCATCTCGGGGAACCCTGGCCTGTCTCCTCCAGAGCTTGTGTCTTGGCCCTGGGCAGGGGCCACCATGGGCTGTTGATGTAAATGGCATCCCCAGAGTTGTGCAGTGCGGGGCAACCCTGAGGTATCCGCCCAGCCCCCCATCTGCAGCTTTTGCTACCCAGCCCCGCTCCAGCTCTGTCTCTGTCACTGGGGGTGGTGGGGGAGGCCAGAGCTCAGGGACAGGGGCACCCCTGGCAGATTCTCCCTGCCCCAGGTGGAAGGGGACGGGTGAAGTGCCCGTCCTCCATCCTCCTATCCTGCCAGCGGGGTGGGCGCTACTATGCAGGGGAGGGTCTGGCTGAATAATGACGCCGAGCTCGGGACACCAGTCTTCTCCGTGCACCTACTGTGTGCCAAGTAACATCCCAAGTGCATTATGGGTGGTAACTTGTACAATGACTCAGAGAGGCGCCGCTATAATCACCCCCAGTTTCTATCTGGTTCTAGTCCTGGCCACACAGCTAATAAGCAGCAAATGGATTTGATCTGATTTTATCTGAACCCTGGGCAGGCTGGCCCAGAGTCCACTGTCTAACCATTGGGCCGTCCAGCCTGCCCAGACTCCAGGCTCGCTGGCGTCGCACGCCTCTGTCATTTCCCAGGGAAACAAGCTCTGGCAGCCCCTGCCCTGTGGGCACTTTGGCCCAGACTCGCTGCCTCCCTGCCTTTCATGATAGGAGCCTGCGGGCGCTGTCTCACATGTGGGTCCTGAGCTTTCTCATTGAGTAAGGGGAGGGGGCAGCAGGGTCAGTCTACGCAGAGTGGATGGAGGCCGGTTGAGGCTTTCTTGAAACCCTAAGCCCAGCTGGGATCCTCGGGGAAGGATCCTTAGCTGGGACCTGACTGGCTCTTCCAGAGGTCAGTAGGGCACGTGACTGGAGCCCAAGTAGGAGGGAGGGTGCGATGGTGGCCCGAGTCCCGGAGTGACCAGGCCCTGAATCTGCTCTGCTGGGACCCCATTCCCTGGCTCTAGGCCCCCTTTCCCCACCACGCAGGACGCCAGGCTCTTGCCTTAAGACAGGACAGGAAATGCCTTATGGTGAACAATTCTCCAGGTCCCTAGTGTGGCTCCAACAGATGCCAGAGGAACATGGCAGGTGACCCTGGTCTCCTATGACCCTGACTTTACTTGCTGTCACGAGGCCAATCTCTTACCTTGACCCACCTCCTGCCTCTGCTTTCAGAAGGGCAGAAGAGAGGCCTCCTCTAGCTTCCCAGCCGCCTCCCACCTCCTGCCGCCCGGCAGCGCTGGGCCCCCCAGCAGCGAGGTTCAGGAGGGGAAGAACCTCTCACAGGTGAACAAATTGCTGCACATCAGACACATTCTTTTCAAGCCTCATTTTCTCTCCTTTTCATGCTAACTTTCGCACTATTAAAGAGCATTTTAAAAAAGAAGATGAAAAAAGGGAGAGAGAAAAGAAGGATGAAAGTGTGAGTGGGTACCCGGAAGTCCTTTTCAATTGCCTGCTGCTGTGCAGGGTCTGAGCTAAGAGCAAGAAATTGGAGGATGCTGGAGGGGCGAGGTTTCGTTTCAGTCCTGCCTGTTGGGCTGAGTCCGGGGCGGGGAAGGAGAGGTGATGGAGGTGGGCCTGGCTGGGCCCTGCGGCCCTGGAGGCTGCCCCTCTGCCTGCCACCCAGCCCCTGGCCTGTGCCTGGCACAGAAAGCCCCTCAATAATTTCTTGTTGAATGAATGAAAGAAAAGAAATGAGTGGATGGAGAAGGGCTGGATTCTTTTGTGGGGACCTTCCACGCCACCTTCTCTGTGGGGCTCTAGGGCTGAGAAAGAAAGGACAGATTTGACAAAGGTCAGGTAGGGGCTGGGAAAGCATTAGGTGGACCAGGCATGCTGCAGCAAGGCCACACCTGCACTGTTGTCCCACTGGTGACATCCATGGGTGCAGCCATGGCGGGTGGGCGCAGTTTCACATGGGATAGGGGGTGAGCCTGGGTTGGGTGGGCGACCCCCATCCCTTCCCTACCCCTCTCCCCACCAGCTGGTACTATTGGGTCTGAGTGAAGAAAAAAGCTCAGGAACATGCCAGGAAGGCGTGACCATGATGATACTTCTGAGATGAACCCAAGAAGAAACAGCAGAGTATTGTACAGGGGAACAGGACTCAGGGTGGACTTCAAGTATCATTAAACATAATCAAATATTTAAAAAGTTATTATTGGCTGGGTGCAGTGGCTCATGCCTTTAATCCCAGCACTTAGAGAGGCCAAGGTAGGAAGATCGCTTTAGCCTAGGAGTTTGAGACCAGCATGGGCAACATAGTGAGACCCCATCTGTAAAAAAAAAAAAAAAAAAACCAAGAAATAAAAATAAAATACAAGAAATAAAAAAAATTAGCTGGGCATTGGTGGTGCACACCTGTAGTCCCAGCTACTTGGGAGGCTGAAACAAGAGGATTGCTCGAGTCTAGGAGGTCGAGGCTGCAGTGAGCTATGATCAGGCCACTGCACTCCAGTCTGGGCAACAGAGCAATACCCTGTCTCACACACACACACCCACACCCACACACACACACACACAAGAAAGTTACTGTTTAATCCGAAGGATGGGATGCTATCCAGCAGGGAAAAGGAAGGAGCTACTGGTACATGCAGCAACGTGGGTGAGCCTTGAAAGTATCGTGCGAAGCGAAGGAAGCCGGACAGAGGCCTCTGTGTGTATGACATTCTGGAAAAGGCAGAGCTTTAGGGACAGAAAACCCATCAGTGGTTGCTTGGGGCCAAGATGGGGGGAGACGGTTGACTGCAGAGGGCCAGGAGGGACTTTTTTGCATCATAGAAACATTCTCTATCTTGATTGGGCGGTGGTTCCATGACTATATATACACGTTAAAACTCATCAAATGGTATACTTCAAATTAGTGAGTTTTATTGCATGTAAATTGTACTTCAATGAAATGGGTATATTAAAAATCTACAGCTTTCTGCAATCCTTCTATGTCCTAGGCATGAGCTGGGAGCATCTAAATATAGGATTTTCAATACTCAGAACAACCCAGTATCTTTTCAGAGAGATGAGCACAGGCTTTGCGAGGTCACACAGCGAATACAGGCCACACAGCTCATATGCCAGCATGGAGATAAAGGCTGAACTTTCTGCCAGGGGCCTGGAGGGCAGTGAGCACAATAAGACCTGACCGTGGTGGCCGTGGAGCCTGGTCCCTCAGTGTTCTGTGTTCCCAGGGACCTGCTGTATAAGACCGGACCATCTGCACACAGGAGTTCAGATCACCTTTCTCTCCAAACCCTTTGGGTATTTGAATCCCTGGATTTTTCTAAATCAGAGTTTGGTTAGGCCTGTTCCCCCAGAAATGCCCTCAGAGCCCCAGGCAGGGACCCCAGCCACTTGCCCTGGAGGAAGCCCCTGGGCTTGCCTCCCTCCTCTCCCCACCTTCTCTTTCTCTCTGGATATCAGCATATTTGTCACACTTACTTCATTTCTCCTCCAGCTTGGTGACGCAAGGTGAGCTGAAGGAGAGCCGCTTGGGTGAGGATTATGAAGGCACGGGTGCCATGGAAACCACTCTGAAGGCCCCCTAAAGCTGCAGCTGTCAGGAGGGGCTGCTCTGCTGCCATTGGTCGGCCACGTGGACCCTCTCCCTAATGCGATGCGTGACTTTTATTTATTTTACTCTGTTTTGCATCTTATGCCTGCTTTCGGCTTCTCTTGGCTTCCTCACAGTCCTGGTGCAGGATGCTTCCTGCGGGTCAGTAGGATAAAGGTGCTAATGTTTTCTGGTTCTCTTTTTTGAACTTCTGACTTTTTTAGGCTCATTTTCTGGTGCTCTCTCCTCTATGCCATAAGGCAGCACAGATTTCAAGCCACAGATGTTGGAGGCAGAAAATGGGATTATGTTAGACAGAGAGGGAAGCCAGCTCTTCTAGCAGGTGCTATAGAAATGGCTTCTGATTTTGGTCACAGAAGCAGTCCCTAACTTTCCCTGCAAATCCAAGACGCCCTCAAAGGGGCCAAAGGCAGGCTCTTTAGCACAATGTCAATCTGAGCAGAATGGAATGGTTTCCAGAGGTTGCTAGTGAGATTCAGAGCCCTGTGGGTGCCTTGATCTTCCTAAGCTTGCTTTTAGAGAAGTGTGCTGTTAAAGCTTCAGGAGGCCGCCAGCTTCTGGTTGGACCTCAACCTCCTCCTCCTTCAACCTCCTCCTCCCTTTGAATAGGAATCAGAAGAATCTTTTACATTAGCCTTTGCCTTGATAATTTTTATATCCTTCGCTTTATTTCTTTCTAGCAATGGCCCTGAGAAATTGGCAGGTGAAGTGCCATTAACCCCGCATTGTAGAGCAGGAAATTGAGACCCAATTTTTTTTTTTTTTTGAGACAGAGTCTCACTTTGTCACCCAGGCTGGAGTGCAGTGGTGCAATCTCAGCTCACTGAAATCTCCACCTTTCTGGTTCAAGTGATTCTCATGCCTCAGCCTTCCGAGTAGCTGGGATTACAGGCATGTGCCACCATGCCTGGCTAATTTTTGTATTTTTAGTAGAGACAGGGTTTCACCATGTTGACCAGGCTGGACTTGAACTCCTGACCTCAAGCGACCCACCTGCCTTGGCCTCCCAAAGTGCTGGGATTACAGTCGTGAGCCACTGCACCCGGCTGAGACCCAATAATTTAAGTAGAAGGGCTGGGACTGGGGCCTGAGGCTGCTGCTCCCTGCCTGAGGCTCTGAGACTGCTTGATCACAGGGTCAAGATCTTTGATGAAGCCACTTGCTCAAGCTGTGGGTGGGCTTTTCCTGGTAGGAAATTTGCCTGAGACCTGGCAAAGATGGGACCTTTTAAATAGTGAAGGGAAATGAGCAGTCCTTCCAAAGTCAAGTTCCTCAACGAAGCCCTTCTAAGCACTGTCTCTCCTCCCTGCACACATGCCTATGTGCACACAATACACATGCTTGTTCATGCTTTATCCCTCTTGGTTAGGGGTCTATCCCCATCAAGCCATTAAAGTTGTTCTCATGGAATCTCTGATGACACTTTTTTTTTGGCTTGTGAAAACCAACCATTTTGTTATTTCTTGAGATTATGAGTTGACTGGGCTCAGCTGGGAGGTTCTTCTGGATGGGGCTTCAGTCATAAACAAACATGACTAAGTCAGAGTCCCCAGGATGTATCACTCACAGGACTGGCATTTGATGCTGACTCTGGGCTGGCCACTCCACCAGGGCTGTTGATTGGAGAGGCTATGCATATCCTAGGCTGGGATTCTCACAGCATGGGTGCTTGGGTCTGAGAGGGAGGGCCCCAAGAAAGCTCATTTTAAGAAAGAGGAAGTGAAATGTGCCAGTCTTCAAGACTGGACCCAGAACTGGCATAATGTCACTTTTGCTATGTTCTCCTGGTCGCCTGATGACATCTCTAGTACCACATCCAGTGGACCATTTGGGGCCTCATCTGAACTGAGCTCTCTGGCCACATGACACAGCTGACCTGCCACTTCTTGAAGCCCCCTCCTCCCTGGCTTCACTGCATCCCTCTGTCTTGGTCTCGTCCCCTCTCTGTGTTCCTGCCACACTTTGATGATTTCTCTTCTCCAGGTTTTCTCTTCCTTATTTCATTCTTGGCCTTTTCCTCTCTCAGCTCCACACACTGTCTCAGAGACCCCATCCAAGCCCATGATGTGATGTCGTATCTGTGCCAAGGAACTCCAAGTCTGCCACTCTAGCCCACACCTGAGAGCCGGCCTTGGGCATCCAACTCTCCCAGACGTTCCTGCCCAGAGGCAGATTCAAGGATTCCAAAGTGCCTCTTGCTCAACCCATCCAGAGAGGAGCTTGCCATCATTCCCCCAAACTTGTCTCTCTTTGCAAGGTCCCCAGCTTGGTCCCCCAGACTTCTGACCCCAACCAGCCCCTCTACCATGTTCCTGGGCAACAGAAAAGGCACTACTTGGGTCATCAGAAAAAATAACTGGAAGTGTTTTAGAAAAATAAAAAGGAGTGCCTACTGCTCTAGGATTTTTCTTACTTTACAAGGAAAACAGATAGAGATCTGGGAGCAGCCCCAGCTTAATTGGAAAGCCACATTTGTACAGGCTGGAGGGGCCTCAGGAATGGCAAACAGCTTCTCTTTGCTCAAAGGAATTTTCTGGAAACCATAATGGCTGCCCTTGCTAACCACAGGCTGGTCTTTCTGGCAGAATTAGCACGAGTATGTGGTCAGAATGGCCGGGCTGGAGCCAGCCTGGATGTTTCTGCAGTCTGAGCTCCCTCAGTGCCCACAAGTGGGGGCTGAGATTCAGGGGAGCATGTGGGTGCCCCAAGGAGCTGGGGGTCACATGGGAACCTGGAGATTGGTGAAGTGCAGTTTGGCCTGAATGGGGAGTAGGGCCCTCCATCCCCTCTCCCTGCACCCTCCCTTCTCCTGGCGCCCTCCCCTCTCCCTACACCCTTCCTCTCTCCGCTGAGCAGCCTTCTCTTTCCAAGGAGCCGAGGGGCACAGGAGTAAGCAGGGGAGCTAGTGTGTGCCGAGTGCCCACTCTCTGCCAGGCATTTTCACACCATCTATCACATCACACTCACCCCGAGGGCAGGTTCCATGATCACCTCCATTCTTCCGAAGAGGAAACAGGTTCAGGATGGTTCAGAAGTTGCCCAAAGTCGCAAAGAGGAGACGCTGGGGTTTAGTCCAGCCCTGTCTGACTCCACACCCAGCTTCTGGGCACTGCTTGTCTTGCACTGAGGGTCCACACTCTGCTGCAGGAAGGCGAGGCAGTGCAGAAACCCGGCTTCTGAGGGGCTGTAGACGTACTGGGTCCAGGCAGCTGCTGGATACTATAGGGACTACCAGTGTGGCTGAACCGGGCCTCCCCCAACATCTCGCCCCACCCCCCCATCATGTAACAGGACACTGTTGGGACAAGAAAGAAGATATAAGCTCTGATCTGTGTTTGGTGATGGTGCAGGGAGGGAGGGGGGTGGCTGTCCATCTGTGGAGACCAGGGAGGGTTTCAGAGGCAGGTTGATTCTTTCTGGGCGTGCCACCCGCATTTTAAGGGGAGGCCATTAGACAGGTGACCTACTGGGCTAGACCCTTCCCTGGATATCAAAACAGGTGTAAGCCTCAGTCCAGCCATGTGTCTGGGGAGGGATGGGGGGAGCAGGGCCCCCTCGAGAATGAGAACATATTATTTGAACATGGGCTTTGCAGGCTTGGTCTGCAAGGCTGGACTCTGCAGGCTTGGCCTGGGGCAAGGGGCACAGAGACCTTGAAAGGGACCCCAGTTTTGGGTTTGAGCAGAGTGGAGGGGCTACTGGTGCAGGAAGGGGCTGCTTCGAGTGGAGTCAGCCAGCTGACGCTGAGGCAAAGGGCTTCCCACGTGAGCATCTTTTCCAGGATGGCTTTTAAAACAGCCAGGATGAAATGGACACATCCTTGGACGCATTCAGCGAGGAGACGGGACTCCTGTGAGGCAGTGGCCGTGGGAGGCGTGGGACGAGAAGATGGGCTCATTTTTATTGCTTGGTGCCCTTTGTTTCTGACTCAAACAGACCGGGTCCTGATGTCTGCTTCAGTTGCAGGAGCAGAGCCAGTATGCTTGGCACCTCCGCACGCATCCTCTCCCCTCCTCTCCCCCCTGTCACTATCTCAGATCTCTTTCATCCACCTGCAAAATGATTAAGGCTTGGGGCAGCCTGAGCCAGGACTGACAAATCAGGTGCAGGCTTTCAGAGACTAAATCCTGTTTTGAAGTCTGTTTACTCTAAAAAAAAAATTAATCTCTTTGATGCCTGGAGAAGAAAGATGCATATTAAACAAAGACCCAACTCTGAATTCCAAATGCATGGTCGTCGTTATCAATCTCTCCAGGTCCAAACTCGGGAAAGCATGCATCCTCCGTATGCACCCTTTTCGCCAGGCGTGTGGACACGTAATTCATTAGAGTTAATTAGTTAGTCACATGCATCCCCCAGATGCTGGATCAGAGCCTTAGTGGGGGCCTGTGCAGCTGCTGGATTGAGAGGGAGATACAGTGGAGATGGCAAGGGCAAGGGAGCTGAGGCTGAGCAGTCTTGATCTCTGAAACAAACGGTGTGCACGTGTGTGTGCGCGCGTGTGTCTGCGTGTGTGCGTGTGTCTGTGTGCATGTGTGTGCGTGTGCATACGTGTGTGCGTGTTTGTGTGTGTGCATGTTCGTGTTTGTATGTGTGCATGTGTGCGTGCATGTGCATGTGTGTGTGCGTGTTTGTGTGCACATGTTTGTGCGTGTGTGCATGTGTTTGTGTGGGCGTGTGTTTGTGTGTGCATGTGTGTGTGCATGTGTGTTTGTGTGTATGCGTGTGCGTGTGTGTGCATGTGTGTGCGTGCATGTGTTTGTGTGTATGTGTGTTTGTGTGTGCATGTGTTTGTGGGCGTGTGTGTCTGTGTGCTTCGTGTTTGCGTGTGTGTGTGCGTATTTGTGTGTGTGCGTGTGTATTTGTGTGTTTGTGTGCGTGTGTATTTGTGTGTGTATTTGTGTCTGTGTGCTTTGTGTTTGCATGTGTGTGCGTGTGTAGTTGTGTGTGTGTTTGTGTGTATGTGTGTGTATTTGTGTGTTTGTGTGTGTGCGTGTGTATTTGTGTGTGTTTGTGTGTTTGTGTGTGTATTTGTGTATGTGTTTGTGTTTGTGTGTGTATTTGTGTGTGTGTTTGTGTGTATGTGTATTTGTGTGTTTGTGTGTGTTTGTGTGTATGTGTTTGTGTTTGTGTGTGTATTTGTGTGTGTGTTTGTGTGTGTGTGTGTGTGTGTGTATGGTCATTCACACCCCTGGGTGCAGCAGTAGGTGTGGAGGAGCATGTTTGAGGGGAGCTCTGAGCCCCTGGGCTCTTGGCCGGCGCTGCTCCCACCACCTCTGTGGCTTGAGCTGCCTTCTGCATGTCCCTCATCAAGTCAGCTGGGACATCGTTGGGGGCCAGATTGTGTCCTCTCTCAGCGAAATTTATGTGCTAAAGCCCAAGCCCCCAGTGCCCCAGAACGTGACTGTACAGTATTTGGAGATGAGGCCTTTCAAAGGTGATTAAGTTGAAATGAGGCCGTTAGGATGGGTCCTCATCCAACCCGACTGGTGTCCTCACAAGATTTTGGACATAGAGACACCAGGGATGTGTGAGCACCCAGAGACCGTGTGAGGACACAGTGGGAAGACAGACACCTGCAAGCCAAGGAGAGAGGCCCGAGGAGAAGCCAAACCTGCTGACACCTTGATCTTGAGCTTCTAACCTCCAACATTGTGAGACGATACATTTCTGCTGTTGAGGCCAGCCCCAGTCTGTGGTTCTTCGTGATGGCAGCCCCAGGAAACGAATGCAGATACCATCACCTTCCCACTGGCAGTCCAAGGTCACCGAGCAGACCCAAGGACACACTGCAGGCGAAAGTACCGTGGAGATTAGCAGGCAATATGCAATTCTCATTTATTCTTCTCTTATTGCATTAAGGAGAAAATCTCATTTGGTGAAGGTATGTCTCTAACACCTTGCTAACACTTGGAAATCTCCCATTTGAAAAAAAATTTAGATAAAATTCACTGAACATAAAATTAACCACTAGCCACTTTAAAGTGTGCACTTCTGTGACATTTAGTGTGTTCGCAATGTTGTGGAACTGTAGCTTCTATCTAGTTCTAGGACAGTTTTCATCACCCCAAAAGGAAACCCCATACTCATTAAGCAACCACTCCTTCTTCCTCCTTCCCACACCCCGTCTCCGCACCCGCTTCCCCACCCCCTGGCATTCAGCACCTTGCTTTCTGTCTCTGTGGATTTACCTATTCTGGATAGTTCATAGAAATGTAATTATTTTACACGTGACCTTTTGTGTGTGGTGTCTTTCACTGAGCATGATGTTTTAGAGGTTCCTTTGTGCTGCAGCCTGAATCGGTGCTTCCCTCCTTTTTGTGGGCCTTCTTTTTTTTTTTTTTTTTTTGAGACGAAGTTTCACTTTGTCACTCAGACTGTTGGAGTACAGTGAGTGGTGCGATCTCGGCTCACTGCCACCTCTGCCTCCTGGGTTCAAGCAATTCTCCTGCCTCAGCCTCCGGAGTAGCTGGGATTACAGGTGCCCACCACCCCACCTGGCTAATTTTTGTATTTTTAGTAAAGGTGGGGTTTCACCATGTTGGCTAGGCTGGTCTCGAACTCCTGACCTCAGGTGATCTGCTCACCTGGGGCTCCCAAAGTGCTGGGATTACAGGCATGAGTCACTGCGCCTGGCCATGGGCCGTCCTTTTGTGATACTCCACTGTGCGGATCAATCACATTTTGTGAATTCATTCAGCCCTGGGTGGACATTTGGGTTGTTTCTACCTTTCTGCTCCTGTGAGATGAACTGTGCTCCTGTGAACGTTCGTGTGCAAGTATTTGGATATCTGTTTTCAATTCCTTTGGGTGTATACTAAGAGTGGAATTCCTGGGTCATAGGATAATTCCATGTTTAAACATTTTTGAAGATTGGAAATCTCCTTTTTAAGCAAACAAGAGCATTCTTCAGGATTCAAGCCTTCAGCAGACAAGAACACTCAGCTAGACTTTGCTGACCTTGATTTCTAATGTTATTTATGTTTACAGGATTAGAAAATCCAATACTGGATTTTCATTTGTAGTAGCGACATGAACTTGTCTTTTAAAAATCAATGTTACTTTTTTTTTTTTTATTCTTTTGAGACAGAGTCTCCCTTTGTCACCCAGGCTGGAGGGCAGTGGCAGGATCTCAGCTCACTTCAACCTCCACCTCCCAGGTTCAAGTGATTCTCGTGGCTCAGCCTCCCAAGTAGCTGGGACTACAGGCGAGCACCACCACACCTGGCTAATTTTTGTATTTTTGGTAGAGAAGGGGTTTGGTCATATTAACCAAGCTGGTCTTGAACCCCTGACCTCAAGCGATCTACCTGCCTTGGCCTCCCAAAGTGCTGGGATTATAGGTCACCACACCCAGACTGAAAATAAATGTTACTTTAACAGTGAGTAGGTTAATAGTCAGGGGTGGTGGCTCGTACCTGGAATCCCAGTACTTTGGGAGACTGAGGTAGGTGGATTGCTTTTGAGCCCAGCAGTTTGAGACCAGCCTGGGGAACATGGTGAAACTTGTCTCTACAAACAAAACAAAACAAAACAAAACAAACTAGGTGGGCATGGCGGTATGCACCCCTAGTCCCAGCTACTTTGGAGGCTGAGGTGGGAGGATCACTTGAGCTCAGAGGCAGAGGCTGCAGTGAGCTGGGATTGCACCACTGCACTCTAGCCTGGGTGTTCGCAATGTTGTGGAACTGTCGCTTCTATCTAGTTCTAGGACACTTTTCATCACCCCAAAAGGAAACCCCAGACCCTATCTCAAAAAATAAAAAGCCCTACATGGGTAGGTATTTTTGTCCATTTTGTTTACTACCTATCTCTAACCCTAGAATGGTGCCTGGCACATATATTAGGTCCTCAATAAAAATGTGTTGAATAAATGACAATATCTAATACATACAAACACAATAGTATACATCATAGTCCAGGGTGGGCACAAAGCTGGCAAAGATCACAAAGCTGGAGAGCCAGTGCCTGAGCAACCCAGCCCAGGGGCTGCCGGACAGATCCAAGGCGGAGACCCGGTCTCACTGCTCGTTCACTCTGACTTTGGCCAATTTCTTACCTTCTCTACACCTCAGCTTCCTCATCTGAAAAATGGGGTTGCTGGGAGAGTGAAATGCGCTGTTGTGCAACATACTCAACGAAGCTCAGCCACTATCATTATTACCATCCTCAGCCGCTGCAGGGAAGACCACAGAGGGGGGCTAAATGCAAATAAGGGCTTGGGAGAGCCCTGTGACGCAGCTTTTTGGGGGAGGCTGGGCACCCCGGCCTGAGGCTGGCAGGGGTGTGGCTCTGTGTTCAGCACCCATGATGGGAAGTGACGAAGTGACAGTGTCCTGCCTTTGCTCCGTGCTGTGCCGTTCACAAACTTGCTTTCACATCCCATTTTCTCACCTGATCTGCCCACAGCTTGGCGGGGCTGGCAGAGCTAAAACCGTGAATTGCATTTGACGGGGGAGAAAACCTGAGGTGGAGGAGAGGTTAAGGGGCTCGTCTGAGTTCACACAGCAGGTTAGTGCTGGAGCACGGATTGGTGAGTTGGGAATCACCGTGGCCTCGTGGTCTCAAATAAAACATCCCTTTGCTTGTCTGTGGGTTTCTGAAGCTGCCTGCCTGGTAACCTCCCCTGGGCTAGGTCTGAAGAATGAGGTTCCACTGGGGCGCTTCAGCTGCCTCATTCTGCGGAGTTCTTGCTCCAGATTCTGAAGCATCTGCAAAGGAGACACGTCGCCTGGGTCTTGAGAAGACAGAACTGTTTGCCCCACGCTGGGAACTACTGGGGAAGGATGAGGTCACATGAGGCTTGGCCAGAGTGCCTGGGGGCTGGCTTAGGGCCAGCTGCATGATCCTTGCATGAAGGAGGAGGAACAGCCCCTCTTCATATGCCATCACCCAAGGCCACCTCCCATCCTCTGCCTGGGACACTGGCTCCTGGAAAATGCCCTTTCCTCTTGGTGCCACAGCCCCAGCGAGCTCAACGCCAGCTCCCCTTCCACAGACACAGAACTCTCCAAACTCCCAGTGGTTTGGGAAGAAGAGCCACCACATCCCAAGCCCAGCACCACCTTTTGGGATGTGATATGTCAAAGTAGTAAGATGATGAAGTGTCCTGTGCGGGCCCATCAGCGCCTTAGCGACAGATATGGGCCCAGAGCTCCTCGGAGAGCCGCAGCCTCTAGAGTGACGTGGAATTTATTATACTTTCCATCCATCGCTTGGCAGCCTTCTCCCAGCTCTTCTCTCTTGAAAAATGGTTCCTGCCAATCTTGCTGTTTACTTAAGTGGTTAAGTATTTTTCCTGCTGCTGGTCTGGGTACTTCTTGATAAACATTATCTATTTAAGAAGAACTTTTAGGGGGAGCTCCACTCTGCCCCTACACACACACACGTGTATGCACACACACGCATATGCACACACACACATATGCGTGTACACACACACACACGCGTGTACACACACACACACACACACACACACGAGTCTGGGCATGAAAGTCTGGGTCCCAAACCCTCCTCCCCAAGCCGGTTGGGGTCAGGCCACCACCAAATGTATCACTTGACCTGACGTGACAGCCTGGTTTCCTCTTCGCCCCTCTGGCCAGCCTCCTCTGGGCATTGGAGGTGGCTCCAACTCTGAGCTGCACACAGCTGCCAGTTGTGCCTCCCAAGGCATCCCAGGACCACTCTGCTGAGAGCATCTGCTTGGCTCTGCCCCGCAGCAGGGGTGAGGGAGGGGAGGTGGCTCGTGTGCATCGGGGGACCCTCCTACGTGTCAGTGCGAAGATCCTATCTGCGTGTCTCGAGCCCTCCTGAACTGGAGGGCTGGGGCCCTGGGTGGCACTGAGGCCACGTGAGGCCTGGATAGGAGGACAGGACACTGAGGAACAGGAAGAAAGGTGACATGGCTGGAACACCCTTGTCATGGGTGGGCTGGGGGTCTGGGGGCTTGACTGAAATTGGGCGTCTGTGTCAGCAGTGGGTGTCCGAGCCTCACCCACCCAGGGATGGCAGAGGGTATGAGACACTGAGCTGTGCCCAGCTTCTATGGCTTCCCACACGTGCCAAGTGCAAGATGGGCTGCTAGTGAGCTTGGCTACTTTGGGTGAATCCTCCCCTCTCCGGGCCTCAGTTCATTCACCTGGGGAGTAAACGGGGTGGGCTCCATCCCTACTCCCACAGTCCAGGACTCCCAGAGAGCATGGATCTCATGGCTACTCCAGAGGCTGAAAATCCTTCCATTTAGGAGATGCTGCTGCTGCTGCCGCTGCTGCCCTGAAAACCAAGCCAAGCTCACCTTCGAAACGAGGGTCCCGGGTGGATAACTTGTCCAGCGCCTCGCCCTGTGTCCGTCCTAGGTCAGTACTGTTTAAAATGTAGGTGCTGTTGTTATTTAGGTCTGATATGGCTAAAGGACCAGGCCACGAACAAGACTCACAGCTTATTACTCACAGCCCTGAGAAAGGCCCAGACCACACCATGCAGGCCACACGGGGAAGCACCAGGGCTGGCCAGAGGCAGAAGGGAGTGGAGTCCGGCAGGAGCCTTTCCTGTGGTTTCTGTGGGAAGGACTGGGTGGGGTGAGCAGGTTTAGGATGGCTAGTTTGAATAGTTTCGGAGGACTCTGGGGATAGGGGTTGTCCCAAGATGTCTGGCACTTGGCCCTGGGGTGATCAGGGCAGGTACGTAGTGGCCCAGGGTGAGAGAGCCTGATAAAGGAAGTGGCTGGGGTGTAGGCTCTGGACTGGTTGGTTTGCATATGAAAGGCCCTTTAGAAGGTGAGCTGTTTGCTACGTTTAGGAATTACCTAACCCTGAGAGGGGCAGTCCCACCAGGGTCTGGAAGGCCCCAAGATGTCAAAGCATCAGAATGCAGAAAATAAAAGGCATGGTTAATAGACACTGTGCATTGTGTGTAATTTACTGTTATTATTTTTTGAGATGGAGTTTTGCTCCTGTTGCCCAGGCTGGAGTGCAATGGTGCGATCTTGGCTCACCACAACCTCCGCCTCCCGGGTTCAAGTGATTCTCCTGCCTCAGCCTCCTGAGTAGCTGGGATTACAGGCATGCGCCACCACGCCTGGCTAATTTTGTATTTTTAGTAGAGACGGGGTTTCTCCATGTTGGTCAGGCTGGTCTCGAATTCCAGACCTCAGGTGATCTGCCCACCTCGGCCTCCCAAAGTGCTGGGATTACAGGTGTGAGCCACTGTGCCCGGCCTATTATTATTATTTAATTTAGAGACTAGTAAAATTTTTTTTTTTTTCGAGACAGAGTATCGCTCTGTCTGCCAGGCTGGAGTGCAGTGGCCCGATCTCTATCTCGGCTCACTACAACCTCTGCCTCCCCGGTTCAAGCAATTCTCCTGCCTCAGCCTCCCGAGTAGCTGGGACTACAGGTGTCCGCCACCACTCCTGGCTAATTTTTGTATTTTTAGTAGAGACAGGGTTTCACCATATTGGCCAGGCTGGTCTCGAACTCCTGACCTTGTGATCCGCCCGCCTCGGCCTCCCAAAGTGCTGGGATTACAGGCGTGAGCCACCGTGCCAGGCCTAAAAATATTTTTTAACAGATGGGGATCTCACTGTGTTGCCCAGACTAGAGTTAATTGACTACTTTTTAAAGAAGTTTTAGGTTTACAGAAAAATTGAGTGGAAAATACAGTGTTCCTGTATTACCCTCCCCACTGCCGACACACACACTTTCCCTATTGCTGAGGCCTTGCATTAGTGTGGCACATTTGTTCCAATAGAACCAATGCTGATATATTGTCATTAACTAGGGTCCACAGTTGACATCAGAGTTCACTCTTTGTGTTGTATACTCTGTGGGTTTCAGCAAACGCACAATGCCCTGTATCCACCATTCCAGTAAGTTATAGAATCACTTCGCTGACCAAAACCCCCTGTGCTCCACACAGTCGTCCTCCGCTCCCCTCCAAACCCTGGTGGCCACTGATCTGTTTACTGTCTTCATGAGAGGGAGTCTTGCTCTGTCGCCCAGGCTGGTGTACAGTGGCACGATCTCAGCTCACTGCAACCTCTGCCTCCCGGGTTCAAGGGATTCTCCTGCCTCAGTCTCCTGAGTAGCTGGGACCACAGGCCCGTGTTGCTACGCCCAGCTAATTTGTGTATATATATTTTTTCAATAGAGATGGCGTTTTGCCATGTTGGTCAGGCTGGTCTTGAACTCCTGACCTCAAACAATCTGCTCGCCTCGGCCTCCCAGAGTGCTGGGATTACAGGTGTGAGCCGCCGCGCCCGGCCCACGGTTTTACCATTTCCAGAATGTCACATAGTTGGAATCATACTGGCTGCAGCCTTTGGAACTGGCTTCTTTCATCTGGCAATATGTGTTTACGTTTCCTTCCACGTCTTTATGTAGCTTGAGAGCCCATTTCTCTTTCTCTCTGAGTAATATTCCATTGTCTAGATGTATCACAATTTAAATGTAATGTTCTTCCGTTATTACTATTTTTAAAAAATGACAATGGCTTCTGTGGTGAGGGCTGGGCTCCAGAAATATTCAGACAGTCTAGGGTGGAGGCCCGATGAGACAATTATCCGGGCCCTCAGGCCCACGGTCAGATGATGAAGGTGGGACTCATCCCTGGGCTTGGAGAATCTGGGCAATTGTTTCTCTCCTGCTCTTCACCTGGCTCCTGCAGGCAGCGCTGTCTATATCTGGCTTTTTTTTTTTTTTTAAAGCAAGGCCTTTTAGCTGGTGGTGACCCAGTGATAACCCCCTTCATCAACAGGCCCACGGGCAGGAAAATCCCACACAGGAGAGGCAAGAGGGCTCTCCAAGTCGGCCAGAGTTGAAGCATCCTCTGCTTGCCTGATCAACCACCAACAGCTTTGGGAGGTAAAACATCCAAGAGAAAGGTGCCGCTGAGCCAGGCGCGCCAAAGCTGTCCCCGGGGACCCCTGGCAGCCAGGCCTGGCCTGCTGAGCCTCCTGGCCCATACGGTGGGCCGTGGGCTGCGGTGAATGGGGGTGAGCTCCCTGCCCTGCCTGCCCCAGCCCTCCTCAGAATCCCTTTTCTTTCCAGACATAAACGAGGCCCACCCAGAGTCTCGGACATGGTTTGCTGCTCCTACACAGGCTGCTGGCTTGTGTGGCTCTCAGACAGGGCGTCTGCTCTCCCCTTGTTTCATAGTGAGACACTGCATTGACCCAGCCTGGCCTGTTCAGATGTGTGTGTGTGTGTGTGTGTGTGTGTGTATGTGTGTGTGTGTGTGTGTGTGTGTGTGTCTGCAGAGGGGGTGGTGCTGTGGACAACCTCTCCTCCCTCTCCAGAGCCACGCAACCAGGACCCAGATGTCTATGGGGGATCCTGCTGCTGTGAGGACCAAAAGGGAGAAGGTGCTCAGGCCTCAGGCACACCTGATGTTCTGCCACACCCAGCTTGCTTCGGTGCGTCTGCCCCACTCATTGGCAGCGTCTGATACAACCCCAGCTCCTGGAGTCTCAGAACTGCTTGAAGCTACATGAAAGTCACAACGAGCCAGTAAGAGTGATCAGGAAATACCAGCCATTTCATCTTCTCACCCGCGACACTCAGAAATAGCCCCAAACACACGCCCCAGCTCTAATACGTCCCAGCTGGTGTTGGACAGACACCTCAAACGTTTCAGCCATTCTCGGAGGTCACAGGAGCAGCTGGCAGGTGGCTGCCCTGCCCAGCAAGCAGGCGGGTAGAACTGTGCAGATAATTTAACACCAGAAGTTAGGTACATGCTTCGGTCCTGGGGCCTCTCCTTCTCAACCTGGTTCACAGTCCTCTTCTTCCAGGGAGGCAGCCCTGATTTCTATGCAAACCTCAGCACTCCTTTATTGCCTAACCTTAGCCAGTGAGGGCGGTCAGGCTCCCCTTGGTTATAAATGCATTCTTCCATCACATCCTCACCCCAATGCTCTGTTGGCTGACCTTGTCCTTGAGGGAAGGTGAGGAAAGAATCAGATGTCCTGTCCTCGGCCCCTGCTGGCCCAGGCCATGGTGCCACCGGCTGCATGGAGGTCCACACGCTTCTGGCTAATGAACGCTTCTGTTTTCTCACGGGTCAAAAAAGTGAAGAAACGAGGGGGCTGGCCTCCCTCGAAGTCAGGGGCCCATCCTGGAGTCATCTGGGCTTTTCCTGCAGGACTTGGCGGCATGGAAGGTGCCCGTGAGCAGGAGGGATCGTGCTGTTACTGTTTTTTGCTGACAGTTGCCTGAAGCCTAGTGGGCTCCTGAGCCTGCTGTGCTGAGAGGAGCTGTGCACCCAGAACACGCAGAGGCCTCTGTGAAAGTGAAGGCAGGGAGTCCTGGGGTCCTGGAGTGGCCAGCGCCGGCCTGGAAGGGAGGCAGCTTGCCCGAGGCCCTGGACTCCAGGCTGGGTGCGGCCTGGGCTCCACACTGAAGGCGGGAGTGGCTGCTTTCTGTCACTGCACTCAGTGAGGCTGGCAGCTCTGCCGGCTCCCTGTCCCCAGGGCCCTCCCCTCTCTCGCATGCTTTAATGTCTTCCCTTCCTGAAGGGCGGAGAAGAGAGGTCAGCCTTGACCACAGCATGAAGACAGCAGGAAGTGTATGAGCAGCTGTTGGTGGTGGAGACTTCAGGAGGGAGGAGGTGGCTTTTCATATTTACCAAGGGCTCATTCTCCCTTCCATGTTATTGGGGCGTGAACTAGTTCATTGTAAACTTGTCTGGTGGTGGAGTCAGAGGCTGGAGCTCAGAGTCTTGGGAGCCTCCTGCCGCTGCCTTGCTGTGTGTCTCGGGGCAGGTTGCTTCCCCTCTCTGGGCTCACCAGCAACCAGATTCAGACAGTCTAGAGGACCGATGAGTGTTCCCCTGGTTCTTCCAGGGGCAGCCCATTCTTGGGGGGACATGGGCAGCCCCAGAAGGAAACCTATTCCTTGAGCTTTGATACATATCCTGAGATCTGAACCTGGGAACTGCAGGTGGAGGCCAAGGAAAACCCAGTGAGCCCAGGGTGGGGTGTGCAACGGCATCCAAGGACGTGGAGCAAGAAGACGAGGCATAAACCAGGCCTGAGCCGGGGTCTCCAGTTCCCTTAGCCCTACGTCAAGGCGGGCTGAACTGCAGCCTAGTGACTGGGGCTGGAAGCTGGCATCGAGCCCATGCCATCCATTCGTCATGGTTTGCTGTAAATAGAATCATATTGTTCACTATTTAGTACACTGTAAATAAAATGGCAGCAATATCTTCATTATTAACAACTTGGGCATGGTGCTAGTGACTGTATGTGTGTTTTCCCATTCACTCTTCACAATAATGCAATGAGGTGGTATTGACATGATCATCATTCTATAGACTGAAGGTATCAGGGCACAGAGAGGTTAAGTGACTTGTCCAAAGTCACACAGCTACTAAGTGGCAGAACAGGATTTGAACCCAGGCCTATACTGTCTTTTAATAAAAATGGTGAAAAAAAGACCTGAAGGAATATTCACTAGATAGCTCTCCATTAGGACACTGTCGGGGAGGCTGAGTTGGTAAGCCCAGCTGGCTACAGCTAGTTGTCCCCAAAGAGGTCACTTGAGTTTCACACCTGGAAAAAGAAGAAATCTGCCCATGTCGCCCTGGCTCTTCCCTCTCCAGCATCTGGCCTGGGTCTGGCTGGCAGGTTTACAAAAAGAATGTTTAACTTCACCCAAGGACTCGCTCCAGGGTTTCCTTTGCAGAAGGACCTGGACCTTCAGTCATTAAAGGGATTTAATTTTCAAGCTGAGACATGAGTGTGAACATTTCAGATACAAGCTTTTGTGTGTGTGTAAAGCAAGAGATGCATGGATCAGTAGAGGTGAGTGGGGTGCCAAAGGATGGGCCAGACAGCAGGGACAGGCTCCAGAGAGGAGAGAGGAGAGTCGTGACTAGAGAGTGGGTGCCTCTCTGTGTGTGTGCGTGTGTGTGTGTGTGCGCTTGCAGGCACGTGTGTATTCATGCCTGCAGGTGCATGTGCACATTGGTGTGCATATGTGCATGCACTGGTGTGTGTGTGTGTGTGTGTGTGTGTATGTGCACATGTGTGGTGGCTTTCTGTTGTCACTGCGGAGGAGGTTGGGGGGTTGCAAGGCTGCAGCACTGTCCAAGGCCATGTGGCCGTGTTGTGGCAGAACAAAGCACACGGGGTCTCTGGCACACGGGAGCCAAAAGCACAAATAAATAAAGCAAGCAGTCCAGGCTGCAAATAGATGCAAGCCCGAGGAGCCCCCAGGTGGCTGCCAGCTTCCTCCCCAAGTGCAGCCCTGGCCCTGGACTCGGGGAGGAAGAGGCCCACCCCAACCTTCATGCAGGGCCAGGGCCTGGGCCGGGACCTGGAGCCCTTCTCAGAGAAAATCCTTTCTTAGCTAGCTGCTGTCTACTGCATTGATTCCACCACCATTAAACTCTCTTCTTCTTTCTGTGGCCAGTAGGCCTGGCCTCTGAGCCTTTCCATGGCTTAGGGCAGAAGGTGGTTTGCTCTGGCGACTGGGCTGAGGTTTTCTGGGTTCCTCCTATTCCCCAGTTGGCCTCCACTTCCCATCTCCAAGATGTGAGCAGAGACACTAGGGCTCTGGACAGCTGCTGGGTGGTTTTAGAGTCTGTGGAAATTTCATGTGGAGTCTTTCTGAAGTATTGTACTTGTCTTTCCTCACCCTCTTGCTTAACCCCTTTCTCTGCAGTTCCAGGGAGTATCTTGAGCAAAGGGTCCATCCACCCATCCATATACTCTTCCTTCCTTCCATCCGTCCACCCATTCATTCATCTGTTCATCCATCCATCCATCTTTCCTTCCTTGCTTCTATCCATTAACCCACTCATCCATCCATCTGTCCATGTATTCATTTACAAATGGACATCCTTCCATATTTTCCCCTGTGCTTCCTTCCATCCCCCCACCCATCTCCACCCATTTACCCACCCATCCATCTATCCATCCATATTTTCCTCCTCCCTTCCTTCTATCCACCCATCCATTCATTAATCTGTTCTTCCATCCACGCATCCACTCTATCTTTCTTCTCTTCCTTCCTTCTGTCCATCAACCCACTCATCTATCCGTCCATTTATCCATCTATTCATCTATGTGTATTTCCTTCCTTTCTTTCATCTACCTACCCACCCATCCTCCACTCATTCACCCATCCATCCATCCACCCACCCAGCCTCCATCCATTCATCCATCCATCCATCCATCCATCCATCCACCTTTCACCCATTTATTCATTCATCTGCCCATCCATCCATCCATTGACCCATTGATTGATTGTTCTGTAAAGCATTGATGCTACCTGGTGAAGTGTTCACCTGGTTCCCGTCCCCACTTTGCTTGCTCTTTGATGTAGGACACGGATCCAGGCAAAGACAATTCTGAGAGAGCAGAGTTGTAGGAGAAAAGTGCCAGCTGCTGTGGCGGCTCAATGCAAGGGCTCCATGCTGAGGGGCATTTGCTTCTCAACTCCTGCGTGCTGGTCAGGGTGGGATAGCGCTAAAGGAGACTGTGCTATCTGACCACGTTGCCTACCCAACTCCATTGTGTGTGTGTGGGCGAGTAATTCACCAGTGTGAGTTGGCTTAGAAGCAAACAGAGAATGCATGAGGCAAGAGGATATAATTGCAATAATGAGAACAATAATGGGATGGTCATCACTTACTTGGTGCCTATCGTGTGCTGGCACCATACCAAACACCAGGCCCAGATTCTTTCATTTAATTCTCTCAACAATCCCATTTTACAGAGGAGGAGGAAGTGGAAATTCAGAGGAATTAAGGTAACTGCTCTGATCTGAGGTCAGAGCCTGGGAGAGTTCAGGTTCTACCACTGTCACAAGCTGTGTGACCTTGGCCAAGGTTTTTAACCACTCTGAACAGCAATTTCTTTATCAAAAAAGAAGGATTTGCCATGGAATTGTGGCTCTTCATCTTTTCAAGCCTGTGAACTGCATTTTAATGTCAACCCTTCCAGGATCTCTTCACGTGCGGGCGCTTTTATTTTTAGGTTTCATTGGTTGAGAAAACTCACAATGACAAAAAGCTACTTTGAATTCAGTAGTGGTTTAAAATCAATTTGTATTCGATTATTTGCAACTGCATGCGTATACATTTGAAAAATAGCCCTGAGATGGGCATTATTTATTCAGGCTACACATGCAGGATGGGTGTGTGGATCCTGGTCTGTGCATTAAGACTCTGTAGCCTCCCAGGGGTCAGGCCCACGTGCCCTCGTCCCTTCCAGATCTACATTCTATATTCAATAAAGTGGCCAGCTCCTGCTTCCCCATCTCCTTGGATATCAGTGAGGGAAGACAAAAACAGATAGGACAATGAACAGAGAGACTCTGATGGAGGTTGACTGTGATGCCAACAAGACAGAAGGAGGAAGGGAGAGGGTCTGCAGTAACCCCCCGCCCCACCTCAATGGGCTCCACAATGAGGCTAGTTCCCCGAGTCCGTTGCCCAGAAGCAGATGGCGCGGCCAAGCAGAACACGGTGTCAGATGCAGGCCACCCCTGTTTCAGGTGAAGGTCTCCATCATGAGTATCTTTTGCTCATCAAAGATTGTAATTAGTCCAGGCTGAGAACTGGAGGGGCCAATGTGGGGTGGGGTGGAGGAGATTGCTGGGGGGACCCCACCAGCCATTCTGAAGGGAGACGGCTGCAGCTGGTGCTGGGCTAGGCATTGGGGGTGACAGGGGCCCTGGGGCGTCTGACTGATTCTGGCCAGGGCTGGCTGGTACCACGGATCCAGCAAGCTAAGTTCTTGAGGGGCTCTTCCTGGATGGAGGTACCTAAGAGGAAGGTGTGGTGGTGGTGCCAGGGCTTTGTACCATGGGGCCACTCTTCAAATGCCAGTTTCCTCCTAGATTCCAAAACAGAAAATGCAGAAGGCTGGGAAACATGTCAGACTTTCAATTTATCATTCCTTTCTGGGCTTCGATTTGGGTTAAGTGCACACATCAGCATTCTGGCCTCCCTGGGGAAAGGAGAGCAGAGCTTGTCCTGCTTCCCTCTCCACCTCTTCCATGGTCTCCCCCTCCTGCCTCCCTGCTGGCACAGGGGGCTCGGCTCATGATGCAACTGCAGGCAAAGGAAGCTCTGGTGGCTTCTCGACTGCTGGCTCTCTCTTGAGCCCAGGGAGGCTGCCTGTGGCCAGCAGCATGGCTGTTTGCCCAGGGGAGATAGACTGGGCTTGCACTGCTAGTTTCAGCCTTTTGAAAGTTGCTAATGAGCTGGAGTTGGACTTTGGGTCTTGCAGACCATTTGTTGAATGATTTCAGGATCATACAAACATTCCAATAAAGCAGGTTACAGTTTGGATTTTACTGTGTGCCATGTTAGCATCCAGATACTTCCAAGCAGCTGGCCGTTCCTCCCACCCCATCTAGATGAGCTCCCATAATGTTTTCCCTCACAGCTCCTGGTTCTTTTTCTTCAAGCATGTCTCACAGTTTGCAGTTACTTGGCCTGTGTGTTTGTGTGTCACTCTCCCCACTGGGGGTGAGTGCCATCAGGAAAGGATTCATACCCATGGCTCTCCAAAGTCAGAGTTCATGGACTGGATGGATGGTTGGTTGGATGGAAGGATGGATGGATGGGTGAGTGGATGGATGGATGGATGGATGGGTGGATGGACGGATGGATGGATGGGTGGATGGGTGGATGGGTGGATGGGTGGATGGGTGGATGGCTGGCTGGCTGGCTGGATGGATGGATGGATGGATGGGTGCATGGATGGGTGGGTGGGAGGATGGCTGGATGGATGGATGATGGGTGAGTGGGTGTGTAGATAGGTGTTTGGATTGATGGGTGGTTGGTGAGTGGGTAGATGGGTGGGTTGATGTTTGAATGGATAGATGGATGAATGGATGGGTGGAAGGATGGGTGAGCAGATATTTGCATGGATAGATGAATGGGTGTGTGAATGGGAGACGTAATGGAAAAATGAATGAATGGTTGGATGACTGGATAGATGGATGAGGGGTGGGTGCGTGAGTGGATGGGTGGACAGATGGTTGGACGGATAAATGAGTGGGTGGGCATATGGGAGGGGTGATGGAAGAATGGAGGGATGGTTGAATGAGTGGATGAATGGATGAGGGGTGGGTGATTTGCTTGAGTGACAGAAAGCAGTGGAAGTGATACTTTGGGACTGCTGAGGCTAGGGCAGAAAAGCCTTCTGGCTTCTGCCTGTGTCCACTGCCTGGAGGACAATTAGACATCACCTCTCAATAAGAGGAGAGTCCAAGACTCCGCAGCCATTTTTAACCCATCACACCAAGCAGCTATTCATCCAGGTTGGCCTGAAAAAGATGGAGTCCTTGGGAATCTATTGGACCTTGAAATCTAGCGGACCTTGAAATCTATCCTCCACATGTAATTCCCTTCCTTCACATGGCAGCCCACTGAAATTATGTTTATGTTAGGCAAGTTATGGCATGCAGATCAAACGCCCCCAGTCTTCCAAGCCTTTGGGGATAAGTGAGTCACAGTCACGTGTACAGCCAACTGTGCAGGTGTGTTTATCTTTATCTGTGTTAGTGCAGGACCTTGGCCTCAGTGAGTTTGTGATCTCTCCCCTTCTACCATCCCTGGAAGGGCGGGGAGCCCTCACACACCCTTGATGGTCAGCCCTGACCTCTTCCCATCACTCCCGGCTGCCACCTTGGTGTCATAATGGGTGGCTTGGACCCCAATCCTCACCTGATTTCTTTAGAGGGATAGGGAAACCATCCATCCCTCTGTGTTCTGTAGTCTTGGGGGCCCCATCCTAGGCTGCCTGAGCTCTGGAGGATAGCGGGGAGGAGTGCAGGAGGCTCACCTGGCCCCACACTCAGCTGTTTTCTTTCCAGAACAGGCCGAGAGGCTGCAGGTACTTGTCCTTGAGCCCTGTGACTCCATTATCTCAGGGAACCAGAATCCTCCCCTCAGGGGCCCCATCCCTCCCTGGCGTCGTGTTCTCCAGTCTTCACAGATGTGCCTGTGGGTGCCCCTAGCCAGGTCCAGACATGGCCCACGTTCTCCTCCTGGAAGTCTACTCAGCTTCCTTGCAAACAGGACCTAAGAAAACAGATGCAGGAAGACTTTTGCACCTCAGCTCAGCCCAGCTGGGACCCAGGGACCTCAAAGGCCCCTTCTCTGCAAAGCTCCCGTCAATCCCCCACCATCACCAACACCCCCTCCCCAGCCCCCAACAAGGCTTCCTGAGAGTTTGCCGGGTCCTCTGGTGATGTGTGCACATGTCAGTCACCCCACAGAAGGAAGTGAGGTCCTAGGGGTGAGGAGCTGCATCTTAGTCACAGCACAGTGCCCTCCAAAGTGACCTAAGAAAGGTGGCCCCACAAGGAGGAAGGAGGTGGGAGATGCATTTTGCAATTCAAGATATGGGTAAAACTCATTAAAAATCAAAAGCCCGGTGTGCACACACACTGTGAGGCTTGTAGAACAGCCAGGTTCAGTTCTCCCTGCCGTCTGCTGCATGGGAGTAGCCTGGTCTCCTGGAGACCGTTTCTAAGACCTTGCATATAAGACAAGGCATCAGCCCCACACCCACAGGCTAATACACAGCAGAGGTGGGAGTCAGGCCCGGGGGGCCCGGCACGAGCAACTGCACCAAACCACTGGGTCGCTCTGCCTATGATGGAGGAAAGTGGGGGCTCCAGCAAGCCCACTCACGCCCACACTCCACCCTGGAGCCAGGCGCCTGCAGTGCTGCGTTTCTCACCTTGCTGACTCTGGGGAGAAGCGGCAGCTGGGGAGCCATGCTGACCTCCTGGACATGAACTGGGAAAAGGTTTGTTTTTTTTTTTTTAATTTTGTTTTTTTCTTTTTTGAGAAGGAGCCTCTAGCACTATCACCCAGACTGGAGTACAGTGGCATGATCTTGGCTCACAGCAACCTCTGCCTGCGGCTTCAAGCAATTCTCCTGCCTCAGCCTCCGAAGTAGGTGGGATTACAGGTGCGTGCCACCACGCCTGGCTAAGTTTTTTGCATTTTTAGTAGTGATGGGGTTTTGCCATGTTGGTCAGGCTGGTCTCGAACTCCTCACCTCAAGTGATCTGCCTGTTTTGGACTCCCACAGTGCTGGGATTACGGGCAGGAGCCACCGCACACGGATGAAGAGGTCTCTTTTTCTGGTGGCTTCTGTCCCACTGGCTGGGTGGCCATGGGGAAACCAGAAGTCCGATTCAGACTTAGGCTCTGGGAGTGCTCACCCGGCCTTCAGACCCCAGGATATCTGCCAGCCCCGGATATAAGGTTGAGAAATTATCCGGCCCAAGTGGTGAAGTTCAAAGTTGAGAAAATCGAGGTCCCAAGAGGGGAAGTCATTACATTAGGGCTTCCCAAGAACAGATCCAGAACTGGAATCCATACCTCCAGACTCCCTGATGCTTCCAGAGAAGAAGTGGGGTGTATATATAAATAAAGAGGGGGTGAAACCAACAAGAAAATGACATGCTCTGTTGCCTCCCTGAATGCCAGTCGTACCTTGCCTCACCTCAACCCCATCAGCTGCCTCTAGTCTTCATCAACCCTCACCTCTCGGAGGTTCCCCGAGCTGGGCTTATCTTCCTAACCTGGACCCCCAGGAAGAGTCCCTGGGATGTCCTTGTCTCTAGAGAGGCCTGTGGGTACCATGTCGGGAGGCCCGCCAACTGTCCCTTTGACATTATTCGCTCATTCATTCATTCAGCACCTACTTCTTAAACACTTGCTGTGTGCCAGGCCTTGTGATCTCCTCTGGGACAGAGAGGCAAACCCGGCTGAGGTGGTCCCTGCCCTTGTGATGCTGAAAGTCCACAGGGGACATAGGCTTTCAAACAAGCACGAGAGTTCCTTATGATAAGGGAGAGGCGGTTCTCATCTTCCTGGAACAGCTGATGCTCATGAAGAGAAGTGAAGGATGAGTAGGGGATGGCAGAGCCCACCTGCAGGTGCCAAGCCTGGGAAAGGAGGAAATGTGGCCTATGGGGTCCTGAGTGTCTAAAGGGAGGACACAGAGGGAGGCGGGGCATCAAGGAGGCTGCCGAGGTGAGCAGGCCCACGAGGACAAGGAGGAACCCCTGGAAGATGCTGGGGCTGTGTCAGGAGGGCCTTAGAGGCCGCATTGGACCTCGCTCTACCCTGTCCCTGGCAGGTGGATGTGAGTCCACCCAGGTATTTGCAGCGCTGTAGGGCTCACTCCTTGACGAGGCGGCCTTTCCCTGCCCATCGGCTCTCTTAGTTCCTAGCAGGTTCCTGCTGTCAGGCTAAAGCCTGCTCCTGCTTCCCGATGTGCCACCACTGCACCCAGGGTTCTGGGGCCACAGAACTCATCTCATCCCTCCCTTGGCTGCTGTCCAAGTTTCTGAAGGCCAAACACCACCCCTATAAATCTTCTTTTTGTTTCTTAGATCAAACTCAACCAGCTCTGCCTTCCACACCTCCTATTAACAGGATGCACTACATAGCAGGCAGGCACCTTTGGGGGTGATGGACCAGCCTCCCATAGTGCTTGGGGCCCACGCTTTAACTACCACCCCCCAACCCATGTTGGTTCTGTGGGACCTCCCCCACCATCCCGGCCACAACTGCCCAGGAACTGGGCCCAGATCGGCCCGTCAGCTCCTTTCTCTTTGGGACCATTGTTATGACCCAGCCATTGGGTGAGCGTGGTCCCGGGGGGAAGTTGCTGAAGGTAGCCACCTTCTGCTGAGGGGGGCGGGAGTGGAGGGTGGGGGTGGGAGAAAGGGGCACTGCCTGGATGTCTGGCCTTTGCTAGCTCCGCAGCTACCCTCCCTCAGGGCCAGCGCATCTCTGCCCCAGGGCACTGCTCTGCCCCACCCCCTGGCTGAAGCTGGGGTTCCCTTCCCTGCAGGCAAAGCTTTCCCAGCGCTTCTCCTTTCCCTCCCTCTCCTTACCTCCCTCTCCTCTCCTAGGCGGCGCCAACTAGGTGAACTCAGCTTGCTAAGATCTCTTTTGAAATAAGGTTCCTGCAACAGAGGCTGGGGGTGCAGGGGGAAGAAGCTTGTCTTGGGGATTCTGCTGCTTCTATGAATGAGCGTCGGGCCAGGTCAGGCTCTCTGGGCTTCACAGCCAAGCCGTGGGACAGGAAATGTTCCAGTCGATGTGGCGTCGCTGCAGAAGTGCCCACCTGCGGCCAAGGGTTATGGCTGGGGTTGCAGGCCTTTTCCCCGCAGTCACTTCCCTGCAGCCCCAAGCCTGGGAGCTTCTTTAGTTTCTGAAAACGTTGCTCTCCCGGGTGTTAAAGAGTCCCTTAAGGCAGCCACTATCCCGCCCAGGAGCCTATGATTAGGATGTTACTATTATTTTCGTTATTGCGATGAATGATAACAATAAACACAACTTCTGCTGAGAGCCCACAAAAGCCCTGGCTGGGAGGAAGCCCACGGGGACACTTCTCCAGGACTGAAGAGCGTTCGTCCCACCACCCCTCGCAGCCCCCCGGGATCTCCAGGGCCACACATTGGCTTCATTGAGCCCTGATCCCACGGAGCTGTAGACTGTTGGGGTGGGGACAGTTCTTGTCACCTGGAATAATCCTGTTCCTTTGAGGAGAGGGCCATGTGGCCTAGAGAGGGAACAGATGTACCCGGGGGCATGGTGTGAGGCAGCTGCAGGGCCTGGACCAGAGATCCTCGGACTCCAATTCCAGGCTCCAATCCTGGGCTCCAATCCGGGTTGCTGGGCTCCCTGGTGTTTCCTCTCCCAGGAGGGCTGGGGGTCTTAGGCCAGAGATGTGGGCCAGTGGAAGAGGACAGCCCTCGCCAGGCAGGCCACGGCCCTTCTCGCTGGATGCTTACCTTCTCCTGTCTCTTCTGTCCAGGCCAGCCAGGGTCACGCTGATGATGTGGCAGGTGTGGCCTGGGCTTTGGGTCCAGCTCCTGGGAAGGGCCAGCCGGAGGCTTCACGGGGAGGCTCCGAGGCCGGGGCTTGGCTAGGCACGTTTGGAGTGTGGGGGACTCCTCCGTCAGGGAGCGTCAGCCATCATCACAGCTGGCTGATCTGGCAGGGGTGTGGCTAGCTCCTTCCCTAAGGCCCCATTCCCAGAGCATTGATGGCACAGCCTTGAGACCAGACAGCTGCATTTCTATCAGGCAAGGGCGGGCGTTCGGCTGAATGCCCATGCTTGCTTGCTCATTTTTAGGTGCCATTAAGGGAACAATCCCTGAAAAAGGCAGTGGGCAACCCCCTCCTGGGCAGCCCAGTCAGCACCTGGCCTGGGTCATGCATAATTTAGGTGCTGTGTCTGCTTGCAGGGAACACTCGCCTGATTGTCAGCCACAGGGCGCCCTCCTCCTCGCCTCGCCTTGGCAGCGATGCTCTGGGCTTGGGGGCACGGAGGTGACCAGGGCAGGAGCCAGGCTGCCCGCGGTGCAGGGCCCACCTCCACCCCAGCTCCTGCCCACGCCGCGGCTCTGCCCTGCCGCCTCTCTGCCTCCGCCAGCCGCGAGCACAGTCGGCACATGCGCTAGTGCTTTACCCTCCTGAATCTTTCATGGCGCTCTAGAACACTGTTCAACCATATGCCGCGGGGTCACTGCAGGGCTGCGCGCTCCAGCAGCAGGGTCGGGAAACAGAGGAGGCGGAGGTGGTGAAGGTGGGGGTGGGGGCATGAGAGTGGTCGCGGAGGAGGCGCAGGCCTGAGTCCCAGCCACAGCTAGTGAAGGACCAGGGCAGCTTCAAGAAGCAGGCGGAATCTCCCAGCAGTGGGCACGGCTGCTGGCCGTGCACACACACATGCATGTGAGCGGACGCACACACACACAAAAGCATGCACACAAACACACAGAACACACAGAAACACACACATAAACACATACAAACACACAGACACACACAGATGCACATGCACACATAAACACGTGCACACGCAAACATGCACACACATACATAAACACACACTCACATGCACATACACATACACAGATGCACATGCACACATAAACACATGCACACACAAACACACACACATAAACACACAAACACACGCACAGACACACACACAGATGCACATGCACACATAAACACATGCACACACACATGCACACACACAAAACCTGCATACACACAAACACATGCACACACAGACACACAAGCACACACACATAAACACAGGAACACACACAGACACATAAACACACACATACGCACACATGGCATCAGGAGGGATCTATGGATAGTCCTGGCTGAGAGAGAGGTGGAGTCAGAGGAAGAGGGGCCCAGATGGAACAGGAGGAAAGCAGGACAGTGGGCAGGAGGGTGGCGGAGGCCCTGGAGGAACAGAGAGAGCTGGGAAGGAACACAGAGGAGAAGGCGGAGACCCTGGCTGCAGCCCCTGTCCTCCTGTTCAAGCCCATTTCAGGGGCTTTTGTCATGTGGCAATCCAAGTTCTCCCCACTCCTCATGCTCCTACTGCATGAGAACATAGACAAGGCCACTGACGCCTGACCCCCAGATATGGTCCCCTGGCCTGACAGAGATGAGCCGTGTGGGCCTTTCTCCAAATCGACAACAAACGTGTCCATCAAACCCACCTTGCACTGACGCTTGCAGAGAACAGAGAAAGAGGGATGCCTCTTGGCTCCTTTTATGAGGCAGTTTAACCCTGATACACAGACCTTCCACCAAAACATCGAGAAAAGAAAAGAAAATTACAGGTGGGCCTCGCTCATGAATGGGAGTGCAATCGTCCTAAGACAGACACCAGCAACTCTGACCAAACAATAGGCAAAAAGTGAACATATCACAACCAAGTTGAGTTTATTCCAGGAATGGAGAGGTGGTTTAACAGTGGAGAGGCTATCAGTGTAAGTCACTGCATTAACTGAATAAAGAAGGCTCACCTTGAGAGAGTCTGAGAGGACATTTGTAATCCACATCCATAACTATGATATGTCTATGTCTGTATCCATATTTATATCTATATCCATATCCATATCTACATCCATATCCATATCCAATCTATCCATATCTATATCTATATCCATAACCATAGCTATATCCATATCCACATCCATATCCATATCCATATCCACATCTATATCCATATCCAATCTATCCATATTTATATCCACATCCATATCTATATCAACCTATCCATATCTGTATCCATATCCATATCTATATCCATATCCATATCTATGTCTATACTCATATCTATGTCTATGTTTAGTGCCCAGAATATATAAAGAACTTCAATATGAAGGACAGCTGAGCCCCCACGTTTGCTGCAGCACTATTCACGGTAGCCAAGAAATGAGATCAACCTCAGTGTTCATCAAGGACGCTGGATAAGGGAAATGTGGTTCATATGCCCAGTGGAATATTATTCAGCCACAAAAAGAACGAAATCCTATAATGTGCAGCAACATGGATGGAACTGGAGGTCATAATATAAAGTGAAATTTGCCAGGAACAGAAAGACAGATACTGCATGTTCTTATATGTGGGAGCTAAAAAAATGGATCTCATGGCGGTAGAGAGTAGAATAGTGGTTCCCAGAGGCTGGGAAGGGTAGGGAGTTGGAGAGAGGATGAAGAGAGGTTGGTTAATGGGTACAAAAATACCGTTAGATAGAAGGAATGTGTTCTAGTGTTCGATAGCATGGTAGGGTGACTGTGGATATCAGTAATTTGTAGTGTATTTCAAAATAGCTACAAGATTCAGAATGTTCCTAACTCAAAGAAATGGTAAGTGTTTGAAGGGATACATGTCCTAAAATCCCGATTTGATCATTACAGATTGTATGCATGTACCAATATACCACATATACCCCATACATATGTACAATTATTATGTGTCTATTAAAAACACAAAGTAAAAAAAGAAAAAAGAAGGTGATGGTGTAGAAAAAGGTGCTCAACCTCATTAGTCATCACAGAAATAGAATTTACAATCACAGCATTACACCAAATCCAAGAAAGAGAGTGGTTCAAAAGAAAAAGACATCCCAGATGTTGGTGCCGAGGGGCAGCTTGGGGCTTCCCACAAGGGTGGAGGGAGGGTGAATTGGTACGACCACTTGAGAAAGCTGGCAAGACCTACTGCAGCTGAACACATGTCCACCCAACAGCCCAGCAATTCCTTTCCCAGGCATTTCGCAAAGGAAACGTGTGCAAATGTTCACCAAGACTGCTCATGACGGCACCATAATAGCCCAAACTGAAAACCGAGCCAAGCATCCATCCACAGCGGCATATGGATACATGGATGGTGCTTTGTCCGTGAGATGGGCTGGGCTACAGCAGTGAGAGGAAGGAGCTATGACGTTATGTGGTGAGGCTCAGACTCCACGTGGGAGGAAAGAGGCCAGACGCAGGAGCGTACCTGTCATGTAATTCCAAAGGAGGCCAGATTAACCTCTGGGGTTAGTAGTCAAGGTCGTGGTTGTCTTGGGGGTATTAATGACAGGAAGAGGTAGAAGAGGACTCGGGAGCTGGCAATATTTTCTGCTTGATCTGAGAGCTGAGGACATGAAGGTACTCACTTCGTGAAAGTCCAAATGGAGCTGGTCACATAGTGTTAGACTTTTCTTTATTCATACTGTACTGCAAGAGAAAGTTAACTTAAAAGAAGCTGATGCGACAGGGACCCCCAAGAAGAAGGTCTTGAGCCCAGTTGGGGGTGCTTACTCTGGGCTTGCATTCATGCACTGTGAAGCTGAAAGTGGGACAGAGACCACATGGTTTTCAGAAGGTCGTCACAGCCATGGACATCCCAGCCACGGACTTCAGAGAGCGCCATGCTTCCAAACACTCACTCTCTGAGAAGTCACAGCACCGGGTATGGAGGGTCTGGGCAGATGACTTGTCCAAGGCCGCTCACAGGGAAGACCAGAGCTCAGCGTCCCTGAGAACCCTGCCCAGTGCTCATTCTGAGATCCCGTCCCTGTGTGACTGGTGGCTCTGCCTGGGGACAGTGGCTATTTTCTTCCCTCTACTGGTGGACTTTGGAGCCTCCATCCTTCCTGGTCTGGGGTCCTGATGACTTGCCCACCTCCAGGCTGTCCTTGACCTGCCAGTCAAGCGGATGAAACATGCCAGTGCTATATCAGATCCCCACCCACTGACAGCCTGGGGCCTGGGTGACCCCCACAGAGCCAGACCAACTCAGAGGAAAAGAGCAACACACTCCTGAGGAGGCAGCTGTGGCAGGAACAGGGGAGTGGAGGCAAAAGGGGAGGCCCTGCCACCTCAAAGACCGGGGAGGGAGGGACTCAACAGTCTTGGGCAGAGTCCCGGGTCCACCCCTCGAGATCCTGATCAAGTAGGCCGGGGAGGGTGGGGGCCCAGGACTGCTTTTCGCCAAATGCCGCAGGTGAGTCTTGGGCAGGTGGGCTTCCTGCACAGCTGGAGGCAAGCCTGGGAGAAGGGCTCTCGGCCGGCCCTGCCTGAGGTTTCTTTTTCGCGTCCCTGATGCCATCAGAGGGGCAGTGCTTGGGGGTGGCCAGAGGCAGAGTTCTGGGACGGGAGGAGGCTCTGCCACTCACTGACTGAGTTCTTGGGCAAGCTGGGCCTTTCGGATCTTCAGTCTCCCCATATGGTGGGGCCTCCTCTCAAGGCTTCTTTGGGGATAGGAGTGAGTCTGCAGCAAGCAGCTGCCCACCCCACTGCACTCCACTTGCTGAGAGGGAGACAGGAAGCTGCTTTCCCAGCCAGCGATGATCACAGCTCCATCTTGGACCTGCAAGGCGCAGATGTGTGAAGATCACGTGGGTGCTTGACCACCTGCGACATTTGCAAAGCAGTGAGAAGAGTGAAAGAGTAAGGCTGTCCATGCCAGGCTGTCTGGCCAATCCCCGGAGGCCACACCCATAGGCTGCCTGGAACTGGGGGCTCCTTACTTATCTCTGCCCCCAAGCTCTGGGTGTTCCTCCCCTTCCTGCCTTGCTTCTGCCCTGAGACTGCGGTAGAGAGTCCAGGCCTTCATACACTCCATCCCTGGGGCCTTCTCTCTTCCCTCTGATTAACAGCAGCAGGGCCTGAGCCACAAGTGGGAGGCCCCAGAGAAGGAGGTGGAGTGTGAGTGTGGTAGAACCGTCCAGGCCCCTACCCACAGGAAACACCTGGCTTCCAGGGCTCTGGCTTCACATAGGAGCCCAGAGGGAGCCCAGGACCTCAGGGCCAGCACCTGCCAGGATGTCCTGGGTGCCAGGGGCTCTGTGGGGAAGGCGGGCCAGTCGACCCAGGTGGCTCATGGTAGGTCACTGGGGAGGGTGTGACAGAGCTGTCCTGTGGCTGTGCTGGGAAAGAAGGGACCATATGGATTCATGGTGGGGAAAGGGGGCCGGAGGCAGGAGCACCCAGGCCCTGGGTGGTCAACAAATGTGCAGGCAGAAGGGTCCTGGCTGAAGCTGAGGGCACTGCTTCTGGCTTTCATGGAAACTTCTGGGACTGTACTGAGCCCCCTCCTGACCCCAGGGACCTTTAATGAATTTGCCTGTTCCAAAATGACCTGTGCGAGGGAACTGCAGCCTCTTCAGGGTGACAAGTCCCAGCCACCCCTGTGGGGTTTCATAGGAGGAGCTGATGGCTGCCCTGACGGTCACTACACAGTCCCCGGCACCTTGTCCACCCCACTGGGCTGGGGCTCCTCCACCTTGAAGTCCCGTGTGTCTGTGGATGAGACCAGCTTCTTGGCTCCTTTCCACCCAGTCCTTCCCTGACACTCGGGATGGAGGTGCGAAGAGACCCCACAGCTGAATGGTGAGAGCTGTAGCCGTGTCCAGGGTCCACCCTTAGCCTATGACGCCTTCCCTGCGGCTCCGGGAAGCAGAGAGGCCCAGTCCCACCCAGGGGGCCACCTGCCGGCAGCTCTGTGGATTCTCTCTCCCCACCTGCTTCTTGGGTGTGTCTTGACAGAGGAGACAAACGGCCCCTCCTCAGCTCCCCGGCTGCCAGGGGCTCTGAGTAAAGTGCAGTGCCTCTTCCCGCAGGCCTTCTGGGGACAGTGACCTTACCTTCCTACCAAGGGTCACCTCGACAGGAGACAGGAATGATTCTCTGGCCCCAGAGAGGAGCAGCCCCCATGGTCAGGCTCCAACTGACTGAGCTGAGCGAAGCCTAGAAAAACAAGAAGGAAGAGCCCCCCCGACACCCCGCAGGGCAAGCCCGTGAGGTGGGGGCTGACTGAGAGGAGAAGAGGGGGCACAGGACGACATAGCCCTGAGACGTCCTTAGAGGGGCAAAGCAGCGGCCTCAGGAGGTGACCCGCTTGGGTCCTGTCCTCCCTCCATTTTTTTTTTTTTTTGAGATGGAGTCTCGCTCTGTCCCCCAGGCTGGAGTGTAGTGGCGCAATCTTGCCTCACTGCAAGCTCTGCCTCCCGGGTTCACGCCATTCTCCTGCCTCAGCCTCCCGAGTAGCTGGGACTACAGGGGTCCGTCACCACACCCGGCTAATTTTTGTGTTTTTAGTAGAGACGGGGTTTCGCCATGTTGGCCAGGCTGGTCTCGAACTCCTGACCTCAAGTGATCTGCCCACCTTGGCCTCCCAAAGTGCTGGGATTACAGGCGTGAGCCACCATGCTCGGCCTCCCTGGGTTTTTCTGAGTAATTTGATGAGGCAGTTTGCAGCAGTTTGAGGGGGAAAATGGCAAATACTCCCCAGTGCTGTTCACTGGACTTGCCCAGCGGAAGAGGGTGGGTGACCAGCACAGGGTGGTGGGCGGGGAAGCCTGACCCCGGTGACAAGCAAATGGTGAGTGGACAAGTAGAGAGAGCCTTTGGAGAAGCATGGGGAGGCAGGTGGGGGTGAGGGGACTAGCAGCGACATGGGGCGACAGCAGTCAGGGAAGGCGGGCTGGTGGGTGTCATATGATCCGGGGCCGGCTCTGTGTTCATCAGCTGTGTGACCTGAAGTACAGGTTTTGTTTTTGTTGTTTTCGGTAAATCAAGGTGAAGCTCACAGCTCAAAACGAGCCGTTTTTAAGTGTACAATTCACTGGCATTTAGTATATTCTGTGTTGTGCAGCCACTACCTCTACAAGTTCCCAAACCTTGGCATCGCCCAAGAGGAAACCTCATACCCACTGGCTGTCAGTCCTCCTTCCTCTTCCCGCGGCCCCTGGCAGCCACCAATCTGCGTTGTCTCCATGTATTGCTTCCTCTGAATAATTAATAAAAATGCAATCAGCACTTTGGGAGGCTGAGGCGGGCGGATCACCTGAGATCAGGAGTTCCAGACCAGCCTGGCCAATATGGCGAAGCCCCCTCTCTACTAAAACACACAAAAATTAGCTGGAGGTGGTGGCGAATGCCTGTAATCCCAGCTACTTGGGAGGCTTACTCAGAAGAATGGCTTGAACCTGAGGGCAGAGGTTGCAGTGAGCCGAGATCGCGCCACTGCACTCCAGCCTGAGTGACAGAATGAGACTCCGTCTCAAAAAAAAAAAAAAAAAAAAAATACAATCAGGTTAAATGGGAGCTTTTGCATGTGGCCTGTGGCCTCTCTCACTGAGCTTTATGTTCTTAGGCTTCATCCGTCTAAGAGTTTCATTCCTCTTTAAGGAATCATATTCCGGTGTATGGATGGACCAAAATTCATTTGTCCATTCATTGTTTGATGGACATCTGGGTTGTTTCCACCTTTTGGCTGGCATGAATAATGCTGCTATGAATGTGTGTGCACATGTATTTGTTGAGTATCTATTTTCAGGTTTTTCTGGCTATATTCATAGGAGTGGAACTGTGGATTATATAGTAATTTGATGATTAACTTTTTGAGGAATCACCAAATTGTTTTCCACAGTGGCTGAAACATTTTACGTTTCCACCAGCAATGTGCAAGTGTTCTAATTTCTCTATAACCTCACCAACGCTTACTTTCAGTTTTAAAACAAAATTATAGCTGTTGTCGAGCGTGTGAAGTGGCACCTCAACCTCATTGTGGTTTTGATTTGCATTTCCCTGATGACCAACGCTGTTGAGCATCTTTTCGCGGGCTTCTTGGCCACTGGTATGTCTTCTCTGGAGAAACAGCTACTTATGTCCTTTGCTGCTTGCCCCTTTTTTGATCAGATTCCGAGGCAGGTGTTTTTTTTTTTTTTTTTTTTTTTTGAGACAGTCTCACTTTGTCACCCAGGCTGGAGTGCAGTGGTGTGATCTCGGCTCACTGCAACCTCCGCCTCCTGGGTTCAAGCAATTCTCGTGCCTCAGCCTCCTGAGTAGCCAGGACTACAGGCATGTGCCACCATAGCTGGCTAATTTTTGTATTTTTTGGTAGAGATGGGGTTTCCCCATGTTGGCCAGGCTAGTCTCAAACTTCTGACCTCAAGTGATCTGTCCGCCTTGGCCTCCCAAAGCGCTGGGATTACAAGCGTGAGCCAGCATGCCTGGCCCCGAGGCAGAGTTTTAAGCCTCTTTGAGCCTCAATTTTCTCATCTGTAAAATGGGGAACATGATAGTGCCTCCTTGATGGAAGGGTGGCCAACCATCCTGGTTTGCCTGAGATTATCCCAGTTTTTGCAATAAAAGTCTCTTGTCCCAGGAAGCCCCTCAGGCCTGGGCCGTCTGGGACAGTTGGTAACCCTACGTGCGGTTGTCAAGAGGCTGAACCAATAGGGTGCAGAGGAAACTTCTAGCACCAGGGACGGCCCAGAGTTCCTGCTCCGACAATGTCAGCTTTTATTCACTGTAATCCTCTTAGAGGCATGTGCATGGTAGAGAATTCTGACGTGTAAAAATGCAAAGGCAGAAATAAAAATCATTGAGAGCCAACCACACGTGGGAAACATTTGGGAAGGTTTTAATTTTCTTAGGTGATAGAACCCGAATGTGTTAATATAGAGAGGGGGAAGAGGCAGGAACGGGAGTGACTATTTAATGACTCATATTTATTGAATGCTTATTATATAGCAGCCATGGAAGGGGGAAGTTGGAGGCCCAGGAGAAAGAGGAGGGAGGGTCCCTTAGAGGCAGGGAAGTGAAAAGGAAGGTGTTGGGGATAATGGTGACACGGACGTTTCCAAGAAGGGAAAGTGGCTTTCAGGTCCTGCTTCTTCTCGTGGCCTTTCCATTTCCCTAGAACTTGAAACTCAGCCTCAGCTCCCACCAGCTCCCTGACTTGCAGGCAGGGTTGCAGCAGGGGCCTCCTGAAGCCCTGTAGATGCTCCGCCTCTCCTCTCACTGGGCTCAGGCAGGCTGTGCCTTGCCTCTGACATTCCCAGCCAAGGTCTTCAGATCCTGTGGACTCAAATCGACCATTCAACCCTTGCTGAATTCGCCATGGGTCAAGGCCTGTACTGCAGCTGCAGGTGCAGCGATGAAGGACCTGGGGGCCCCTTGAGAAGCTCCAGAGCAAGTGGATTTGACTGCCAGGAAACTGGAAGCCTGGAGGCTGAACTAGGCTGGGCACTCAGTGCTGGGAAGGCCCCGGACACCCCGGGAGGTACACTGGGTGTGGTCATTCCTGGTGGGAGAAGGAGAGCAGGTGCACAGCAGTCCTAAGTGAAAGCGGGCAATGACTGCCCGGATCCCTGCTGCAGCCCGCAGAGGCCCGCTGCTCACCTGTGTCTGGCTTTGAGGATACCACATCTAGTTTGCTGGCCAAGAATCAAGGCAGTTCACAGAAAGTAGAGGAAATAGCTTTGAGTTGCAAACTCCCAGGATGCAGGGTCCAGGCCTGTCTGGTGTCCCTGTCTCATATTCAGTCACACACAAAGATAGAGAGGCAGAGAAATGCTGGCAGTCAAGAGGCCTGGCTTCTGACACCTGCCATTTACCAGCTATGTGACCTTGAGCAAGTCATGTGTCAGGGTTGGAATAGAGCCTCCTAAAGTGCCAGTCTCCCAAGGAAGGCTATTAAGGTCTGTCCCCCAAGACACAGGGTAAGCAAGTTCCCATACAAGGCCACCTCTGCATTTGAAAGCAGCCAATAAGCTGCGGAGACATCTTCTTGAACCACTCTGTTCTCTATTCTCAACATGTAATTATGGAATACCTTTGATGTGCCTGGAACTTTCCAGCAACCCTCTTCTAAGAGGATACAGCAAATCCCTGCCTTCCTGGAGTCCAACTTCTGCCAGATTAGAATTTTTCTTTCTTTTTTTTTTTTAATTGAGATGGAGTCTCGCTGTGTCACCCAGGCTGGAGTGCAGTGGCGTGATCTCAGCTCACTGCAACCTCTACCTCCTGGGTTCAAGCGATTCTCCCACCTCAGCCTCTCGAGCAGCTGGTACTGTAGACATGTGCCACCATGCCCAGCTAATTTTTTGTATTTTTAGTAGAGATGGGGTTTCACCATATTGGCCAGGCTGGTCTTGAACTCCTAAACTCGAGTGATCTGCCCGCCTTGGCCTCCCAAAGTGTTGGGAATACAGGGGTGAGCCACCGTGCCTGGCCCAGATTAGAATTTTTCTATGTCACTCCAGACTGCAGGGCTTGGATCAATGATTAAAAGCCATAGGGAGATGGATTTGGGTTTGATGCTAGGAAGAACTTTCCAACCATTCAAGTGACATCAGAATGGAATGAGCTGCCTTGTGAGGGAGTGGTCAGGGTGTCTCTGAAGATGCTCAGGGAGAGTTGGAAGACCTAGCAGATGAGGTGGACAGGGTGTATGCTGGCCCCACGGTCCTACCTGCCGGTGTTCCTGGCCTTATGCAGTCCTCTCGCCTTCAGTGCAAGCAGCACCTGTGACTTGCCTTTAACATTGCAATAGAATACAGCAAAGCGATGGGATGTCACTCTTGTGATTTCATAAGATTGTGACGTCTGTCTTGCTGAGAGACTCTCTCTCTTGCTGGCTTTGATGGAGTAAGTGGCCACACTGGGGAGGCCCGCAAAGCAAGGAGCTGACAGCAGCCTCTGTCCAACAGCATGACGTGATGGTGACCTCTGGCCAACAGCCAGCAAGAAAGTGAGGCTTTCCATTTAACATGCCACAAGCAACTGAATGCTGCCACCATCCATAGGAGCTGGGAAGCAGATCCTTACTCGGTTGAGCCTGAGATAAGCCTGCAGCTCTGATCTTGGCTATAGCTTTTAGATGAGACCCTGAAGCAGAGGGCCCAGCTAAGCCACACTCAGACTCCTGACCCACAGAAACTGTGAGATAACAAACGTGTGTTGTTTTAAGCTGCCAAGTTTGTGATGATTTTGGTTTACAGCAATAACCAGCATGCGATGCCGTGAAGGAGATTCCTGCCTTGGAAGGTCAGACTGGCGCTCCTGTGGAGTCTCTTTACAGCCAGAACTTACTGGAGTATCTTTATCTCCTGCATTGCACTTAGTTCAGTTTCTTGCATAAGATAGGGACTCGGCAAATACCTGTTAAGTGATACGTTGCGTTAGCACTGGCTTATGCATCGGGGAAACAGGAGGCTGGCCTCCAAGGAGGATGTGTCAGAGCAGCATTGTGGTGGAAGCTGGAAGCCTGGATTCTGGGCTGGCTCCAGCTGCTTCCTCCCGGTGTGACCTTGGGCAAGGCTATCTGGGCAGTGTGTACCTCATTGGTAAAATATAGAAGTTACCCACTCACAGGTATGTGCGAGTCAAGTGAGCCAGTATGACCGCCTCTTAGGAAGCCCACGGAGGTAAGAAATTGTTATTATTTGTTGTGAAATGTCACAAGCATTCCTGCTGGTTGATTATGAGGCTCAGACACTTGGAGAGTTTCCTTTCCAAACAAGGCTCAGATGGTGCTTTTCATTTGAGTCCAAAGTCTCCAGGCAGTGGGCTGGTCTGAAGGTCCTGCTACTCATACCTGTTCTTCCTGCTTGCTCCTTAGAGAAACCCACGCTGAAAAGATATGATTACAGAACCCAGATCTTTGTTGAAGCCAGTGGGTGGCCTCCTCCTCGATGCATAATGTGTGGCTTGTATTTATTTTTAATACGAGTGCTGATTGTATGCCAGACAGTCTGAGGATTTAGAGATACAGCAATAAGCAAAATAGACAGAGTCCTTGTTCTTGTGAAGCTGATGTCCCAGTGGCAGAGGCAGGTGACAAAGAGGTAGACAATTATCTACATATCACATGGCGATGCGTAGCACCAAGAACAATTGAGCTGAGGAGAGAGGAGGGAATGGTGAGCTGATTTTTTAGATCAGCTGTTGGCAAACAACGGTCCCTGGGTCAAATCAGTCCATGGTGGCCAGTATTTATAAATAAAGTTTTATTGGAATACAGCGCTGTTCCTCCATGCATATGTGGCCTAGGACTGCTTTGGAGTCGAAAAGTTGCTGCGGAGACTGTTTGGCTTGCAAAGCTGAAAATGTTTACAATCTGGTCCTTTCCGGAAAAAGTTTGCTGATCACTGTTTAGATGGTGTGGACAGGGAAGACCTCTTGGGAAAGGTGAAGAAGCAAGCCAAACGGTTTCTGGCGGAAGAGGGCTCAAGGCACAGGGAACTGCAAGTGTCACGGCCCTGAAGCAGAGTGTGCTGGGCGCCGCAGAGGAAGGCAAGAAGGCCTGTTGGGAGTGAGGGAAGGAAGTTGTGAGGGCTGTGTGCTTCCTCCGATGAGGATGAAGGCCGCTGGGGTTTTCTGAGCCAGAGGCTGCTGTGTTTGACACTCGATGTGTTCCGACACTGCGGGGGACAGGGGGCTAGGGGAAGCATGGGGAGCTGTTGGGAGGCTACTGGAGTCATCGCATGATGATATTTGGGGAAGGTAAGAAGTGGCTGATTCTGGATAAATTTAGAAGGCAACAGTGCCGTGATTTGCTGATGAGACAAGAATGCAGGTATCTATGTTTTTAATGCTTTGGAGAGTTTGTTGAACGAATGAATGAGGTGACTTTCCAGAGATCAGGGGCCGGTCAGTGTCCCAGCAGGGCCCAGCAGCCAGCCCCCTGGCTCCTGTGACCCTCCCCGCCACATAGCTCTCCTTTTAGGGTCCTCCTTGGCACTAGTTGTGCGCTGACCTATGGACACTGGGAGTCCCAGATCCCTTGGTCACATGCGAGTCCAAACTTCTCGTCTCCTGTAGTTCAGGCCAAGATTTCTTCTTGAGCAGCCACTGCCACAGATTCTTTGGGTTAGCTGGAGGAGGCAGCAGGCTCTGCGTTTTCTTACCTACTCTGAATTCACCAGACTCTGATCTCATTATGCTTCTCCAGGCCATGAGAGCAGGCTTGCAGGGAGAAAAGTTGGAGCTGAGTCCCAGAAGAGCTGTAGGGGCGGCTTTCACCACCTTTAATCATCTGATACCAACAGCAGCCTCCTAATAGGTCATCTCTGCATTGCAGTGTTTACACTAATTAGTTAATACCCACGAATGCTTTGAAGGTGCCAGGTCTGCCAGGAGCACACAGGAGAGCAATTCACAACAGAAGGAGAGACGGCCCGAATCGTGGAGGCATCACCCTTCTGATGCATCGTCAGGGGCTACAGGCTCCCACAGGCAGCCTGGTGGGCGGTGTGCCTTGGGAGAGGGAGCCGGCCCTCTGGGGCCTGCCTCAGACACCCACTGCTGGCGGCTGCCATGGGGAGCCCCGTTTGTTCTGTGTTCAGGTCATCTCTGTGGAGCCCTTGGGGTGCTGGGGAAACAGAGTGGATGAGGGAGCTCAGTCTCCAGTCCCCCCAGCTTTCCCACCCACCCTCAGGCCTGGGTTCAGGTTTGAGTGGGGTGGTCCTGGCCAGGCTATGAGCTGCCTGAGGTTGGGGCCAACGCCCACCCTGGTGATACCCCCGAAGGCAGGGCACAGGTTACCTTGTGGGGACTTGCCTCCAGTTGCCTCCCTTTGTACCTCCCCTAGCAGAGCCTGGTACATGTCAGTGAGCCAGCTTCGATTTCCTCGTGGATGTTTGGAGGGACGCCTGGCTCCTTGCAGGGGTTGAGGCTCCTAGAGACGCTTCAAGCCCGGAGAGTCCGCCTGTCCCGCCAGGTGCAAAAGCCAGGTCTGCTAGACTCCAAACCGTCACCCCCTGCCTGTGGCCTGGCCTGCCCATTTGAGGTTAGGGAAGCTGGGACAGTCGCCTTTGATTCCGGAGAACTACGGGAGGAAGTGAAATGGTGGCCTCCCTTGGAGAGGAATAAGAACTCCCTCTTTGGCAAAAGCTGTGGGGAGCTTTCGCTCATTTTCTAAAACACAGTTTTGTTGAGATATAATTCATATGGCCTAAACTGTGTCCTTCCAAAATTCCTGTTGAGGACCTCATCCCCAGTCCCTCAGAATGTGACTATATTTGGAAATAGGACCTTTTAAGAGGTGATTAAGTTAAAATGAGGCTGTTAGGGTGGGCTCCAATCTAATGATTGATGTTCTCCTGAGAGAAGGAGATTTGGACTTATAGAGAAACAGCAGAGATGCCCACAGGCAGAGGAAGGACCATGTGACACTAGGCACCAGGAGAAGGTGGCCATCTGCAACTCAAGGCCAGAGGCCTCCGAAGAAACTGCCCTGTGGGCCGGGCACAGTGGCTCATGCCCATAAGCCCAGTAATTTGGGAGGCTGAGGCGGGAGGATCGCTTGAGTCCAGGAATTCAAGACCAGCCTGGGCAATATGGCAAAACCGCATCTCTACAAAAAGTACAAAAATTAGCCAGCTGTGGTGGCACACACCTGTAGTCCCAGCTACTCAGGGGGCTGAGGTGGGAGAATCGCTTGAGCCTGGGAGGAGGCGGCTGCAGTGAGCCATGATCACACCACTGCCAGTGAGACAGAGTGAGGCCCCATCTCAGAAAAAACAAAAGAAGAAACCAAACCTGCTGACACTTTCTCTGAAACTTCCAGCCTCCAGAACTGTGAGGAAATAGGTTTCTGTGGTTGAAGGCACCCAGTCTGTTGTATTCTGTTATCGTAGCCCTGAAAAATGAATCCACCATGTGACTCACCCATTGTGTTTTTGGCAGGTGGTTTTTGGCATATTCACAGATATCTGCGATCATCACTTAAGTCAACTTTGGAGCATTTCATCACCTTGGAAAAAACCCAAGCCCTTGTGCCCTTTAGCTATCATCCCAGCTACGGTTTGAATGTGACCCCAAAGGCATGCGTTGGACACGTAATCCCCTAATGCTTGTTATTAAGTAGGTGCTGTGAGTCATTTCAAGGGAAAAGTGGCAGCAGCAGCAGCAGCAAGACCTTAATGTTACTTAGCAACTGCAGAGATGGGCAGGCGGAGTGGCGGGGGTGGCAGGGTGGGGGTGGGGCGGTTCCGGGACAGTATTTACAGGCAGAGTCCTGGGAACTTCTTTTTCTTTTTTTTTGTATTTGTGTGAAGACGATTTCACCATGTTGGCCAGGCTGGTCTCGAACTCCTGACCTCAAGTGATCGGCCTGCCTTGGCCTCCCAAAGTGCTGAGATTATAGGCGTGAGTCACCACGCCCAGCCGAGTCCTGGGAACTTATGAGTCGGTCTCAAAGGAAAATGGGCAAGGTCAGAGTTGGCTTGGAGGAGAATGTAGGGTCGAGGGTAGACAGGGACAGCTGCCCCCTCTCCCTCCCCTTTCCTGCTGGACATTCCAAATACAGAAACCCTTAAATGCTCCATCCTCCGGCTCTTACCCACAGAGCTTGAAAGACCACCAATTAGTGGTCCACCCTTGCTAAAGGATAATTTTTAAATTTTATTTAAAAAGTTTTTTTTTTTTTGCTGGGTGCAGTGGCTCACCCTTGTAATCCCAGCACTTTGGGAGGCCGAGGCGGGCGGATCTTGAGGTCAGGAGTTTAAGACCAGCCTGGCTAACATAGTGAAACCCCGTCTCCACTAAAAATACAAAAAATTAGCTGGACGTGGTGGCAAGCACCTGTAATCCCAGCTACTCAGGGGGCTGAGGCAGGAGAATCACTTGAACCCTGGAGGGAGGTTGCAGTGAGCTGAGATCATGCCATTGCACTCCAACCCGGGGGACAGTGAAAGACTCCATCTCAAAAAAAAAAATTTTTTTTTGAGATACGGTCTCACTCTGTGGCCCAGGCTGGAGTGCATTGTCGGAGCCATAGCTCACTGCAGCCTCAAACTTCTGGGCTCAAGCAATCCTCCTGCCTCAGCCTCCCAAGTAGCTGAGACTAAAGGTATGTACCACCATGCCTGGCTCACTTTCTAATTTTTGTAGAGGTGGGGTCTTGCTATGTTGCCCTGGCTGGCCCCTAACTTCTGGGCTGAAGAGATCCTCCTACTTCAGCCTCCCAAATTCCTTGAATTACAGGTGTGAGCCACCACACCCAGTGGATAATTTTGATAAAAGGTAAGATCTTGAGTCTTATACAAATATAAAATGAATATGTGCCAGTCATTTCATTTAACTTGTTAATTAAGGAAGATACCAGTGCAATGTTACAACTGGTTCAAAGAACCTCACATACATAGGCAGTAAGGAATGCTGAAGTCAGTTCACAAACACGCAACAAGGCAACAGTCAGTTGCATTCTGCAGGATACTCTGCTATATTCAACTACATTCCACTGGACACAATTCATTTGTGTTTCTATGGGTAAGGGCCATTTGTATGATTATGAGTTTCCTACAACTTGCAGAGTGGCAAAATAGCTCAGACAATGAAAGATGAAGATATTCTCAAAAGGTGGCTAGATAGATACCCATGCATCTTTTCTGCCTATTCCAAGGTCTTGCACTATGTTCCCGGACACACTTGCCTTCCTCCAGGCCTCCAGTTAAGGGGGGCAATGAAGAAATGGGGCTGGGGAGGCAAGGACAGAGGGGGGCTACTGGGGGCATGCAGCCCCTGTAGGAGGAAGGGCTGATTGGGGTGAGGAGCTCAAAGAGGCTCCCTCATTTGGGAATGGGGCTGCTTTGGATGGCAGGAGGGTAGGAGGAGCTGGCAGAAGAGAGGGGTCTGGGACTACCCTTCACCTGCTCCATGGTTTTGTCTCTGGTCAACCTGGTCCCTTTTGTCCCCCTGCCTTACAGAGGCCAAGAGCAACTGCTACTAAGTTCTTATCTGTTCTGAGAAGTCTTCTGCCAGTGGGGTGGTCAGGGCAAGCGTGGGAGGAGCTAAGCCAGCCACAGTAGGCTCCGCTGAGGCTGATGAGTCACTCAGCAGCCAGGAGAACTGCCGCAGCCAGTGAGACTTAGGGCAGCTTCCCTTCTGCCAGGGACTGGGGCAAGCGTGAGGAGCCCTGAGCATTTGGCTTCCCTTTCCTGGCATTCCAGAGGCCTAGGTAGGAAAGCCTCGTGGGATCTCAGGGCTGGGAGGGGCTGCAGAGTCATCTCAGAAGCGTAACCACCCTGCAGTATCCTCCAACAGAACCTTGGGGCTTGCATGGAGATTCTGGCCGGGGAAGATGCCTCCTGAGAACAGGGTGCAGCTTTGGAGGTCACCCAGGGAGGGAGGTTGGGAGCGCTGTCTGGACAGATCAGCCCAGTCAGCTCCAGTTATGGTTGAGTGACAGGCAGCAAAAGGTCCTTTGACTTCAGAGTCAGGAGCATTATTGCATCCCTGGGGCATTAGACTGATCCCCAAAGTGCAACACAAAGCAGAACATGCTGGATCCCAGACTCTCTGGGGACAGCTTGTTTGTAGGGGGAAGATTTTTTCAATCAGCTGCTGGGGTGGTGGGGGCAGGGGGAATGGGGGGCTGGGATTCCCCAGACAGCGAGGTCGGGGAACAACCTCACGGGTGAGCTGCCTTCTGTGGGGGAAGGTCTGATTACCTGCTGAGCACGGAGAGGCTGAGGCTGCTAGCATTCCCACCACACTCCTTCCCACACAGCTTTCTGCTCTTTCTCTCATGCAGGGCTCAGCCTCCCATCTGAATCAATGTTCAATGAGTATTATCACATCAGATCAAAGAGACAGTAATCCATCAGTTTACCCATGGGGCCAAATTAAAACCTTCCAAGGAAAACCCCAAAGTCTTGGTCTTGAACTGAGTCCTCTTGTGCTATTCTCCACAATTAGTTTTCCAGTATTTGAATGCCTCCTGTGATGAGGACCTCAGTAACCTTCCAACAGCAGCTGACGGCATCTTGAGGCAGCTATCAGACTGAAAATCCGTATTTCTAGATCTTTCACTCACTCGTCTTAATTTTATCCCTTGTGCCTGCTATGGTTTGAATGATGGCATCTCCTCCAGATTCCCACTGAAACTTAATCCTAGTGCGAGAGTATTAAGAGGTGTGTCCTTTGGGAGGTGATTAAATCATGAGGGCCCCACCTTCATGAATGGCATCGGCACTATTATATGGGTCCTGAGATTGAAGGGAGTGCTCTCTTGCTCTTCCACCTTCTGCCACGTGAGGGTGCAGCACCAAGGTGCCATCTTGGAGAGAGAGCAGCCCTCACTAGACACCAACGTGGTGCCTCGATCTTGGACTTCCCAACCTCCAGAATTGTAAGAAGATTCTAAGGTGTTTTCTTATAGAAGCACAAATGGGCTAAGACAAGGCCCACAGAGTGCATCTATTTCTTTCTTTCTTTTTTTTTTTTTTTTGAGACAGAATCTCGCTCTGTTGCTCAGGCTGGAGTGCAGTGGCGCCATCTCAGCTCACTGCAAACTCCACCTCCCGGGTTCAAGCGATTCTCCTGCCCCAGCCTCCTGAGTAGCTGGGATTATAGGCATGTGCCACTATGCCTGGTTGATTTTTGTATTTTTAGTAGAGACAGGGTTTCATCATGCTGGTCAAGCTGGTCTTAAACTCCTAACCCTGTGATCCACCCACCTCAGCCTCCCAAAGTGCTGGGGTTACAGGCATGAGCCACCGTGCTTGGCCTCGAGTGCATCTGTTTTCTTTGTAGCAGTGCAGCCCCTAGCGTTCTTGAAGAGAGGCTTTTGTCCCTCCTGAGTTTGTCTTCTCCAGTCCTAATCATTTTTCAAGAAGCCTGATTTCAACCTCTACCTTCCTGGTTAGTTCCCTGTAATACGATTTACTCTCTGCTCCCCTGTTCCTCCTTTTACCAAAACTAAATAATAGGCCAGAGCAGTGATCCTCAACCTTTTTGGCACCACGGATCAGTTTTGTGGAACACAATTTCTCCATGGACTAGGGGCAGGGGATGGTTTCGGGATGATTCAAGCGCATTACGTTGACTGTACACTTTATTTCTATTATTATTACATTGTAATATACAATGAAATAACTATACAACTCACCATAATGTAGAATCAGAGGGAGCCCTGAACTTGTTTTCCTGCAACTAGATGGTCCCATCTGGGGGTGATGGGAGACAGCGACAGATCATCAGGCGTTAGATTCTCACAAGGAGCGTGTAACCTAGATCCCTCACATGCACAGTTCACAATAGGGATTGTGCTCCTTTGAGAATCGAATGCCACTGCTGATCTGACAGGAGGCAGAGCTCAGGGGGCAATGCCAGGGATCGGGAGCGGCTGTAAATACAGATGAAGTTTCACTCGCTCACCCACAGCTCACCTCCTGCAGAAGCTCCAATGTCCAATGGTCCCCCGGGGCTGGGGACCCCTGGGCTAGCGGGTGTCAGGCCAGAGTGGAGGAGAGCGAGTTATTCTCATCTCCCTTCTTAAGGAGACAATACTTTTAGTAATGGAGCCCAGGTGTATTAGTCAGGCTTTTCCAGAGAAGCAGAACCAGTAGGATATATAGAGACATGTAAGAGAAGACTTATCATGGGAATTGGCTCATACGATTATGGAGGCCAAGAAGTCCCAGGAAATGCTGTCTGCAAGCTGGATGACCAGGAAAGCCTGCACTGTAACTCAGCCTGGGTCCGAAGACCTGAGAACGAGGAAGGGGCAGGAGGCGGGTGCTGGCATCGGCCCAGGAGAAGCTCCAATGTCCAATGTCCGAGGGTGGGAGAAGATGGCTGTCCCCGCTCCAGCAGAGAGAAAATTTGTTTTTCCTCTGCCTTTGTGTTCTTTTGGCTCCCAATGGATTGGCTGATGCCCATCAACATTGGTGAGGGCAGATCTTTACTGATTCAAATGCGAATCTCCTGGAAACATCCTCGCACACTCTCCCGGAAGTAATATCTGGCATCCCTTAGCCCGGTCAAATTGACACTTAAAGTTTAACCATCACACTGAGACTGCATCAGCAGCCCGGGTGCACGGCTGACGCAGAGTGAGCCAATTCCCTTCAACAAAACAAAAACCCACGTAGCCATCCGTAACCACGGGGAGCACACCAGTTTTCAATCAGAGGCAAATCAAGACTTTTGAAGATAAATCCAGTCCCATTAAGCCAGACATCAGGAAAGAAGCAGGATACATTTGTGTGAAAGAGGACAGAGAAGCAGGTGGCTAGAGCATCGCCACCCCTCCCATCTTATTTTGGATTCCCTCTGAAGCGGACTGTGACTCAAATACTTGAGTTCCAGTAGTTTATTTGGGAGGTGATCCCAGGGGCACAGGCAGGGGCATGAGAAATGAGCTGGGGAAGGGAAGGACCTTTGCACACAAAAGGTGGGCTGTGAAGCCGGTTACCACTGCAGGCGGCTGGAGCGTAGTCCTGCCAGGACCTTTGGGAGGCAGGTGGAGGCTCATCCCTCGGGACCCAGGGACCTGGGGCATTCATGCACCAAGCCCTGCTGGGCTTTGACCGAGGGCTGCTTTGGCTAGGGGCAGGTGTTGCTTCCCTGGCGCTTCTGGTCTGCTGCACTCATGGCCACAGAAAGAGGCACAGGCGCTGGCAGTGGGAGCTCAGTCAGCAAGCCCGGAAATGGAATGGGCTGCGGGCGGTGCCCGCACCTGCACCCTCCCCTTCGGCCCTGTATACAGCCCGGTCGGCCTTTGCCTCACTTCTGCCTTGGATTTCTCTGGAGGTGGTGGGAGGGGTGAACGTCTCCTGTCATCTCCTCCCAGCATTTCAACTTACTATCGGCCCAGGCGTCAGCCCTACCCACCCCTGCCTGACCTCCCCAAATAGCAGAGACAGACGCTTGAAGACATCACCTGCCTAGGACAGGGAAGCAGGGGGCCAGGATGTGCCAAGATGGGCCAGGCTGGGAAGGGACACTGGCCTGGGCACAGCAGGGTGCAGCCATCCACCCACAGGCTGGGGTAGGGGATCAAAAGCCAGTTACCCCCAGGGCCTTCCAAGGAGGGGAGAAGAGGGCCCATCTCCGAGAGTGGCTTCCCCCTCCTCCCAGCACTGTGACTCAGAGGAGGCCGGAAAGGGAGAATAGAACGCCCACAGCTCAGCGGCTTTCACGGTGAGCCGGAGTGGGCTGGTTCTCCAAGGAGAGGGAGGGAGGATAAACTTCAGGACTGACGGAGCCTTGGAGGCTGCAGAGACTCAATGACAGCTTTTCAGAATCAGAACCCTAACTTGTGTGTCCAGAGGGGTGGGTGGGGTCCGGAGGTGGTCCTGGGCCGTGGCTGTGCACTGGGCCCTCTCTCTCGGCCCCTCCTACTCACGCCCAGGCTGACTGGTCCTGCCTCTTTTTTGCTTTGGCTTCAAACTCCAACAGGGCCTGGGCCTTCTGAGCCGGAAACGGGAAGGCCTTCTTTAGCTAAGGAGGAGACAGGATTTGCCAGGCTGAGCATCGGCGGCCAGGCCAGGCGAGGGTTTAATCAAGAGAATAACAATTCCCCAGGGGCGGGGGAGGCTGTTCCCATTTTAATTTTTTCCTTTTGGCAGAAACTAACTTTTCTGTAAAAACAATGAAAAATCAGGGTGGAGGTTCCTCTGCCCCGCCCCCAGCCACTCAGCACTCCTGGGAGGAAAGGTTTGTTACTGGGGCAGAGGGAGAAGGGACCGGCTCTGGGAGAGGTGCCCTGCTGGGCTGGGCTGAGTGGGTGGGCAGGGGCCCCTCCTGATCAGGACTTCCAGGGATGGAGTCTTCCAGGGTCTGCCGCCCACTTGTGTCCCCAGCTGTGCTGAGGCCCTGTCAGCCTCACAGATGGCCCCATTGTGGCCTAGACTGCGGCTTTCATTCTGGGAAGGTTACTGTTCCTTCCCAGGGACTGGCCTTCCTAAGCGATGCTCCTGGTGACCATGTGGAGAGACAGGGGGCTGAAGAAACGAGGGCAGCCCCCTCTGTGCTGGGACGGAGGCTTCTGTGAGCAGGCACGTCTTCCCGTCCTCCCTGTGTTTGGTACATTTAGGACCCCAAAGCCAAGGTGGTCGCCACGTGATGCACAACCTGAAGCTCTTTGCTGGCCTTGTCCCTAGGAGCTGGCTTTGAGCTGCCTTTCCTGGGGACCACAGGCTCTCTCTGAGCTTCCTGAGTGTTCACTCTGTGCCTTTTCTGCACTGAAGCTGGTGCGGTAGCAGGCACCTGTGGTCCCAGCTACTCAGAGGCTGAGGCGGGAGGATCACTTGAGGCTAAGAGATCGAGGCTGCAGTGAGCTGTGATCATGCCTGTGAATAGCCACTGCACTGTCCAGCCTGGACAACATAGCAAGACTCTGTCCTGGAACAGGTGAGGGTCAGTGAAGGAAGGCAAATGCACACACGAAAGCATGCACATGCACACACACGTGCACATGCATGCATGCACACATGAACACATGCACACCCCATATGCATATACATGGGCACACATGGATGCATGCACACCCCACATACATATACATGCACACACAGAGGCATACACAGATGCACACACGTACATGCACACACATGTACACATCATACATGCACACACATGCACACACACACGAACGCACACACATCCACATGCATATACATGCACACACACATACCCATGGACGCACACCCCCCACATGCATGTACGTGCATACACATGAATGCATGCACACCCCACATGCATATACATACACACACGGATACGCTTACACACATGCACACACGTGAACACATGCACACCCCACATGCATATACATGCACACACATGGACACATGCACACAACGTGCTCACACAAGCCCTCACACAAGCCCTGACACACACTCAGGCACACACGCATACACAAAGCCGCCCTGCCTGTTCCTGTCCTCAGTGGAGCCGAGTGAGAGAGCAGATGGAGAAGGCAGAGGCCTCCAGAGGCTGAGTGAGGGGCTTGCGGGCGCTGAGCTGGCTTGGGAGAGGAGGCACCGCCAAGCTCACAGCCACCTCGGAAGCCTCCCACAGACATTGTTCTTTGTTTTCATTAGAGGAAGATCTCAATTAAAATAATTACAGTGACAACAAAAAAAATCGCAGAAGAGAGAGAGAAAAAAGGAGTTCAGTTAAATGCAAATATATTCAGAATGATGTTATGAACTCAGCTCACCCCTGTAAAATTACCCATTAACCATTACACGCTAATTATCCAGCTTTTTATTGTTTTAGAAAGGAAGAGATTCATTCTCCTTCCAACTGAACAGACATCCAGAAAATGATGCCTGGCTCTTCAGGGTGGACCAAATGCCCCACCTTTTGATTAAATTATAAGGAACCTGGGATTGTTCTGCAGAGCTGAGAGCTTTGCCTTAAAAAACAAACCAACCAACAAAACTGAGTCATGGTTTTCCATTATGGAGATCTTTTCCCTTTGTTTTCCCAGTAGGGTGATTTGTAGTGGAAGCCCAGGCACCTGTTTGGGGTCTGTCTCCACCTGCAGTGATGCTGGCGCCGGGGAGGGTCTGATGCTTTTTATGATTTGCATCATTTCCCTCCGCAGTAGCGGTGGATTCAGTTCTCTTCCTCTGCCTGGTGGGCTGCTCTTGGCACCAGCTCCATGCTGAGCCAGGGACGCTCAGTCCTTGTTGCTGCATCAAGGATGGGGGCGGGAACCCTGCAGCCCAGGCCTCTGGGTAATGGGCGAGGTAGCTGGTGAGGGGGAAGAGGCTGGACCTCTGGGGTCAGGCAGGCCCCACCCTTGTGTCTGTGGAGGAGACTCAGTCTGGAGTCCCAGAGCAGTCCTGTTTTCAAAGTCACCTCCACCTGCAGGATGTGGATTTCCTGCCATTTTGACATTCAGATGGAACCCTTCAAACCCCCTGTGTATCTAGCAAGAGCCCAGAAATCCTTTGTCAAACCACGTGTTTCAGTTTTGGGTGCGGAAGATGTGATCGCTCCACTCACGGAGCAGGGTGGGGCAGGAGGCGGTGGAGAGGAGGGGAAAGCTCTGTCTCAGGTGCTGTCTGCACGTCACCCTGTGGCTCCCCTTCGCAGCAGTTCTAGGGGCGGGGGCGGTGTCATCCCCTCTGCGGAATAGACAAGCAAACCTCAGGCCTGGGAGGGTGGCTCGTTCAAGGCCCCGCAACTGTAAGTGCTGTTTTCCAACCCAGGTCTGTGAAGCCCCCAAGCTCACGATCCTGCCCTGCTCTGAGTGGCCTCTCAAGGACACTGTTGTGTGGTCTGGGAAATTGGGGTGGGTGTGTGGGTGGGTGTCTGAGGCCCTGAAGGTCCCAGGGGCCATCTCTAGCAGATGCCAACAACGAAGTTTCCCAAGCGTTGGCAGTGAGGTCCTTATCCTGGGAAGTGGCGGGGGGTGGGGGTTGCAGATAGAGATGCTCCCAGACACCCTGGGGATCTAGGAATTCCTGGCTCGTGGGGGCCAGCCTCTGCTTCCTGAGTGGGGGCAGTGATGGGGAGGGGTGGCAGGTGGGGGCAGCTACCCTGAGGGAGCGCCTTCAAATGCTGCTCGGGCACTGACCACTGCCCTGTAGGAGAGACTTTGGGCTGTCAGCCCCAACCAGAGTCCTGCTGCCTCAGTCTCTCCTCCACTCCTTTGGAGGTCAAGGTCACACCTTGGCCTTTATGTCTGGACTCCCCCAGTCCGCTCTCTGCCGTCAGCAGCCAGCCTTGGTGGAGCTGCCTACCGGTACTCATGCTCCCTGGCACCTGGACATGCCCCTGCCTAGTCCCCCATACCGGCTTATTCTATTTTGTTCTTCGGGGGTCATATGGCCCTACCAGCTCTCCACAGAGGGTTTTGTTACCCAGATACACGCCAGGTTCTCCAGTCTCTTGCAGAGGAATGCTGGCCCCTAGGGAGAATTGAGACCATCTTAGAGATGAATGAATGAATGAATGAATTCACACACATTTGCCATCATGTCCTCCATGCCTGGCACTGTGCTAGGCACAGGAGGAGGAAGGTGGAAGTGGCTTGAGCCAAGTGAGCATCTTTGAGGAGCTCAGGGTTGGTGAAAACCTCTCCATGCCAGAGCTATCTTCCAGGTGGCTTTGCTGGTGAAGGGCCAGCAGCACATCTGGTGGAGGGGTGTGTATTGTCCAGGGAAGAGATTTCCTCAGACTTCTCTAAGACACGGCCAGGAGGTAGGAGACTGGACTGTCCCATCCCAAGTGCCAGCAGCTCATCCGTTGAACACAGCCACCCACGTGCACACAAAGTCCACGGAGCGGGCAAGCTGACAAAGAACGCCTCTCTTCCCCAAAACGTAATGTCACGCAGGTGGGTAAAATACCTAGCTTGGGATTAATGCCCAATCAACACATGCAAAGTAACTAAGGCAGGGCCCCGGAGACTAGGAACTCATAGGCAGGGTGGGCGTCTTGCAGGGAGCGCCCAAGACGACATGAGTGAGGGAGGACCAAGTGCTCGCGTAGGTGCAGTCTGCAGTGTCTCAGGAGGAGCAGAGAGGAACACGCAGGCTGGGTGTGCTGGTGTGCGTGCAGGGAACCAAGGGCTTTGCACTTCATTGAAGAGCAACTAAGTGAGTTCAAATCATGGTTTTTGAAAGCCTTTCCTTCTTCCTGGGCTGAGCAGATCCTGGCCTGATCCTTGGCCTCATCATGCTGTTGATTCCGCACACACCAGAAGCAGCTAGGAAGGAGGAGACCACTGCGGAGCCATCGCAGGCGCCTTTTGTTCTAATCTGAACGGTGGCAGGATTTCCTTGCTATGTCCAACTGCCCGCTGATTCCTAAAGGTGAAACAAGTTGTGTAAGAGAACGAGTCCTTCCCACCTCTAGGGAACGAGGTAGATGTGGTTGAATAGATGCTGCCAGTCTGAGATCAGACGGGCATCCCTAACCCACAGCAGGGACTTGGGCGTGGGGGAGCCCGGCCCCTTCTTCCCACCTCTTCTGCCTCTGGGATGTCCCTGGAGGACGTGCATTCAGTGGGGAGCTGGAGGGAGCCTGGAATTTCAGGCATTGCCGTTTTCTGTGCGACACAGCATATTCCATACATTTCCAGCTGTAACTTGGGTCTTGCTTGCTTGGGAAAACGTATCTTCGCTCTGCTGTGCCTAGCATGGCCAGGTGAGTGATGGGGAGGAGGGGCAGCCGGACAAGGTGGTCTTCACCCTGGAGGGCACCAGGCAGGCTCATGGGCCTGGCAAAGGGCGGCCCTGCACGCAACACATTTTACTGAGTCTCGCAGGGGCCATATGCCGTGGAGGCTGCAGGAGGACCCTGGCCAGGAAGCCAGGGAGTCTGGGCCTTAAAAGCCCTTATCAGCTCCCTTCCTGGGCTACGTGCCTTTCACGTGGACCTCAGTGAATCCTCTTAAGGGCCCAGTGAGGTGGGGGCTATTATACAGAAGATGAAACAGCCTCACAGAGGTTCAGTAATTTGCCTAAGGCCACATAGCTAGTATTCTGCAGTGCTGGGGTTGGAACTCAGGCAGCCTGGCTCAATAGCGCTTGACACCGCTGACCTCCTCGATGCTCCCTGGGCCCCTCTTTCTCAGTGTGACTCAATCTGCCCCAGTTCCACCCTCCAGACCAAGCCTTCCTCTGTCCCCCATTTGGTTTAGGCCATCTCTAAACTTTGTCTCCCGAGGCTGAGAACCGGCAGGGCCTTCTCCTCATTCCTGGCCTTGGCGCTCCATCCCCCAAGACCCAGGCCTGCTGATCCTCTCTTCCTGCTCCTTCTGCCTGACGCTGGCACCGGTTCAGGCTTCTTTGCCTCTTGCCTCCTGGCTGGTCTTCTGCCCTTCCTTCCTGCTCTCTGTCCTGCCTGTCTTTGTCAAATGCCAGTCCAATGGGGACTCTTCCCACTGCACACAGGCCAAACACCGGACTCTACAGGGCGCACTCAGCTTCCAGCCTGAGGATTCTGTCTCTCCCTTGGTGTTTTATACCGGGACACTGCTCAACCACCTGTTGTTCTCATAATATGCTTTGTTGTTCCCTGACTCCATTCCTTACTCGTGTTTACTCTGCCCAGAGCACCCTCCCTTACCCTTTGTCTGCTTGGCAAACTCCTATTCATATGTCAAAACCCAGCCTCCAAGTTACCCTCCTCCATTCTCTCTCCTCCCTTGAGCTACTTCTTACCACCATAGATAGAACATATTCTATCTTTGTCCTTGTCACTTATTGTTAATCTGCTCAACAGTGTCCACTCCCCTTTGGACTCTGAGCCCCCCACGGAGGCAGAAAGTGGTGCTGGAAGCATCTCTGCTTTCTTAGTGTCTAGCAGGGCCTGGCCTTCAGGGCTACTGGTTGAGTGGAATCGAGCAACCTCAATCCTTCCCCACTCCTGCTGTCCCTTCGTCCCTCAAGGAGGCTCCTACTCGTCTGTCAACTTGCAGACATCTGGAGTCCACCTGCGGTTTATTACAGGGCTTGGGTCTCTCCTGCCATCTCCAGCTAGATGACCATCTCTCTTGTGGCCTGAGTCCCCTGGCCACTTCTCCACTCAAATATTTGGTCATGGGTGAGGTCAAAAACCAAGATGCAATTTTTGCTTTGTAGAAGGGACGTGTTCTAGCCAAGTTGGCTGAAAAGTGATTTTCTGCAAAGTAGAATAATTGGATGAGTGTTCCCACGGCAACAGTGCCTTTTCTGGAAACCATTTGGGGTGAGGCAGGAGACGAAGAACCCTGGCTCTGCAGGGCTCTGGGGCAGGGCCTGGCAGAAATCTTGGTGCCACCTGCTTAACAGGCCACACTGCCTCCGTGCCCTTTCCTGGCTCCGGGGCACCCTTTACGGCCTTCCCCTTGCTTCCTTAGGCCCCAGAGATCATTTCCATGCAATGCTGGAAGAGGTCCTGAGGGCACATACAGTTCCCAAAATCTGTCCTCTGCCCCTTCCACTAACAGAAAATAGGATTTTTTTTTTTTTTTGAGACAGAGACTCCCTCTGTTGCCCAGGCTGGAGTGCACTGGCGTCATCTCGGCTCACTGCGACCTCTGCCTCCCGAGTTCAAGCAATTCTTGTGCCTCAGCCTCCCGAGTAGCTGGGATTACGGGTGCCTGCCACCATGCCCGGCTAATTTTTGTATTTCTAGTAGAGACAGGGTTCCACCATGTTGTCCAGGCTGGTCTTGAACTCCTGACCTCAGGTGATCCACCCGCCTCGGCCTCCTAAAGCGCTGGGATTACAGGTTGGAGCCACCCCACCTGGCCAGAAAATACGATTTTTAATGATAGTATTTTACAGTGCCTGCATTAACAGTGTACAGGGTGCTTTCATGAGGGCCACCATGGGATTCTCTGAAAACAACTTGGGAAGCTTTATGACATTAAAATGCCCATTTGACAGAGGTGAGAACCGAGGCTTGCGCTGATGAAGGGGCTGGGAGCGCAGAGGCCAGAGCTGTGGCAATGCCAGGCGGGTGCGGCCCCAACCTCTCCTGAGCACGGGGCACAGGGCACTCTCCTTACTTCGCTGGGAGGGGTGACCTTCCCTCGACCTCCTTTCTCCAGCTGGGGAATTCCGGTGACCACACTCTCCTGGCAGTGGTGGGAAGAGACAGGCTGCTCCCACGAGTGGGCAGTTCTTGGCTGTTGCTTCTCATCAGCTTCCCTGTGAGATTTCATCAGCGCCTCCTCCTTTTCCACTGCCTGAAGAATCCAGGGCTGCCAATAAAAATGACAACTGGATGAGGAGGGCTCTAGCCCTTGCTTCGCTGTTTGTCCTTTGGTCCGGGAAAGGGTCTGGCGTCTGAGCAAGAAGCACCGTCTTGCCTGTTCGGAACGGTCTGAGTGTATGTGTGCAAGGATGTGTGAATACGTGTGTGAGGGTGTGTGTGTGTGGAGGAGCAGGGGGGGCTGGGGTGTCTCCAGAGGGCAGCAGAGCATGGGCCTTGGGGTCTCTGGGAACCCCCTCTCGAGGCCCACATTTGGTGTGGAGAGAGGAGATTAGGGGAGGTGTGCACCTCCAGGGAAGTGGCCGGGCACTTCATTTCCCTCTGACAGCTCATCGGTATTGAGGTCACGCTGTTTCTCAGGTCAGGATGGGGACTGGGTCCCACACCCACACACTCCCAGTCCAAGACCTCTTCCCTACTGAGGTCCCAGATTCCACAGCACAGACACGAACCGTCCATGCTGTGGATGGTTTCATCCAAATTCATGGCCCACAGATGAGCATCATGAAATGGCCATTTGACACCACTAAGTTAGGGGCTGTTATTTGTGCAGCAAAAAATAACTGGGGCACGTCTGCACCTGTATCTCTAGGGCAAGGCTTCCCCTGAGCCCCTGGCATGTGCACCTTACTGCCTACTGGATGCCGACTCTTCCCAGAATCCAAAAGCTCACAGAATCTTCTCCAAGTGCATCAGCCCAGAGCGTCCAAGGTGAAGCCATTATCTTCTCATCCAAATCTGAAACCACTGGTGACCTGGACAAAACTGGACCAAGTGAGGCCCATGACCATTTGGCAGGAGGGCACGTGTGGGCGAGATGGGTTTCCAGCTGTCCATGTATGTGCTTGCCCTGTTTTGTTTGTTTGTTTGTTTTTGTTTTTGTTTTGTTTGTTTGTTTGTTTTTTGAGACATGGTCTGGCTCTATAGCCTAGGCTGGAATGCAGTGGAGTGATCTCAGCTCACTTCAACCTCCACCTCCCGGGCTCAAATGATCCTCCCATCTCAGCCTCCCAAGTTGCTGGGACTACAGGCGTATGCCACCATGTCTGGCTAATTTTTGTATTTTTTGTAGAGACGGGGCTTTGCTATGTTGACCAGGCTTGTCTCAAACTACTGATCTCAAGTGATCCTCCTGCCTCGGCCTCCCAAAGTGCTGGGATTACAGGCCTGAGCCACCATGCCCAGCTGCCCTGACTGTTATGACCAGGAGGGGACATCTGCTGGAGACCGGCCGAGGTGAAGTCTTTGACCATGGCTAAACGTGAAAGCCACAGCCCACACTTGGCCTCTCCCCCTGGGCTGGCCACCTGCAGGGACCGTGTGGCACTCGGCTCCCTCTGTGCATGGGGTGCTGTGCTCCTCGGTGCCTGGAGGGAGTGGCGGCTGTGTGGTGTGCTTTGGCGATGAAATGTGAGGAGGGCACCGCTGGCCACATCCTCGAGGGAGCATTGAATGCTTGCGTGACACTCACCAAGGTCGTGGAGGCCCAGTCATGCCTCAGAGGTCACCCATCGCCTGGTGCCCCTCACAGGAGCCAGAAATAAATCCGTGCTGTTTTCCATCCTTTGACTTTCAGCATTTCTGTGATATCATAAGGAGTATATAGTTTGATTTAAAAAAATCGAGTCTGAAAATCTTCATCTTTGGAGTATTCAGTCCAATTTTCGCCGTATTAGTCCAACCTCTAACACTTGTTATATATTGTTTAATAAATGTCGGCATGTTAGTTGAACATTTAATCCAATAACTGATTTGTTTGGGTTTAAACGTACCATCTTACTGTGGGTTTTATATTTATCCCATCTATTCTGTGTTCATTTTTTTCTTTCCTTCCTTGCCTTTTTTTGGATGAAATGAGTAAATCCTATTATTTCATTGCCTCCGTCAATAGCTTGTGAGTGAGACTGTCTTTTGCTATTCTTGCAGTGGTGATTCTACTTGAGGTTATAGCACGCATCTTTGATTTACTGAAAACTCATATAGAGCAAAACTTTTACCACTTCCCAGACAAGGCCAGAACTTTGGAAAGCTTTTACACTATTTACCCCTCCTGCCTTTTTATGCTATTGTTTCCTTGTTATTTAATCCTTTATATGTTTTAACCTGAATTTTTATTGTCTATTCATCTTGTTTTATGTAGTCAAAATTCATCTATATTTGCCCAAAAGTTTACCTTTTCCAGGGATTTTCTTTATTGCCTTATTTTTTTGGTTTCCATCTGGGATTATACTCCTTTGCTTAAAAATCTCCTCTTTACCTATCTTTTAGTGTGAGTTGTTGGCAATGAATTCTTTCCTTTTTTTTTTTTTTTTTTTTTGAGGGGAAGTCTGGAAATGTCTTTATCTTACCCTCACTTTTATTTCTTTATTATAACAAAGAAAAGTGTTTATTGCATGCTGCTAAATGAATAAGGTAAAAACACACACTTACACATTAGTGTAAAAGTGTGCAAAAAGATGATCAGAAATAAAAACACTTTACATAAACTTGGAGTGGTGGGGTTGTGGGTATTTTACGTTTTTCTTCCTTACTTTTTTTCTATATTTTTCTAAATTTCTTATAATAATTATATATTCCCTCTTGTAATTAGAAAAAACTTTAGGTATACTAAATAAAGATGTGAGTCATTGCTTAGAGAAAAGCCGGGAACGCCGGGAAAGCCGGGAATCTGTAATCTTACATCTGAGGGTTCTCTGCGCTTTAAAAAAATTATTCACCACCTACTGTGCATTTGGCACTAAATATTAGCTCTTTCTCTAGAATTTGTCTTGTAAAAATTATAGTTTAGCTTCCATGTTATATGTAAATTATTTATTAAAGTCTAGCATGCATACAGAAAATCACATACATTATAAATGCACAGCTTGTTACATTTTCATTAAGTGAGTATAGCTGTGAAACCAGATCCCAGATCAAGAAACAGTATGTTACCAGTTCCCCAGAACCTCCCCCTTCCCCCGCCCGCCTGCTGCCTCCCAGACCTCTTCTCATCACTGCTGCTGCTAAGGTAAACACTGCCCTGGTTTCTGATATCAAAGGTTAGCTTGTTGTTGTTTTTGTCTCTGCCATCTTCATTCAGCGTCTGAAAGATTCTTCCAGGCTGTTAGGTATAGTCCTAGTTCATTCACTCTCATTGCCATGTAGCATTCAATGTTATAAATCTTACCACAGTTTATCTCTTCTAATGCTGATGGGTGTTGAGCTGTTTCCAGGTTTGTTTGTTTTGTTGTTGTTTTTATTTATTTATTTATTTTTTATTTTTTGACGGAGTCTCGCTCTGTTGCCCAGGCTGCTGGAGTGCAGTGGTATGATCTCAGCTCATTGCAACCTCTGCCTCCTGGGTTTAAGCAATTCTCCTGCCCCAGCATCCCAAGTAGCAGGGACTACAGGTACGTGCCACCATGCCCTGCTAATTTTCGTATTTTTTGTAGAGATGGGGTTTCACCATGTTGGCCAGGCTGGTCTCGAACTCCTGGCCTCAAGTGATCCACCCGCCTTTGCCTCTCAAAGTGCTGGGATTCCAGGCGTGAGCCACAGCGCCTGGTCTGTTTCTGGTGTCTGACATTAGTATAACAGTATTTAACATTGTCATGAACACTCTTGTGCATATCTCTCGGTGAACAAATGTTTGCATTTCTATTGGGTCTATTCACCTTGCTTTTGAAGGATATTTTAGTTTTCTCGTCAATTTTTGGTTTCTTTCGGAATTTTAAAGATGTCATTCCATTCCACGTTTGCGTTGAGAATCAGCTGTCATTTGAATTCTTGATCCTGTGAAGCTAATATGTTTTTGTTGTTGTTGTTGCTTTTGATACATTTTTTTGTCTTTGCCTTTCAGCAAGTTTATTATGATGTACCAGGGAGACTGTGTGAATGTGTGTGTGTGTGTGTGTGTGTGTGTGTGTGTGTGTGTAATGCTTCTGCTTGGGGTTCTAAGTGCTTCTTGAATATGTGTCTTGATGTCTTTTGTCAGGTTTGAAAATTCCCGGCCGGTATCTCTTCAGATATTGCCTCTGCCTTTCCACCTCCCTCCTCGTGGCCTGTGCCACTTCAAAACTGCTGAATGCCTTGCAAACAACAGTGGCCCAGTGTGTCGAATTGACTTCTCTGGGCATCTTCTTTTCTCTCTGGGATCCTGTTGTCTCCTGATCCCTATAAATCCTGGCTTCCTAAACAGATCTGAATTCCAATGCTTAGCATCCAGCCGCATGGGGTGGCTGAAATGGCTCAGTTTCTCCGTCTCTTAGGGGCTGTTGTCTGGTGAGCTTCTTGGCCCTCTGTCCAAGCCATTTATGGATCAACAGATGCCCCAGGAAGGAAGAAGTGTAGAATGTCATGATTAGCCCATGGGGTCTCCCTTCACTCTGGGGTCCTGGCCCGCCTGCTCAAGTCCTCCTGCCTTGAGAGCTCCTGGTTGTCTCACGTTACCCAGCTTTCTAGCTCTCAGTGGGGGACTGGTTGTCCATAGTGAGCCTGTCCCTTAGCACATCCTGACAAATGCAGCAGGGATCTCTGGGGTGCCTGTGGGCTCATGAAAAGAGAATGTAACTGTGGTTTTAGTTTCAATCCCAGGAGGCCCCTGCAAGAGCTTTTAAGCCCTGAGGTTTGTATGTCCTCATGGATTAGTTCAGGGGGTTACAATGGAAACATTTGTTCTCTGAGAATCATGCCAGGGTCTTCAGTCTCCTTTAATTTATAGAGAGAGTCTATTTCGGATTTTGGAAATCCACTTGATTTCCTGTATATTTATAAAGTGGCATTATCCATACAGCAGAAATGATAATTTATCCACAAATATTAAGCATCATGAAGTCTATCATATAAATCTGATGAGCAACTTATGGTTGGTAATTTTAGGATTGGCACAATATATTTATTTTTAATTTTAACCTTTTTTATAATTATAAAAGGAATCTATACTCATTTATAAGAAAATTTTAGGACAACAGATATATAGAAAGAAAAAGTGAAAGCTTTCTCAATCCTGTCAGTAACTATTAGTAATATGACATTTTAATCTATATCATTTTCTGTGAATAGTAACACATATATGTATTGAAAAATAGAATGACTGTATATATTGTTCTGCAGTTTGCTCTTTTCATTCAGAAATACACTGCAGATATCTTTCTTTTTTTTTTTTTTTTTTTTTTTTTTTTTTTTTTTTTTTTTTTTTTTTGAGACGGAGTCTTGCTCTGTCGCCCAGGCTGGAGTGCAGTGGCGTGATCTCGGCTCACTGCAACCTCCGCCTCCCGGGTTCACGCCATTCTCCTGCCTCAGCCTCTCCGAGTAGCTGGGACTACAGGCGCCCGCCACCACGCCCGGCTAATTTTTTGTATTTTTGGTAGAGACGGGGTTTCACCGTGGTCTCGATCTCCTGACCTCGTGATCCGCCCGCCTCGGCCTCCCAAAGTGCTGGGATTACAAGCGTGAGCCACCGCGCCCGGCCACTGCAGATATCTTTCTGTGCTCAAGATCTCTTGATCTTTTTAAGGGTTATAGAGTACTCCACTGTATGGCTATGCCATAACTGATTAAGGGAAGCCCTTATTGGTAGACATTTATTGTGCATGAGTTAATATAAAGCAAGATTTAAAAATAATTCCCTCAAAAATAAAGATTATCTTATATTTCCTCTATTAGATTTTTATCAATGGTATTGTAAACAGAACTTTAAATATTATTTTAAAGTGCAATACATAATCCCAGCACTTTGGGAGGCCTCTTGAGCCCAGGAGTTCAAGACCAGCCTGGGCAACATGGAGAAACCTGGTCTCTACCAAAAACATACTAAAAGTTAGCTGGCCTGGTGGTGTGTGCCTGTAATTCCAGCTACTTGGGAGGCTGGGGTGGGAGGATCACTTAGGCCTGGGAGGTTGAGGCTACAGTGAGCTGTGATCGTGCCACTGCACTCTAGCCCGGCCGACAGAGTGAGACCTTGCCAAAGAAAAAAAAAGCAATATGGTAAGTAAGTAGCTGCCTCTCTTGTGGAAAGCATGGATGTTCCCTTGCAAGATGAATGGATAAAACAAAACCAAATGAAAGCCTGTCCTCATATGAAGTATATGTTCCCCCATGGCCCAGAATAAAATCTCCAGTGAGATGGCACATTCTGAAAATTACTCAATGACCCAAAAGGGGATTTGGTAGTGCCCAGGACACTCAGTTAAAAATGAACAGAAAGAGGTTATTTCACAAAATATAGAGGTTGAAAAAAAGCAATATTTCTAAATTATTATTCTATATAATATGTTTTAAAATATGTAACTAAATTTAAAAAATTATTATTAGGTAATATTTGAGTATTCTATTCTGACCCTAAAAGGTGTGAATTCTAATTGGTCAAAAAGATCCCCAAACAAACAAACTCCCTTTCTTTGGCGCCTTTTCATTTTGTTCACTTGCTCCTTGGGTCTGCCTTGTCCTGGGGGCACAGATGATCCCTTGCTCCCAGTTTCTTTTGCTATTATGAGCAACACTGAATTAAATATTCTTAAACTTTGTATACTTGAAGGTAAATTTGCAAAAGTGCTATGTCAATGGAATGACCACTTTAAAATATTATATATATTGTCAAATTACCCCCATAAAGCTTACAGCAACTTACACTCCCGAAACAGTGTTTGACTGTATCTAGGGGCAACATTTTGTTAAAAGCAGTGGTTTCTGAGCATTTCTCATAGAATTGGCTTGGGCCTTTGGGACTGAGAGCAGGGAAATAATTCCAGGTCCCAGGCATTCACAGGGGCAGGAGGAAGGCTTCCCTGGGACCAACCACCAGGCTGGAGACTGCAGGGCCAGAGGTAAGGCACCAAGCCTGGTGCAGACCCGGATCCCAGGCATGGCCTATGTCTAACCTGCCCGTCTCTGGCAAGTAGCTCTGAATGTTGGGCTGCTTCAGAATGAAAGCCTGACCTTGGACCCCATAAGCTCTGAGAAGCTCTCCCAAGTGGTCAATGTAGAGGATGGTGAGTTAAGCGCCCTGTTGTTACGGGGCCAGCGGGAGGCAGGCTGCTATTTCTCAGGCTCAGATCACAGCACAGACTATAAAAAGTCCCACAGGCTGACACGAGAAACTTTGGTCATAGCTAAGTTCACTCAGGCCCCAGCCAGAGGGAAGTCTCAACTGTGTAGATAGAGGTAGTTCCAGCAGATGGCCTGGGAACCCATAAGTTCTACCCCTGGAAAAGGAATTAAAGGGGTGGTCTCTGTTGCCCTGTGAGGTCTCCATCACCACCTCTTGCAGGTCTCATCGCCCGGCTGGCCGAGAACACGCTGACAGCTCTTCCCCTCCGCCACCTGTCTATGGTGTTGAAGCACCGGAAGGGGAAGGACTGTGTCCCCGTCAGGATTTAAAGTGACCTTCTCTAAAGCATGAGAATGCAGGGCATCTACACCTGCTGTCTGGGGCGGCCAGACACCGACGGTGCAGTGAAAAATCCCAACAGGAAGTTGCAGAAGGGATGCTTGAAATTCATGCAGCTATGTTCTTACTTATAAGTGAGAGATAAACACTGGGTTCACATGGTCATAAAGACGGAACAATAGACATGGGGGACTCCAGAAGTGGGGAGGGAGGGAGGGGGCCAGGGCTTGAAAAACTACCTATTGAGTGCTATATTCACTATTTGGGTGACGGACTCAGTCGAAGCTCAAACTCCAGCATCATAAAATATAACCACATAACAAACTGCACATGTATTCGCTGAATCTAAAACAAAAATTAAAAAGAGTCCTGGTGTGGTGGCTCACTCCTGTAATCCTAGCACTTTGGGAGGCCGAGGTGGGTGGATCACCTGTGGTCAGGAGTTCGAGACCAGCCTGGCCAACATGGCGAAACCCCGTCTCTACTAAAAATGCAAAAAATCAGCTGGGCATGGTGGCGGGTGCCTGTGAGCAGAGGTCATGCCATTGTGCTTCACCTGGGCAACAACGGCAAAACTCCATCTCAAAAAAAAAAAAAAAACCCTAAAAAGAAAGAAATTCGTGTCTACAATTAATTTAGGAGTTAAGCATGTGAGAGAAGTGTGTGTGCATACGTGTTGCATGCACGTGTGTGTGCATACATGTTGCATGTACATGTGTGCATGTTTGTGTGTGTGTCATGTGCACATACATGTGTACAGGGCATGCAATGGAAATACGCATGGAAAGACATGGAATGGAAGTGCAAATGTAAATACAATAGAGTCTTTGTCCTCCAGCAACACATGGTGGGATAGAGGTTGGAGAGTGTACCCGTAACAAATCATCTAAACATTTAATGGCTTAGAATAACATTGATTATTTCTGTTTTCTGTGGATTGGCTGGGCAGGTCTTTTTTAGGCTGTTTGGCTGATTCGAATGGCAAGCTGTTGGCTCGGCTGGCGCTGGGGCTCTGGGGTGGCTTTGCTTGCCTTCTGGCAGGTGGCAGGCTTGTTGGTCTAGAATTGCAGCTGAGATGGCCCATCTCTGCTCCATGTGGCCTCTCATCCTCCAGGAGGTGACCTAGGCTTCTTCTCAAGGTAGTTTCAGGGCTCCTAGTACACAAGCACTTTCAAAGCCTCTGATGGTGCCACACCTGCCATTCTTTCATTGGCCAAAATCAAGCACATGACCAAGCCCAGAATCAGTCAAGGAGGGGGCTACTCAGGGCGTGGGTACAGGCAGGCATGAATTAATTGGAGGCCATTATTCCAACGATGTATCCCAGAGGGGCAAGAAGATAGAATCTATTTTGGCAGGCAAATGATAAAAATAACATTCTAAAAGTTCGCCATCTTAATAACAAAAAGTCCTACTTAACTCCCAAGTTAGATAAGGAGTGGCCAGTTTAGGAATTGGCTTTCTGCCAGGATGTACCCCTTTCTGACTCAGAGGTTTAATTATGAACTTTTCTCTGTCCTTGCCCCTTCCAGCATGTATTATTAGTCTGTTCTCACACTGCTAATAAAGACATACCCAAGACTAATTTATAAAGGAAAGAAATTTAATTGACTCACAGTTTCACATGGTTGGGGAGGCCTCACAACCATGGCAGAAGATGAATGTAGAGCAAAGTCACATCTTACACGGCAGCAGGCAAGAAAGCGCGTGCAGAGGAACTACCCTTTAGACAATCCTCAGATCTCATGGGATGCATTCACTATCACGAGAACAGTATGGGGGAAACTGCCCCCATGATTCAATTATCTTCACCTGGCCCTGCCTTGACACATGCGGATTATTACAATTTAAGATGAGATTTGGGTGGGGACACAGCCTAACCGTATCACAGTCTCTATCCCGTATGTATAATTAAAAGGTGATTACAGCCGTTTTTGGCTTAAAAATTAAAAATGACAATCTTTCTCTAAAAAACATCCCTAGATGGCCCCAAATAGAGAAAATCACAAGTAAAGTGGCATAGACAAGAAGAACTGGATGGAAAAGACAAGGCAGGTACAGGGAAAAGGACTATAAGGCAGGAGTCTTGGTGAAACCTGCTTCCTAGGGTCAAGTAAAGATCAAAGCTCAAGGAATGTCTACCTGAACAGAACCTCCTTGTATTCATTATCTATGGCTGCATCGCAATTTTCCTCAAAACGTAAGGGATTCAAATAATAATAACTATTTGTTATTGCCCATAGTTTCTGTGATTCAGGAAATTCAGGAGCAGCTTAGCTGGGTGGTTCTAGGTTGGCATCTCTCCTGAGCCTTTTGTCAAGATGTTGGCAGGGCTACAGTCATCTGAAGGCTTAACTGGGGTGGTAGAGTCTGCTTCCAAGATGGCTCATTCATGTGGTGAGCAAGTAGTTGCTGGCTGTTGGCTGGAGGCCTCAGTTCCTCTTCATGTGGAATTTTCCATGGGGCTCTTGAGTATCGTCACAATATGGCGGCTCTTTCCCTAGAGGAAGGGATGCAAGAGAGAGCAAGTGAAGGCTGCAATGTGCTTATGATCTAGCTTTGGAAATCACATGCCTTTGGGGTAAAGAAGGCCTGGGAGGTGACTATGGTCTTTGGGTTCTCTAGGGTACAGTCCATAGGCATCTCCCACCCCAGAGCCCAACCCCATTGGTGTTGGCCCTGAACCCAACCCCCATGTTCTGGCTGATATCCCAGTGGCTGCTCTCTGGGCCCTGATCAGCCAACAAGTACTCTATGACCTACAAATATTCTAGTGACACACAGACTCCAACGGCTGGACTAGCTCAGACTTCCGTGAAATAGACACCAGCCAGGTGAGGAGCTCACCTTGCCATCTGTCTCCCTGGGCCATACTCATTGATGACGAGGTCAATTTCTGCTTTTGCCATCTTCCCACAGAGGGCCCAGCAAGCTTGGCAGCTGAGCTTTCTTGGGACATGGTGACTTCCTTCCTAGAAGGAAGTCCCTGCGACTTTCTGCCAGTGCTCAAGTTAGAGATGGGGTTGCTTGTGTGTGGTCTCATTTCCCTTCCTGACCCCCAGGACCACCTTTCCTTATTCGGTGTGACACTGAATGCCACACCTCAGACAGTAGATGCTTGACGTATTTTGCTGAATGGATGAAAAGTTCCCCAGAGACCCCCCAGTGCCCCGGGGCATCATTCTCACTATATTCTATCTGGCTCTACCCCAGCCCCAACCCATTTCCAAATCGCTCTCTGCACACTGACCACAGAGAGGTAGAATGATTTTCAGGGAGGCTGAGCATTTGGGGAGGAGAACATCTCAGGAGGAAGGAGGTAGTGGCCCTGGCAGATGGTCTTCGTGCATGGGACTGGATGTCCAGTCCCTTAGCTCCAGCCGAGGCAAGACAGATTTTCCTGGGGACCTGAGGCGGACTCCTCCACATCTTATTTCTAAGCACAGATCCACCTCCATCCCCTTTTGCTTCCTCTGCATGCTTGTTCCTGCTGGCTAGGCACCCTGGAGGGAAGTGGGATATGGCCCAGCAGGTCACTTAAAATAAAGTAAATCATCAGAAAAGGGCCCTGATTCATCAGAGGGCTTTGGCTGCCAAGCAAATGCTCTTGAAAGCTTGCTTTCTTCAGCTGCTGCGTCTCAGGGGTGGGGGCTTACAGTGTTTGCTTTTCAGCCAACCACCCTCTTGACTCAGAGGCTGAAGTGCCCAGGAAGCAGGGGCAGAAGGCCTCAGTGTAAGGTGAGCATGGGGTGAAGTGGGCCCCGAATTTGGGAGAGCAAAGTATGGCTCTGCCTAGCCAGACGACCTCTGGATTCGGGAACACGAATACGATAATAAAAACAATATGTGCTCCTCAGTGATGACACTGATTGAACCTTTCCCTGGGTCAGGCGTTGGGCTGATGGCTTTGCAGGTTCTCTCTTCCTTAATCCTCATATCACCCTCAAAGGGTGTCTGTTAATGCTCCCATTTGGATGATAAAAAAGCAGAGGTTGCCTGAGCCGGATTTGCCAGGTCTAGAGTTTGATCTCTTCACTGGCATGAGATGCTGCTTCTTGGCCCCAGGGTCTGTCCTTGAAGCAAATGAAGTCCAACCTGCACAAGCATCCCCAGGGTAGGGACATGTGGACTGCTGGGGAAAATCACAGAGAAGGGGTGAGAATGGGGCCGTCTTCCTTTTCTGAATGAGGCTGGTGCCCTGAAGATTTATCCTGCCCCTCGCTGGTGCAAGGCTGTGGAGGGCCCATGAGTAGCAGGCATATCTGGGCACATGGAGGCTGGTATGAGCATGTGGGTGTGGAATACAGAAGACCCTAAACAAGAACTGAGATCTGAACCTTTCACAGGGTAATGCCCCAAATAGCAGAGCAAGTGATGCAAAGGATTTCATAACTGTGGAGTCATGCCCCAGAGTTGCAGCTGACCAGCCTGGAGCCCTCTGTCTCATCTGAGCCTTTTGTTTTCTGTCCTTCTGCAACTGGAGACAAGCTTATTTTCAGCCCCTCAGCCTGGATTGGTGTCCTGGCTGGGCTCCGAAGAGCAGAAAGGCCATGCATGTTCTCCTTCCTTTACCCATGCCAGAAGCTGTGTGAGTCATGTGTTTGTATTTTTAGCAACACATAGGAATTGCTGCATGACAAAGAATTGGAGGGGGGGGAGACACTTGCAAAATTAACATAACAAAGGCAATTATTTGGATCTAACTGTCAGGGATAGAGGCAGCCTGGCAGTGCTCCTTGATCCAGGAAAGGCAAGAGAAATGAAGGGCTGATGGTAGGGTTGTCGGTGCCTCAGGAGTGGTGGGTAAAAAAGAAAATAGTTTTCCGGGTGGGAGTGGTATGGTCCTGAGACCTGGGATTTTACAGTTTCTGAGATGTGATCCAAGTTGTTCACCTAGAAAGGCTACAGAATGTGGATTTCTTCCTGTGGACTCCATAGGCCCCTAAATGAGCCCCACAGCCTCCTGGGAGTCTTGTCCATTTCAATCACTTGTTATCTTCTCCATCACCCCATTACCATGACCATCATCACCACCATCACAATCATCACCACCATCATAACCATTATCACCACCATCACCATCATCATCATTACCACCATCACCATCATCACCACCATCACCACCATCATCACCATGATCACCACCACCATCACTATCACCATCATCATCATCATCATCACCATACCACCATCATCATCACCATCACCACCATCACCATCACCATCATCAGCACTATCACCATCACCATCATCACCATCACCACCATCATCATCACCATCACCCACCATCATCATCACCATCACCATCATCATCATCACCATCACCACCATCACCATCACCATCAACTTCATCACCACCGTCACCATCACCATCATTACCACTGTCACCATCACCACCACTGTCATCATCACCATCACCATCATCACTAACTACCATCACCATCACCACTACCATCATCACCATTACCATCATCACCACCATCACCATCATCCTTACCATCATCATCATCATCATCACTATCATCCATGGAGAGTTTGACATGTCCCTCGTCCTGAACATGTTGCACACATTATCTGATTGAATTTATCCTTCATAACAGCTATGAGGAGTACATGAAAATGATCCCATTTTGCAGAGGCATAAACTGAGGACCAGAGAGATTTGGGTCTGACCTCAAAGATGGATAATCCTGAGAATGGGAGGAATTTCCAAGGGTTCTCTGGATGCCCCAGTCTCAATCACGGCCTCCTCAGAGTTATACTGAGTTGTGCGTGACCACAATAGCATGGGCAGAGAAAAGGGGAATATTCCTAGAAATTGGGGCCTGCCTCCCAACCACCCCCCTATTTTTTCTTTTGAATTTTTACTACATTGGTGAAAATCATAAGGAAATATCTGTAGATCCTGAGTAGGGTCTAGGTAGCAAATAAATGCAGTAGGGTGTGAAGGGACAAAGTTCTTGGTGGCTGGGGCCCACCTGGCCTTCTGGAGTTTGGCGAGGGAGAACTTGGGATGCGGTGAGGACACTTAAGCCCTGGTCCCACCTTGGCACTCACCCACTTTGTGACCTTGGGTCAGGCCCAGAGGCTGGCTCTCTATCCGTCCAAAGAGGTGAGCAGGGCCTGCCCTGAGTGTGGAGGGAGCAGCAAACGAAACCAAGCCCATACACCCAGCATCGCACATTTCACCCTGTATGAGTGTCCTGTGGCCGCTGTAACAAATTAGTGCAGGCTTGGTGGCTTCAAACAATGGAAGTTTATTCTCTCACAGCTCTGGAGGCCTCAAGTCTGAAATCTGGTAGGGCCATACTCCCTCTTGGAAGCTCTAGGGGAGAACCCTTCCTTGCTTCTTCCAGTTTTTGCTGGCTGCTGTGTTCCTTGGCTTGTGGCCATATCACTCCAGTCTCTGCCTCTGTGGTCACATAGCCTCCACCTCTGCTGTCTGCATAATCCCCCTCTGCCTGTCTTTTATAAGGACACCTATGATTGGACGTAGGGCCCACCCACAAATTCCGGGATAATTATCTCCTTTGCATCACACTTTAATTCACAGAGCACTTTCCCATCTTTCATTTATTTTGTCCTCTCCACAAGCCCATCAGATAAGCAGGGAAGACATATGTTTACCCTTCTTGTATGTGCATCATGCTTGGACAATTCACTAGTGGGTTGTCAAATGACTATAGAGGGATAGTGAGATCCAGAAACCTTATACCAACTGTATAAGGGGCCAGAGTTTGAGCAGACTCAGAAGGGTGGTCTCCTCATCTCAAGATCTTCCACTTAATTACATCTGCAAAGACCCTTTTTCCAAATAAGAGCGCAGTCACAGGTTCTGGGGATTAGGACATGAACACACCTTTTTGGGGACCATTATTCAATCCACTACATACTTCCTGCTGAAGACATGTGGGGTCCCACTGCTCTTGAGAAAAGTGGAAAGTTCTGACCTTGACACCCAAGATCCTCTTTAGTCTGGTTCTTCATCCCCTCTCCAACTTTATTATCTATTATGAACCTGCACAATATGAATCTTATACAAGCCCCCACCATCATCATCATCATCGTCATCATCATCATCAGGGATGTCTTCTAGAAGGTGATAGTGTCCTAGTAGAGTCTGACTTAGAAGTTAGTCTTCTAACTCCTTTTGAGCCTGCTCTGACTCTGGCCTCTTGGACAGTTGACCTAAGGTATTAGGGCCTCAGTTTCCCTCTGTAATCACTTGACAACCCATTTAGTGAGCTGTTCAAGCATGACGCACATACAGGAAGGGTAAACATATGTCTTCCCTGCTTATCTGATGGGGTAATGGAGAGGACAAAATACATGAAAGATGGAAAGCACTCTGTGAATTAAAGTGTGATGCAAATGAGGTGTATGCATGATCATTCTCATCTCCTGGGATTTGGCCACCTGGGTACTGGAATGATGCTGAGCTTCCTGAGGTAACCTTGGCATTTATAACAAGTCAGCGCCCTTTGCTTCTGGGAAGAAAAGCACGAGGTTTCTGCGGATTGGAATAATGCAGAGAGGTAGCTCCTAAATTGTCTGCTTCTGTGAGCTCAGAGCTGTTCCACTCTCTCTGGCTGCCTAGCATTGTTGTGTTGAGGGCCCCCTCACAAGCATCGGTGGTGTCTGCACTAGGGTGGCACTGGAGATCCAAGCCAGACCCTTAGAGCCAAGCCTTTGCTCCAGCCTACCTGGAGAAGATGGCTGTGGCCCTAGAGACCCTCCCGGTCACCCCCAAACCAGCAATGCAAAATTTATTCCTTCTGTTATCAACAGTATTGGGCATTGCAGGAGCTGTTGCCAGTCTCCATCACTTGGCCACATATGACCTGAGTCCCCGGAGGAGGTAAGGCAGGAGCTGATGGCTGGTCACTGAAGCCCATATCCAGCCCAGTGCACATCACAGCCAAGTGGAAAGATGGGGAGGAAACTGGGGAGACAGGATGGGAGGCATGGCGATCTGGGCTGTTCCAGCTCCACCTGCCCTGGCGTCCACCCAGTTGCATCATCTTGGTGGTCTGTCTTTTGCAAAGCCCTTGCCTCTGTCCAGCCTGCACACCCATGTTGGCACCCCTGAGTACCCCAACCTCTCAGGCCCCTCAGCATCTCACAACGGTTCATTGGAATTGCCCTGGGTTTTCTTTTCTTATTTTTGTAAGTGTGAAAATAGCATAACGGCCTTACGGGTGACCCTTGAACAATGTGGGGGTGAGGGGCGCTGACCCTTAGGGACCCTGATGCAGTGGAAAATCTGAGCATAAATTTCAATTCCTCAACAACTTAATTACTTGATCAGAAGCCTTACCAATATCACAAGCAGTCAATGAACACCTACTCTGTATGTCTCATGTGTTATATGCTCTATTCTTACAATAAAGTAAGCTACAGAAAAGAAAATGGTATTAAGAAAATTGTAAGGAGCAGGCTGGGCGTGGTGGCTCATGCCTGTAATCCCAGCAGTTTGGGAGGCTGAGGTGGGTGGATCACTTGAGGTCAGGAGTTTGAGACCAATCTGGTCAATATGGTGAAACCCCGTCTCTACTAAAAATACTAAAATTAGCCAGGCGTGGTGGTGGGCGCCTGTAGTCCCAGCTACTCGGGAGGCTGAGGCAGGAGAATTGCTTGAACCTGGGAGGTGGAGGTTGCAGTGGGCCAAGATCGGGTCACTTCACTCCAGCCTGGGTGATGGAGTGAGACTCCGTCTCAAAAAAGCAAAGAAAAGAAAATTCATTAAGCAGAAGTGGATCATCCTAAAGGTCTTCACATTGAGTAGGCTGGGGAAGAAGAGGAAGGTGTGTGTGTTGGGGGAAGGCTGGTCTTGCTGTCTCACGGGTGGCAGAGGCAGAAAAAAATCCGTGAATAAGTGAACCCATGAGGTTCAAACCCATGTTATTCAAGAGTCAACTGTAAATACATGTTTGAAAAAATAGATCACCCATGAGCCCCCCGCCTGACTGTCCATCTCAGCCTCTGCTCTTCGTGTTCTCAGCTGTATCACACACATATTCTCATGGTCTCTGTCTTTTTTTTTTTTGAGAAGGAGTTTCACTCAGGCTGGAGTGTAGTGGTGCAATATTGACTCACTACAACCTCCACCTCCTGGGTTCAAGTGATTTTCGGGCCTCAGCCTCCTGAGTAGCTGGGATTACAGGCACCTGCCACCACTCTCAGCTGATTTTTGCATTTTTAGTAAAGATGGGGATTTGCCATGTTGGCCAGGCTGGTCTCAAACTCCTGACCTCAAGCGATCCACCCGCCTCAGCCTCCCAGAGTGCTGCGATTACAGGCGTGAGCCACCACACCTGGCTCTCATGGTTTCTTTGCTGCCCGTTTCAGTCTCTTCTGATGTGAAATTAGGTGTTCTCCTGTATCACCTCCTTGGGGTCATTCTCTTCTCTTCCCCACGCGTGTTCGGAGTGTGAGCCACCGGCCTCCCCTGGCCAGTACGGCAGCTGCCCCTCATCTGACATCTCCTCCCCCGTCTGGCGTCCCCTCCCCCCTCCGGCGTCCCCTCCCCCATCTGGCATCCCCTCTGTGCCATAATCCAGGCTGCTACCTTGCCACGTGCTCTGCGGCACCTCCCAAACAATCCCAGTTCATTTCCTCCAATTTGGAGCCTGACCGACTCTCTCTTTTTTTTTTCTTTTTTTTGAGACAGAGTCTCGCTCTGTCGCCCCGGCTGGAGTACAGTGGCACGATCTTGGCTCACTGCAAGCTCTGCCTCCTGGGTTCAAGCAATTCTCCTGTCTCAGCCTCCTGAGTAGCTGGGATTACAGGCGTGAGGCACCGTGCCCGGCCCTACTTTAATCCTTTAAAATTTTTCTAATATATCACTGTAAAGACTATGAAACAAATATGTTTAAAATCAGTCCTTCCTCTTAGCCAGTGGGTTTGCGCCTTCATGCAGGCATGTGATGACGACAGTCATGTCCTCCTTTTTACTACAGGAGATCTGTCTTTCCCCCTTCCGGGGCCCACTGCAAAGACAAAAAGAGAACATTTATGAGCACCTGTGACGTGCAATGCACTGCACCTGGTGCTGGGGGTGCAGGAGAAGGTGTCAACCCCCGAAGAGTGCTCAGACCTGTGAGACAACAAGCCTGTAACCAAACCCAAGGTGTGGTGGTCGACAGAAGAGGTGAGCATCAAATGGAGGGGACCCAGTTCAGCCGGGTGAGGCTTCGACTGGGAGGTGGGTCCGCATTTGCTGGGCTGAGCAGGGATAAGGCAGAAACGTCCAGGTTGAGGACACGGAGGTGTGAAAGGGCTTCCAGTCTCTGCATGGCAGGCCTGGTCAGAGGGCCGGGTGTAGAGGGAAGGAGCTGGGAAGCTCAGTCAAGGTCAGCTGGCGAAGGGCATTGGGTGCCAGGCTCAGGGTTTTGCATCTGCTTTAAGCAGAATCACTGCAGGCTCCACAGCAGGGCAGGTCCCTGTAAGGAAAGATGACTGCTGGCAGCAGCTTAGGGGAGGGGAAGGCATGGAGGGGTGGTTGGGGGGTGGTGGCAGATCAGGAGGCAATTGCAACAGCTCAGGGAAAATTGTGGGAGCCTGGGCTGCTCCAGATGGGAGCAGGTGGAAAGAGTGGAAATACTCAAGAAGTAGGATCTGAAGTTCGACGATGTATGGACAGACCCAGTGTGTGTGTGCGTGGGTGGCGGTGGCAGGGGAGTGGGGCATGGACTGCACTGCAGCTTTGACTCAGGAACACTGGGTGAAGGAGCCAATTTGGGGAGAAGGCAATGAGTTCTGTTCTGAATTGATTGAGTTTGATGGACTCACTGGGACGTCCAGGTTGAAAGGCACAGAGGAAGATAAAAGTGCAGGCCTGAAACTCAGGGCCAAGGCAGGGCATTTTACATCATTCAAATGGCATATGAAAGAAGGTTGAACGCTGTGCAAACACATGGCGAAAAACGCGGTATAAATAGTGACCCGTGATTCCTGGTGATGTATCGCCTGCCTTGAAGATTGAGGTCTACGGGATCAGGAGTGTGGGGTGTTGAGCTGAGTTTTTTGGGGTGAGACGGGCAGGGTCTCGTGGAGGTGGCCGTGGAGAAGAGCAAGCAGTTGCTTGGGGTGGAAGTAAAGCAGTTGCTTGGGGCGGAAGTAAAGGTGGAGGAGAGAGGAGTGGAAGAGAAACAGGTTGTTGCTTGTGGCGGCTCCCCAGTAAACATTGCCTGCTTCCCACTGGGCTCACTTAGGCCCACCCAAGTATGCCCATGTATTTAGGCACTTGTGCACACACACACACTCACAAGGCACACACACACATGCACGCGCATAAACACGCATGTGCACACACGCCCACACACATGCACACACATGTACATACACATGACCACAGACATGTACACACACATGCATGCACACACACGTACACACACACATGCACAGCAAGGGCAGCTTTGAGAAGACCCAGGGATGAGTGACAGCTATCTCTGTCTACCCAACCCCAGTAAGTTTTCCGAAAGAAGAGGACACCCTCCCCTCCCATCCCCTCCCCTGCCTTACAGTTCAGCCATTTTCCGTCAAACTCCAGCATCTGGCCTCCTAGTTGCCTGGGGAGCAAGCGTCCCTCAGGATTAAAACGAAAAACAAAAACCCTCTAACCTTTTTCGAAGGACAGGCCTGGGCGGTCTCCAAATTGGAGACGGACCCCATCACTTCCATTAGAGCATCTTTAAGCCTCGAGGGTGATTCAATCCGAATAGCTCCCCTGCAGCTTAATAGAGCCCAGGTTCCCTGTAACCAGGCTGAGGCTTGGCTGCAGAGATTTTGGCTTCATAGAAGACGTTAGGAGGTAGGGGTCTGGAGGTCCAGTTTCTCCTTTTTTGCACATCAAGGAGAGAATCAGACCTTTCAGGAAGGGGGCTGGTTTTGTCCAAGAGTGTGAGATTTTCTAGGATTTTTATTTCTTTTACTCTCCCACTAACCTGGTGGGGACCCCACCCCGACTTTTTCCCACTTTAGCCTCCTCTTCTGTATTGTTTTGGTTTTTTTTAAGCCTGTGTGCCCAGCTTCCATTATGGAAAGTGCTGTTTATGTCCAGGGCGCCTTAAAAAGGCAGCTAACAGCTCTCTGGCTGCGGTCCTCTTCGCTTGTTTCCCTGGCAACCAGAGGCAGGGAAAACAGAACCTGTCAGATGGAAAATGTCAGTTACAGCAGATCTGGGAGCGCAGGAAAGAAGTGGTGGGATGCAGCGAGGGAGGAAGTGAGAGGGCCGGCAAGGGCTCACCCTCCTGCCCACCTGGGCTGGTGCCCTCCTCCCAGCGAGCCAGGGGATCAGGGAGGCTGGCTTCTTGAACGAGAGGGGCTGCTACCAGAGCAGGCAGCTTCAGAGATGGGGGAGGGGAGAGGACTGCCACCTAGGATTAGCGGGATGGTCTTTGGCAGCCGTCCCGCCCAGCTGATTATCACGTTGTTTTAAAGGTCATTGGGCTTCTTGAGGCCCCCAGCAATGCGTTCTAGAAGCCCCTCCAGTCGAACTTAAAGCTCTGGGTCTAGGTAGCACACGGGGGAGGGTCGGGGAAGAAAAAGATATCAAACCTCAGTATCCAAAGACCCCGGAACCGTATCGATTCCGACCCCTGCTTGGTATCAATTGATCAATGCCCCTGCCGAAAAGAGGAATTGCCCTTTAAAATGGCTGGGAAAGAGGTTGGGAGGGAGGGTTGATATTAATCAAAGCAGGCCCCTCAGAAGGACGGCAGAGCAGCATGGGGAAGAGGAAACAAAAGAAGGAGGTTTGCTGAACAGCCTCGAATATTACGGGGGGAGAAGCGATCAGTTAATAGCACTGGATGCAATGAGGTGTGGGGTGTGGGGTGGGTGCTCCTGAGAGTAGGCAGGGCGTGTGAGAGAGTGTGTGTGAGTGTGTGTGTGTGTGCACCCAGCATTAGACACATGCTCTCTGCAATCTCCTGCTGTTGTCCTCAGACATTCCAGGAGCTTCCCTAATCTCCTGATTTTTGGGAGAAACTCCGCCCCCGCCGGGCCCAGTGGGCCTGAGAGAGTGAAGGGAAGACAGGCTGCTGTCCACAGTCAGCTGAGCTCCTGCTGTGCATTTAGGGTGACAGATGGTGTTTACTTAAAAAAAACAACAGCACCGGTGTGTGCGTGTGTATGCGCATGTGTGTGCATGCGAGTGTGTGTGTATTTATGTGCGTGTGCACGCGCACACGTGTGTATATGTGTGTGCACACATTTGTGTGTATGTGTGCGTGCATGTGCACGTGTGTGTGCATGTGCGTGCATGTGTGTGCATGCGTGCGTGTGTGCACACCGGCTTGCATACGGCAAGCTCCAGAGGAGGAGAAGCCAGAACCAGATCTGGGTTCTGTTCATCCTCAGAGGTGGGAGTTTCAGCCCCTGAACATGGGATTTGAGAAGGAGGCAAAGGAGGTAAAGGATGGTCACCAAATGCGGTGCTGGGTTTCTTTGAGGGACACATGGCAGGGCACCTTCTGCTGAACACCAGACATGCCCAGACAATTGAGTGTGGTTCTGCTTCAGGGACTTTTCTAACTCCAGACTGGTCTAATTATTGGCTTTAGGGTGTCTGAAAATGTACCCTCCAGTTTCCTGGTTAGGGAGTGGTGTGTGTCGAGGGGCGGGGTCTAGCCCATAAAGCTGCCTTAGTTTATGTGGGTGGGGCTGGGGGTGGGTGGAGGGTCCCTGAAATGACATTTCCTTCTGGCAAAAGGAGTGTAGAGGTTCCTCATGGCCTGGCTGGGTACAGGTTTGAGGGCATCTCCTATCTTCTGGTTTCCAGGACAACCTCAACAATATATGGCCACCTTAATACCCATTCCCACTTAAGCATCCTTACAAAGGAAACAAACAAGACCTCCAAATATAAGACAAAAAAAAAAAACACAGCAATGCAACAACCAACGAGATATGACTGACGCCCCCCCACCCCCCGACATCCAGAATTTATGGCTTTTGCTATAAAGGTTAAAGCTGTGGGCAACCGTGGGGCAGAACCCCTCCCTCACCCCCCATCCTAAGGCCAGGTCCTCTTTCTCTGTCATTTTCTCTCCTCCCAGTGTTTTCTGGGTGGGAATCATCTCTTTAAATCATCTTTTTTTCCTGAGCCCTGGCGACTCACCAAGGACCTTACAGTTGTTGGCGTCATCTGGTCAGGAACTCTCTGCAGCTGAGAGTGGAGTGTGACTCGGTGGCCCTGCCACCGAAGGTGAGTGTCCAGCCCACGCGGTCCTTGAATGTCTTGGAGACAGCGCTGGGCTGGTGACAGTCGTAAATCACCGCTCCACGCGCCTCACTGAAAGGCCATATGGACCTTCTTGTCAGGCTGGGACACGCTTAAATTATGACATTTTTCATTTTGATTGACAATTACCTTCCCTTGGAAGTTTGCAAACAGCCCGGCTACAATTACATCTCATACCATAAAACGAGGGGAATAGAAGGGGAGTCATTATTTTCTGAATATGGTCTCTGGCAGTTGGCTAAGGAGGTAATCTTTATTCCCACTGCTCCTGTGTTTTATTATTTTATTAAGAGTTAACTCTCGATTATCCACATGTGAGCCCAAGAGACAATCGTATTCCCACAGCTGTTAGGCCTTATTATTTTATTGTTATTGGTTCAGATTTTCCCCAGGCTCTATGTGGGACATGAAAAAGAGTCCCGATTGCTCACATGTTTCTTAACTGCCCCTTTTGAATTATTTGCAGTAAATGTTTATAATCTCAATACCGCTCCTCCCTTCTCTTGGGGCAGAGGATGGGTGGCTATTTTTTTTATGACAAAATATGCATTACCTAAAATGTATCATTTTAACCATTTGAAAGTGATACTTCAGTAGCATTTAGTACCTTCACAGTGCTGTGCAACTGCCATTCCTAATTCCAAAACATTTTCATCACCCCAAAAGGAAACTTGTGCCCATTAAGCAATTACACCTCATTTCTTTTTCCCACCCCCCCAACCCCCGCCCCGCCCCACCTCTGCAGCCCTAGGCAACCACCAATCTGCTTTCTGTCTGTAGATTTGCCTATTCTGGACGTTTCATATGAATGGAATCGGCAGTAGGAGGCCTTTTGTGTCTGGCTTCTTTCACTGAGCATCGTGTCTTCAGAATTTACCCATGTTATAGCATGTATCAGTATTTCATTCCTTTTTGGTTTTTTTGAGATGTAGTCTCACTGTGTCGCCCAGGCTGGAGTCTAAACCTCCGGAGTAGCTCAGATTACAGGCACGTGCCATCATGCCCAGCTAACTTTTGTAGTTTTAACAGAGACAGGGTTTCACCATGTTGGCCAGGCTGGTCTCGAACTCCTGACCTCAAGTGATCCACCCGCCTTGGCCTCCCAAAGTGCTGGGATTACAGGAGTGGCTGCTGCGCTGGGCCACTTTATGACTTTTTATGGCTGAAATCGTGTTTGTTTGTATTATAACTACGCCACATTTTGTTTGTCCATCCATCAGTTGATGGGCATTTGGGTTGTTTGGTGCTGCTACACACATTTGTGGACAAGTTTTTGTTTGAACCCCTGTCTTCATTCTGGGGGGTATATTTCTTGTTTGTTTGTTATTTTATTTTATTTATTTTTGACACAGAGCCTCACTCTGTCCCCCAGGCTGGAGTACAGTGGCTTGATCTTGGCTCACTGTAACCTCCGTCCCGCAGGTTCAAGCAATTCTCCTGCCTCAGCCTCCCAAGTAGCTGGGATTACAGGCACCTGCCACCTCGCCCAGCTAATTTTTGTATTTTTAGTAGAGAAGGGGTTTCACCATCTTGCCCAGGCTGGTCTTGAACTCCTGACCTTTTGATCCACCCCCCCCTCGGCCTCTCAAAGTTCTGGGATTACAGGCATGAGCCACCGCGCCGGCCTTTGGGGGGTATATTTCTAGGAGTGAAATTGCTGGGTCTTACGGCAAGTCTAGGTTTAACTTATTGGGGAAGAACCAAACGATTTTCCATTTTACAATTTGGTTGGCTACACGACTTTCCATTTCTACCGGCAGCGTGTGAAGAATCCAACCTCTCCCATCACCAGCACTTGCCAGCTCTGCCCTCAGTCAACTCTTCGGATCTTTGCAGGGAGACCACTGGATTTTCAACATCAGCCTCCGGCCACTTCCTCGATTTTGCCCGAGGCACTGGTTGGAGCCTTCCCCTGTGTGGCTCTCCACGGGGTCGGGTGATGGAGGGGGACGTGTTCACAGCAGGAGTGTTGCTCATCCCTCTAACCTGGGACCCCGGGTCCTGTGGGGAACCCATGTACATTAGCTCAACTGGGAGAGTTGCCAGGCAGGCGGCCTTTTGACAGAGTCATGAGGGTTTGGGCCTTGGAGTTGGAGTCTCCTGTTGGCCACGATGAGCTGCATGGCCTTGGCCAAGTCGCAGCTGACCTTTCCTCGCCTCTCTGTGAAATGGTGTAGCAGACCCTGCTAGTACCCCCACTCCCATGCCTCACGTCCCACTGATCTTCACCTCTGTTATTTAGAACCTCTGGGGCTCACTCCCTGAGGCAGGATCCCACCAGGTGGAGGTGCAGGAGACGGTACTGAGGAGTTAGTACCTGGGAGCCACCCTCAGCCAGGTGTGCGCAGGCCATGGGGGCACCGCCGCAGCTTTGCTGTCTGCCGGAGCTGCCGAGTGGGATGGAGCGTCTGGTGATCATGGTGATAATGGTATGAATAAGGCATTTTTATTGGTTGCCTTCCTGTCCTCATCTCCTGTCCCCACTCCTGGATTCCTCTCCCAATTCAATGACTTGCAGTCAACTTCTCGTCTCAAAGTCTGCCTTCTGGGGAGCCCAGCTGTCGGCTGCACAGATGAGAAAATCCACCCAAATGGACTGCGTGGCCGGGAAGTGAGTGAGCCCTTGATGGATAGCGACGGTGCTTGTCTCTGTTAGAGTGGATTGTGGCAAAATTGGCGGTTATCAGTCTGTTTTGAGGGGCCCATCTCCCCACAAGAAAAAGTGAGCTAGAAGCAAAGACAGAGGCAGCTTCATTTTAGGACAGTTCCCTTACTCTGTCAACAGCTCAGCATCAGATAGAAGCCTGGGGCATTTAACTGCTGAGCATGGGACGCAGCTTGGGCAGTGGTTTGCTTTCCTCTCTGAAATGCACGTTTCTAAGGCCAAATCGCAGATCAGCAGGCTTCCCCTTGGAGTACCCCTGTTTAGGCGGGGTAGGGAGGGCCGTGGGTGCGATTATGCTGGTCTGGAAGCACACATTGGCTTTAGATAGTTCACACAGTGCACGCTCAGTGGAAAATCGAGAGGTGTTGTGCTTATTGAGTCACCGCCCTCTGCCACCACAGGGTCAATCACAAGGGGAGGAAGGGGAGGCAGAGGGAGGAATGGAACCTGATGCTGTCGGTGAACCAGAACCTGGACAGAGCATGGGGGGCTCAGTGGAGTCCACAGAAGCCCCCTCCCAGAATAAGGAGGCTGCTGGCAGGAGCTGAGTGCAGGGAGGGAGGCATCTTATCAGCTCCCGGACCACACTTGCCTTCCTTCCCTCTGGAGGCACCATCCATTTGCTATGTGCCAGTAGCAGCATCTTTGAGACCAGAATTGAAATGTCTGTGCCCTTTGAAGGTGCAATTTTTTTTTTTTTTTGAGATGGAGTCTCACTCTGTCACCTGGGCTGGAGTGCTGTGGCATGATGTCGGCTCACTGCAACCTCCACTTCCCGGGCTCAAGTGATTCTCCTGCGTCAGCCTCCCGAGTAGCTGGGATTACAGGTGTGGGCCACCACACCTGGCTAATTTTTGTATTTTTAGTAGAGATGGGGTTTCACCATGTTGGTTAGCCTGGTCTCGAACTCCTGATCTCAAATGATCCACCCGCCTCGGCCTCCCAAGGTGGGAGCCACAGCTCCAGGCCCAAAGGTGGGATATCTTAAACTTGGGCTAGTTTACCATTGGCTCAAGAAAGAAGTTAGATAATCAAAGCGGTAAATGGTTCTCTGTCTACCCAATTTTAATTTTCAGTACTGGCATTTTTTTTTTTTTTTTTGCAAGAGTGAGGAGGGCTCAAAAGGACAGGGGGAGGAGGTGGAAAAAGAATGGAGGGGCAGGGTCAAGGAATTGATCAACGGCATCAAACGACCTGCCGTCCCGAAGCTCCCCATCTTTGGCTACAGCTGGCAGAAGCTCAAGACTGTTCACCAGTTATCCCAGGGCAAAATGAAAGAGGATCAAATTTCTGTTACAACCTACTCTATCCCCCCACCTACTAAATCCATCATGTGTGGAGGAGCCTCGGGGCCCTGCTCCCAGACCTCCATCTTCTCATGGTAGCTGCGTTTGCCTCATTCCCAGTGAGATGGACACCCTGGGTCCCACCTGCACCCTCCCTCTGGTCCTCCAGCTGGCCCCTGCCCCAGCCCTGGCCCCTCCTCATACTGGGTCAGGATCCATTCCTGGGCCTGGCCCATTTGCTGGTCATGTCCACTCATCACTTGCTGGTCCTTTCTTCTCTGTGGATGAGTTTCCCCATCCCCAGATGTCCCCAGCTGCCCCCAGCAGGCATGGGTGTGGAGTGTTTGCCGGGGCTGGGGCTAGCAATGGAAACCTCCCCTCTCCTCCCAGAATCCAAGGGGGAGGACCAGGATGCAGGCTGGGTCAGAAAGTGGGTGATGGATGAGTCAGGCCTTGGCGGTCAGGGCAAGTGGGTGGAAAAACGCCTAGATTTTTGCCCATTCCGAGTGCTTCTGGTTCTTTCCAGTTTCTGTGTGCCAAGTTGCACTGCAGGTCACTTCAGAACCAAAGAATAAAGGGTTTAGGCTCACTGGGCTCCTGCCCCTCGACTCTCCAGGGTGTCCAGAGCTGCAGCGGTCCTGGGTGTATGCAGCCGCCTCTCCCAGGTCAGGGTGGCCTCCACCAGTCTCCCTTGCTGCCTGGGAATATGATGTCCAGGGCCGCAGGGCTGAATTCCCCCTGCGTTCTTTATATAAATACCCGCTTCAGGGCCGACACCTACTCCATCACAGGGACCCATCAAATGAACCAGCCGAGCCCATAAATTATTGCAAAAACCATTCCAAACAAGAAAGGCAATTTTACTTACTGAACCATTAAATGTACATACTTAAATTAGACCCAACAAGACATCGCGTGGGGATGTCTCAGGGCCAGGCAAACAATGAGTTTTGAGGAAGGGCTATCTTGTGTTTTCCCCACCTCTCACATGAAATTAATGAGGTGCTTCAATTTAATCATCATTACAATCATATCTTTATTTAGTTACTTAGCTGCGTTTGACCTGCTGCCTCGGGCAGCCTGGATGTCACCTCTCTGCCCTGGGCTGTCCTGACAGCCGGTGAGAGGTCAGGAGGAGGCTGGTGTGCAGATGCCAGGCTGCTCCGGCCCAGCGAGGCAGGCTTGGTGGATGTGGCCTCTGCGTCTGGGATCTACTGAGGCCAGCCTGCAGTTTTCTCCGACCTGGAGATCAGAGCCCGTATCTGGGAGACACACAATGGCAGCTCTTCCTTGCCCACCACGTTGACTCTGATGACTGGTCTGGCCAGTTACAGCTTTTAAATATTTCTTGGATCTTTGTCTCTTTTCTCTTCCTAATACCAATGTCCTAGTTCAGGTCCCAAATTTGTGCCTTTGGTGTTAAATCCTCCTTCATGCCCTGATGCCAGAACCACTTCTGGAAACTCTAAATCAAAGCCGCTCACCCAGCTCAGAGCCCTTTGGTGGCACCCGTTGCCTATTGGAGGGAGATCGAATCCTGAGTATGCTATTCAAGGCTCCTTCTGACCTTCCACAGACCCCAGGGACTCTCCCCGCCTTGTCTCCTGCTGCCCCCTGCTTTAGCCTCTATAGTCTGCCATCACCTGCACTACAGACTGCCCGCAGTTGACCCTCCTGCATTCATTAGCACTCACTTCTACCATATCCTGCCTCTATGCCCCTCCCACTTCACTTCTCCTGTGTACCTACAATTTGTCCTTTAAAACACCCAAGGCGCCAGTTTCTCCATGTCCACCGGGTACATTTTCAAATCCTTAGGTTGGGCTAAATGCCCTTAGGAATCCCAGGACCCCCTTTGGTCCCTCAAGATGGATTTGGGATGATCACTTCTCATGCTGGTCCAGGGTTTATGCGTTTGCTGTGAATCCTCAGCACCTAACACTGAGTCTGGCGCACAGGGACTCTGCCAAACCATCTGACACTGCCAGGCTGGGATGCTCTTACTCTTCCTGTGTCTGCAATGGGTCCAGAGTGGCTCTGATGGAGAGATGCTCCCGTGTGGTCACTGGGGAGATTGGTGAGGGCTGCAGGGGGGACCAGCACTTCCCACATCCTTCCTCAGTGTTGGAAATTGGGTTATACTGGCATGTGGCTCGGAGGCCACCCAGAAGGTGTCAGGACATCCCTGGGGTCAGCAGTAGCAGCCCCTTGGTGCAGGTTTAAGAATTCACCCAGGACAGAGCCAAGCATCAAACTGCGGGGGAGGGGAGGTTGGGGAGGGGAGATTAGTGCATCATCTGGGTGGGCACTGCTGGTTGTGCCCACTGCCCACTGCCTGCTCCCTATCCCCATTCCTTTCCAAAGGGGGACTCAGGACAGCCCTTGCTCCCTCTGCCTGTCTCCAAAAGCATCACTAAATGTTGATTAATAGAGTGCAATGTGTCTTGGCTTTTCCTTGCCCCAGTGTCAGGCCTGGAAAACACAAACAGACCCCGAAAGGTGCCAGTTGCACAGGTGTTTGTGTGAGCACTCCCTCCCACCGATGGGATCGGGAGCACCCTGCCCCCAGGGCACGGAAGGGCCTTCTCTTCTGTCCTCCCATCCACTTCTCCATTCCCAGGGTGGGTCTCTGTATGGGTGTGTGGCCTGAGCTTCTGACAGAGGTAAGATGCAAGCCACGTCGGCAATTTTAAACTTTCTAGTGGCCACAAGAAATAAGTCAAAAAGAGAAGGTAAAGTTAAGTTTAATAATACATATGATCTAACCCAGTATCTCCAAAACATTATCATTTCAACATCTAATCATGTGATTAGATGTTGAATGAAAATTGTGAATGAGGTAGTTTGTGTTTTTTATAGCAAGCTTTTGAAATCCTGTGTGTGTTTTGCACACCCAGCGCCTCTCGACACAGACTAGACTCATTTCTCGTGCTTGGGACCCACAGGCGTCTGGGGGCTCCCTGACTGGGGCTGTGCAGGCTGACTGGCTGACCCTGGAAAATGCCCTTTTGGAAGTGAAAATCCTGAATTCTATCACTTCCCTCCAATCAGGCCGGCGCCCAGCATCAGCCATTCCCCTACTGAGCAATACCCAGCTCTGCAGCCGGGAGATGGAGGGAGGGGGCGGCACAGCCTCCAGCATCTCAGATGCAGTTCGTGGGCACTAAATATGCAGCCTCAGCAGAGGCATCCAAAATGAGTTATTTATCAGCTCCAAGGACACAAAGACACCTTAACATAGGGAGCCCGTGGCCACTCCTGTGAAGGTGCTGAGAAGCCAGGCTCTTTTCCAGGAGTCCCCGGGGGGCACCCAGCCCGGGAAGCCATCGGCGGTGCAGATCCTAATGAAGTCAAGGTTCACACACAGCCCTCGGCCCGCTGGGAATCTAACGTGGGGCTCTAGGATTTTCCAGGCAGCCCCTACAGTCACTCACATGCAGCATGATTAATGGCTGGATACCCCGGCGTGAAAACCATTTTAAAAATGGCATTTTTGTCACGGACAGTGTTCCACATATCGTAAAGGTCATACGTGCTAAGAGCATTATCCGTATTTCTTGGGCAAACATGCTTAACCTTGTAGAGCACATTCCCCGGCAGATCAGCGATCCGTCTCCCGCACTTCAGAGGACCCGATGGCGCGGGTTCTTTGCCAAAAGGGATGAAAGACGGCGGCAATGGCACCATGCAGGGGTTTCAGACAATGCCGTGAATTGGCTGCCGGCCTCTCACGGCGTCGGGGGGCAGAGGGCATGAGGCCCCACAGCCTGTGAAAGGCTGCTGGGATAAGAGACTTCTTCTGAACATCCGTGTGGCTCTCGCCAGCTTTGATTTCCTCTGGAGGGCTTTGGGGCGGGGCTCCCCCATCAGGCTGGGGTCGGGAGGGAGGAAGAGCGCTCATCTCAAGCCCCGGCGGCCCAGGCTGGTACTTGGCCTCAGATACATGTAGGCTGCGAGGGAATTCAGAAGCAGATTCTGTGTGCCTGATAAAGACAGGTCAAATGAAAACCGTGGATGTGAGGATGACCAAGGGCAGATGACTGCAGCTGGTCTACCTGTCCAGCAGGGAAGCCTGTACTTTGGAATGCCTTGCTTTGGAGGCTGGGGCAAATGTCTCCAAAATAAGATCACCCCAGGTCTTGGCAACTCATAGCACGAGTGAGCAGCCACGGACCCAGGAGAATGACCTCACACTCACTGAGACCCGGGTAGGGAGCTCCAGGCTTCTACCTGGCAGGCCACGCACTGTGGGCAGTGAGAGTGGGTGGGGGGGCTTTGTTCATGACTTCTGGGTGGCATCCTCCCCACTCCCCACCCCAGGGCCACTTACGCCCCCCACATCGCGGCTGTCCATGCATGGTGTCAGGACAGCCTCCTCACGGGTCCCCTCCCTCCTAGCTTGTGGCCTCCTGTCTCTCCTCCACCTTATCACCAGTGTCCAAAACCCAAATCCAATGACAGATCCCTCTGTGCTTTCTTTTCTTTTCTTTTTTCCAGACAGAGTCTCGCTCTGTCACCCAGGCTGGAGTGCAGTGGCGTGATCTTGGCTCACTGTAACCTCTGCCTCCCGGGTTCAAGCAATTCTCCTGTCTCAGCCTCCCAAGTAGCTGGGATTACAGGTGCGCACCACCACGCCCGGCTAATTTTTTGTATTTTTAGTAGAGACGGGGTTTCACCATGTTGGCCAGACTGGTCTCAAACCCCTGGCCTCAGGTAATCCACCCGCCTCGGCCTCCCAAAGTGCTAGGATTACAGGCGTGAGCAACTGCACCCAGCCTGTGCTTTCAATCCCAGTGAAAAGCCATATCCCCTTCACCCAGGATGACGTCCAGGCACTGAATGTAGCTTTCAGGCCACGGCGTGCTGGTGAGTGTTGGACAGCCAGCTTCCTGAAAAACAAATGTATACACGTTGAGTATGCGTTTTACTGATATGCAGGATGAGTGGCCCCAATTTACAAATAATAATAAGATATATAATATTCCTTAATGTAAAGTCCGTATAGCCAGTTACACAGAATGCTTTCACTGGTTTTTGCTGAACTCTTGTGCCTGTAGCCAACCTGTGGCTGCAATTCAAGTGTAATTTGACTATCTTTTTTGTGATATTCACCATGTAAGGGCAGTGAACCTGTTTTAGTTGAATCTGTATTATTAACATTTTCTCCCTCACCTTCATAAGTCTAGACAATCAACAAAACTATACAAATCAAGCCCTGATTTGTATAGTTTACCAGTGTCTGTGTTGTAGATACTTCCATTGCAGCCAATTTCTTTTTTTTTTCTTTCTTTCTTTTTTTTCTTTTTTTTTTTTTTTTTTTTTGAGACAGAGTCTGGCTCTGTTGCCCAGGCTGGAGTGTAGTGGCACGATCTCGGCTCACTGCAACCTCTGCCTCCCGGGTTCAAGCGATTCTCCTGCCTCAGCCTCCAGAGTAGCTGGGATTAAAGGCGCCCACCACTACGCCCGGCTAATTTTTTGTGTTTTTAGTAGAGACGGGGTTTCGCCGTGTCTGCCCGGATGGTCTCAATCTCCTGACCTTGTGATCTGCTCGCCTCGGCCTCCCAAAGTGCTGGGATAACAGGCGTGAGCCACTGTGCCCAGCCATATTGCAGCCAATTTCAAACCAACGACATGACATCTCTGAACCCACGGTGGGAAAGAGATGTAGCCCTCATTTTATAATAGTTCCACCATGTGAATATAAGAAATATCACTCGCCTCAAGAATACAGCTAATAACCAAATAGAGCAAAATCATTAGGAGGAAAGGAGTTTGGGGTTTTTATTACCATTGTTTCAAGTAAAATTTATTTGATCATAAGTTGATATAAATTAATGTTTTAAATAGCCCAGTTTAATAGCCAGTTCATCACATTTCTGGAAATTGAGTAATGAGATCTCTTGGGCAGGTGGAAGCTGGCTCCAGCACACCGTGGCCTCGGCGCCTGTAGGTGCCCACCCCACACCTTCACCTGGGCCTGCCCGCTCCTTGCTCTGGCTGGCTTGCACGTCCCTGAGATCTCCTTGCTTTTGGAGCCTTTGTACATCCTGTTTCCCACGCCCGGAACACTCCTCCCCTCATCTCCTTTGCCCAGCCACCTGTCTCCTCTTCCCTCTCCTTCCCTTCCTTTCTCTTTTCACTGCTGGAGCCTTCCTTCCAGCCTGGAGCCTGCAGTTTAAATGACTTACATTTTTTTACCTCCAGTTGCAGCAAGCATCATGGCCTGGTATTTGTGCTTCTCTACATTTGCCCCCTGATTCCTACCACCTTCATGGAGCAGCCAAGGTGCTGGCCAGGTGGAGATAAAGGGGTCAGCAGAGTGGGCTGGGAGCCTCCCCACTCTGGCCCCATGAGGCTTGCCCTGAGGTGCCACCTTGCACCACAAGGACTGGAGAGCAGGTTGGACAAGAAATGGCACTGGAATGGCCCTGGGGCTGCTGCAGCTTTTTCCATGTCAGGAACGTGGCTCAGAGGAGAGTAACCAGAGGCCAGTGGATTAGGAAAAAGGCACTATGACGAAGCCCACGGAAACTAGGGTTTCCACTTCCTCCTTCTAGATTGGAAAAGCATCACAATGCTTGGAAGACGCAAATGTGGGGATGGAAACAGAAATGCTTCCTAATGAGAAAGTGCAGCGCATACTTCATTACTGCAGTGAGAGAAAGGAGGTAGGGGACTGACAGCTTCCTTCCTCCATTCATTCAGCACACCCTGAGTTCCGCTGCTGGGCACTGAGAAGGACACCAGTGTGGACCGGCTGTGCTTCCCATCCGGAAGGACCATCGGCCCTCTCTTCCCACATCTCCAGGAAAGGGAGATGGGAGAAATCAACCTGGAATGGGAAGGACACAGGAAAACTGCATTTTCAGTTCCAACTTTCACTTTGGAAGTTAATTACGTGGGCCAGACGCGGTGGCTCACACCTGTAACCTCAGCACTTTGGGAAGCTGAGGCTGGTAGATCACCTGAGGTCAGGAGTTTGAGACCAGCCTGACCAATATGGTGACACCCCATCTCTACCAAAAATACAAAAATTAGCCGGGTGCGGTGGCATGCTACTGTAGCCCAAGCTACTTGGGAGGCCGAGGCTGGAGAATTGCTTGAACCTGGGAGGCAGAGGTTGCAGTGAGCCAAGATTGAGCCACTGCACTCCAGCCTGGGTGACAACAGAGTAAGACTCCATCTCAAAAAATAAAAATAAAAAAGAAAGAAAAAGAAGTTAATTATGTGAATTACCGTCTGTCAACTCGATTTTCCAGATTGAAATGCTGAGCGAGGCCTCACCTCACTGAAGGCCCAGATAAGATGAGGCCTGCCTGGGAATCAGGAGCCTGTGTCCCGGGGAAGGGTTACCTGAGCAAAGGAGGTGAAAGAGCTCCTGGAAGATTCACCACGGTGTTCACAGGCTCTGCAGAGGGAAGAAGGTGCCCGGTTGTCTTGCTTCCACTGGGCACCAGGTAAGATCAGCTTAAGCAGAAGCACAGGGAAGTAGACCAGGAAGGAAGGAAGATTTTTGTTTGTTTGTTGTTGTTATTGTTGTTTTTTAAAGACAGGTTCTTACTCTGTTACCCAGGCTGGAGTGCAGGGGCACAATCATAGCTCACTGCAGCCTTGAACTCGGCTCCAGCGATCCTCCCACTTCAACACCCTGGGGCTACAGGTGCATGCACCACCATGCCCAGCTATGCTTTTTTTTTTTTTAAATTTTTAGTAGAGTTGGGGTCATGTTATGTTGCCCAGGCTGGAAGGAAGCTTTTCTAGCAAAGCCTCAGCGTGGGTGATTGAGAGAAGTCGCGGAGAGCTCTCAGGCTGCCATTACAAAGGAGAAGAGAATGGTTCCTCCCTTTCAGCCTGGGGGACCTGTTTCTGAGGCAGAGACGGGTGTGGGGGTGCTCAGCTCATGACATAGTCTCTTATTTGGGGCCCCATGCCTTGTGTGGCCTGTGAATGGTCACGACAGGGCTCTGTTTCCACCTGGGTAGTTGGGTATCAACAAGGGTGCAGATCTGAACAGAAGACACAGGTTGGACACAGAAGGCTGTGACCCACATGAATGAGTCACGTGAGTGGACCCTCTTCCCAGCTGGCCTCGACTATCCCATGCCATCGACGCAGAGCTCCCCCAGCCTCCTCCCCATATCCACGTGTTCACTCTGGACATCTCCGCCCTCTCCCTTCTGCCTGACACGCAGGCAGTCAGGATTTCTCTCCCGGGGGGTCCAGCATCTGTCACTTCCCGTTCGGATCCATGCCTACCCTCTTGGCCTGGGGGTAGGAGACCGTCCACCCCACCTGGATGGGACAGTGGCATCCTCTCCAGCCACCGACACTGATCATGCCTCTTCCATACAGTCTTCTCTCCTTTCCTGACTCCCTCTTTTTTTTTTTGAGACGGAGTCCCACTCTGAGGCTGGAGAGCAATGGCGCGATCTCGGCTCACTGCAACCTCCGCCTCCCAGGTTCAAGCGATTCTCCTGCCTCAGCCTCCAGAGTAGCTGGGATTACAGGCGCCCGCCACCACACCCAGCTAATTTTTGTATTTTTAGTAGAGAAGGGGTTTCACCATGTTTGCCAGGCTGGTCTTAAACTCCTGACCTCAAGTGATCCACCCGCCTCAGCCTCCCAAAGTGCTGGGATTACAGGCGTGAGTCATCGCACCAGGACCCTGATTCCCTCTTGCTCGATCCATGGCCCAGCCCCTGAAACCTACTACGACCTTCAGCCACCAGCTTCCTCAGCCCCATCTCCTGTGGCTCCTTCCTTCACTCCTCTGCCACTCTGCTGCCAGGCCCCCACGCGTCGGCTCATGTTTCTTGCCTTCGTGGCTTTATCCCACGGTGCCTACCTAAGCGTGCTTTCTGTTCTTCTGACCTATGTCCACCCACTATGACCAACTTCTTTTCATCCTCAAACCCAGCTCTGCAGTCACCAGGTTCAGGAAGTCTCTGATGACCCACCCGCCCCAAGAGGAGAGAGGCCCTCTCTCTTCTGTGTGCCCTTTGAGCCGGGCACAGGCTTCACCACCTAGAAGGCATCCAATACCTCAGGGACTTGACATTCTCGGCGATGGGTGCTGTCTTGTTCTGATCTCTGCACTGCACCACCTGGCCCAGCACACAGAAGGCAGCATGAAATGCCCGTTAAACAAACCCAACCAGACCTTTTGGGTGCAGGGACCTTGCCTTTCTCACCTTTGCACCTTCTGAACAAAACAGCAGGTCTAGTCATTGACATTTGCTGAATGAATGGACACTGGATGCGCGAAGACCTGGGCGATGAGTGTATGAACGCGGGGAAGAGCGGGAGGCAGGCTGCATCAGTCAGCGCAGAAGCAGTGTGGGTGAGGAAGTGCTTCCTTGCTTGCTTGCAAACACACACATCACGCTTGGGGTGAGCATCCCTCCTAATGGCCTTATTTTGGCTTCTCTAAATTGATTCCTGATGTGCTCAAGTGTGGCCCTGGCATCTTTGGGGGCTGGAAATTCCGGATGCTGCAGTAATTGTTCTTGCTAATTACCAGGAAACATCAAATAAGAGGAGCTTTTTTTTCTCTTCCTGGCTGGATTTTGTTATGCTAATTAGACTTGTGTAAGCTGTTGCTCTTGAACCTGGAGAGTTAGAAAAACATTTGCATTAATACCTGGGAAGCTGCCACAGAAGCCAGTTATTATTTTAATGATGGTCATTGAAGAGTGCTCCTGTTTGGGGGCTGAGTTCAGGTGTGTGCATGTGTGCGTGTGAGTGTGCATGCATGTGAGTGTGCCTGGGTGTGAGCGTGCATACGTGCATGTGTGTGGTGTTCTAATGGCCTGTCCCGTGCTATGCACTTGCTTGCTTGGTGAGACGGCAAGTCTCATTGCCTCTGCAGCACAGACCCTCATTCATCCCTCATTCCCTCCTGGGTAGCCAGGAGCCAAGATATGAAGGCAAGAGGGGTAATGAGCTCTTAAATTCTGGTCTTCGCTTTTCAAGTCAATACCAATGTTAATTAAACATCAACCACCCAGATTTCCAGTTTGGAAGGCAAGGAGGGAAGCCACCTCTCTCTGGAGTTCTCAGGGACTAATGCAGGCTCTCCTGGCCTTGTCTTCTGGCCACCGGGCTCAGTCCCTGCCCTTCCCTCCTCAAAACCGCAGGTGCTTCCCACAACTTCTTGGCCACCTTCAGCCCACAGTGGTTCCCTGTGTGAAGGGAGATGTGGGTGGCAACATTTTTGGAAAGACATCGGCAGCAAGGGGAGTGGGTAGGGTCCTAATGCTTTTTGCACAGACCCTTGAGGGAACTGTGAAAGGAAAATAAATCTTGGGGCCCCAAAATCACTAAGCTAAAGGGAAAGTCAAGCTGGGAACTGCTTAGGGTAAACCTGCTTCCCATTCTATTCAAAGTCCCCCCATTTGCTCTCTGAGATACATGCATTGCCTCCTTTAGAGAGGCTCATCAGAAACTCAAAAGAATGCTACCATTTGTCTCCTATCTACCTGTGACCAGAAGCCCTCTCCCTGCTTCGAGTTGTCCTGACTTTCCGGGACAGAACCAATGTTCATCTTACATATGTTGATCGATGTCTCATGTCTCCCTAAAATGCATAAAACCAAGCTATGCCCTGACCACCTTGGGCACATGTCATCAGGACCTCCTGAGGCTGTGTCCTGGGCGCGCGTCCTCAACTTCGGCAAAATAAACTTCCTCAATTAACTGAGACCTGTCTCAGATATTTTGGGTTCACAGAACCACAGGCCACCTGGCCCTGTGCTGCCCACCTGCACCCGCTGGGCCTTCGGCTGATGAGAGGAGTGTGAGGGCCAGGGTGGCTTCATCTGCCGGGAGCCTTTCTAGGTCAGCTCCTCTCCCCCGGCCCAGGGATAGGTCCTCAAGTCCCCGGCACAGTGACTCTCATTCTCTGGCTGAATACCCCGCCCTTAATACCCCCGCCCGCACCCCACATGCCCAGCGGCAGCTTCTGTTGCAGAGAGCCCGGCGAAGGGAGCTCAGGGAAGCTCCAGGAACCTGAGAGCCTTAGGAGGCCCTGGGTGTCAACGTTGCCTGATTTTCTCATTTCATCTCTTACAAGCTTTCAGGATGCTAACATGATTAAGTTCTTCACGCAATTTATTAGCATCATGTCGGAAATCCAGTAGTATATTATACTGTCTGAGTAATCCAATTAGCAAAATGTATTTATTTAACGGGAATATCAGCCGCATGTGATCCCACACCATGTCCCTGCCCAGCCTTCTCCACTCTTGACACATGTCCCCCATGGAAAGGATCTTCTGTGCATGCAGGAGACAATGAGGGAGGGTGAGGCAGCCCAGGACCCACGGCGCGCCGTGGGGAGAGAGTGGTGTGGGTGGCCGGGTCACCCCCTTGAACTGGGATCGGGTGAGCCACGCTGAGTTGCAGGTGTTCAGTTCAGAGGCAGGATGTTCCCGTGGGAAGGGTGAGTCCACACAGCACTAGGTGTAAATTCTGGCTTTGCCCTGGCTTCTCACTCTGTGAATCCTGGGCAGGCTCTTGAAAGTTTCTGCACCCAGTTTCCTTATTATCTGTGAAATGGAGACAAAATCCCCTCCTTGCAAGCCAGGCCAGTTCTGAGGATGGGGGGTTGGGGGGCGGATGTGACTTTCCTCTGCCGGTCGTCGGGTCCCACTGGCTCTGCGGACCAGTGCCTGCTCTGGTCTTACCTCCTCCTGGGAGCCTTCCAGGTGCTGTCACACCCTCCCCTTCCTTTTCTGCATCCTTAGATGAAGAGTGCGTGCCCTGCAGGAGGGGCCCACCCCAGCTGGCCCTGAGACACAACAGGGACTTCCTTAGGGCCTGGTGCCACCCCCACCCCACCCCAAGCATAGAAATAAAAGAAAATCTCGAATTCCTTCCCAGGAAATTCCAGGCACTCCACTAGTCTTAAGGAGTAAATGAGCAATTGGATAAGCAAGAAGCTGCTTTTCAGAAACCTGGACCCCACCAGAGGGAGAATGCTAACTGCTGGCAGGTAGACCTCAGGTATGAGGGGACCGAGGACTGCACTCTGATGGCCATTCTGGATTCAAAATTTCTTCCTAGGGGGTCTGGAGAGCCACACCCATGGCCACGCCTTCACATTCCTTCCTGCTGACCCCCAGTTTTTAGACAAAGCTTTGCCTCCTTAACCAATCACAAATCAAAGAATATTTGAATCAACCTATGACCTGTAAGCCCCCTCACTTCAAGATATACCACCTTTTGAGGCCAAACCAATGTATAATGTTCATGTACTGATTAATGATTTTGCCTGAAACTTCTGCTTTCCTGAAATGTACTCCCGCCTTTAAAAACCCTTGCTTGTGATGGGGTGCTGTGGCTCATGCCTGTAATCCCAGCACTCTGGGAAGCCGAGGTGGGCAGATCACCTGAGGTCAGGAGTTTGAGATCAGCCTGGCCAACAAGGGCAAACCCCAGCTCTATAAAAAATACAAAAATTAGCCAGACATGGTGGTGCATACCTGTAGTCCGAGCTACTTAGGAGGCTGAGGCAGGAGAATTGCTTTAACCCAAGAGGCAGAAGTTGCAGTGTGCTGTGATCTCACCACTGAACTCCAGCCTGGGCGACAGAGTGAGACACAACAAAAAGAAAAAGCAAAACCGTTGCTCGTGAGCCACTGAATGCAGCGGAAGACCCTGCATTCTCACTTCTAACCAGCTGCCTCTCGAGAGGCACCACCGCCGTGGCAGCACAGTCGAGCCCTCCCTTGTCATGGTCACCAGCATCCGTCCAGGCACCCGGAGGCCCCTGATGAAGGCAGATGTGGTGGGGGCTGGGAATGTCCGTCACTGCCTCATCCTGCCTGCCCACCCCCAAACTGGGTGCCAGAGTCCTTCTCATCCTGATTTCACTCATCACAGTGGTGGTCTTGCCAGGTGGGCACCCTCAGCCATTCTCCCTGGAACATCACCATCAAGGCTGTGGCTGCAGGAACCTGGGCCTGCCTAGGCTGGGGGGTCCCCTCCCCATCTTCCAGCCAGTCCCCAGCCACCATGTCCAGGAAGCATTAGGCTGTCTTTCCAACTCCTTGTACTTGATTCTCTCATCTGCACAGTGGGCAGGGAGAAAGACCCTTGCTTCCTACTCTTGAAATTCTTAGCAAGAATGACGGCTGTCTGGAAGGTTTTTTGTTTTTTGGTTTTTTTTGAGACAGAGTCTCCTTCTGTTGCCCAGGCTGGAGTGCAATGGCGCAATCTTGGCTCGCCATAACCTCCACCTCCCTGGTTCAAGCGATTCTCCTGCCTCAGCCACCGAGTAGTTGGGATTACAGGCACCCATTATCATGTCTGGCTAATTTTTGTATTTTTGTAGAGATGGGGTTTCAACATGTCAGCCAGGCTGGTCTTGAACTCCTGACCTCAGGTGATCCTCCCGCCTTTGTCTCTCAAAGTGCTGGGATTATAGCCGTGAGCCACTGCACCTGGACCCGAAATTCTTAGTATTTTATTAAGAAGGCCTCCCATTGTCATGGGCACTGGGCTCTGCAGGTTAGATAGCCCGTCCTGCATCCAACTTCTAATGACCCCACACAAGCAGGTATTAGCACCCCGTTTTACAGACAGGAAACCCAGGGGCAGAGCTAGGGAGCTGCCCAAGATAACTGGGCAATGAGGGCCTCTGACCTGAGCCTGCCTTACCCCTGGGGAGATCCCCGCGCTCCCTTTCTTTCATTCTCTGGGGGGCAGAGAATGGAGGCCAGAGGTTAATGCTGTCATGTGCCAGCCCTTCTTTCAGAGTGGAAATTGAAAGGGACCTGGCGAAGTGACAAGAACCCCAGCTATGTGAGTGGATGGTGGGGGCTCTGCCGTCTCCCCCAGCCCTGTGGGTCTTTCTCTCTTTTGAGGTGCGGGGAGCCAGTGTGGCCCAGGGAGGCAGCGTGGCAATGCCTGGGGGCTGTTCTGGAGCCAGCAGGAACAGTGGACTTGGGGAGGAAAACAAAGGGGCCCCCACTCCTCCAGCTGGCACGCTCCAGGCACCCCCTACCTGTGATGGTCAGACCCTGTCCACGGCGCTGTGGTGAACGCCCCCTCTGGAGGTCCCTTCTCTCTAGACTCGGGGCCCTGGAGTTGGGGCAGACCCCTCGGGTTCCTCCTTCTCCTCTCACAGTGGAACTCTTGGTCCCCCTTGTATAACTGAGATGTCTCCACCACGCGCCCCCCACCCCCGACTAATAGCTGTAATGTCGCGCCTTCTACGTTAATGACAGGTGTGCAGGGACTAGGGCTGCCTGCCTGCCAGTGGGTTCCCTGACATCACGCCCGCTGCGTGGAGCAGCACACCCTAAGGCAACTGAAAGCCTAATCGGTCCCTCTAACTGCCTCCTGCATCGATCTTGACACCAGGCGCTTTCTTCTTCTTCCCCACGGCTCACCTTATAACTCTGTCATTGTCATTGATTTTGACTAAAAGAGAAAAAAAACCCACTCATGCTATGACTGTTCCAAGTTAGCGAGGCAGAGAGCTCTGTGGAGCTTCGGCTGGGGGCAAGGAGCCAGGGCTTGGAGGGCATCAGTCCATGCAGGATGTGCCTCGTGGGTCCCCTGGGGGCCAGGAGGGAGGTCAGCAAGGGGGGATGAAGGAGACTGGAAGGCTGATGGCAGGTGAGACCCCTGGGGGGGCCGTCTGTGCCTCTCCTTCCCTCCCTCCGCCTGCGCTCGGAAGCATCTGCCGGGCACTAGGGGGTGGGGGGAGGTGGGTGGAAGGTCCAGTTGCAAAATGCTTTCTGTGGCAGGGCCAGGACCAAACAACAAGAAAAGAGAGGCTGTGCCCCCTTCCCTGTTCCCCACCCCAGCACAGGTAGCCGGCACCTGAGCCACACCCACCTGGCTGGATTGAGAGTTCTGCAGGACCCTGGACATTGAAGGGGTTGGTGGTGAGCAACGGGGAGTGTGAGCAGCTCGGGGTGCTCTCTGAGACCCCTGCCAAGCAAAGGCTCGCTCTCCAAGAAGTGGGGAGCGAGCGTCCTCTCCTCCTACCGGGACCCACCACCAGGGTCTTTCTAACTCTGAGGAGGAGAGAGGAGGGGAAAGAAAGGGCAAAGAGAAAAGGGGAATGAAGGTGAGGGCCCAGGATGGGAAGGGAAGGGAGGGAGAGAAGGAGTGGGGAGGGCCTGCTGGAGTGAGGGGCACCTACTGGAGTGGGGGGGGCCTGCTGAGTGGGGAGGGCCTGCTGGAGTGGGGGGACCTGCTAGAGTAGGGGAGCTGCTGGAGCTGGGGGGGATTGCTGGAGTGGGGGGCTGCTGGAGTGGTGGGGGCTGCTGGAGTCAGGGGGCACTGCTGGAGTGGGGGGGCGCTGCTGGAGTGGGGGGCTGCTGGAGTGGTGGGGGCTGCTGGAGTGAGGGGCGCTGCTGGAGTGGGGAGCGCTGCTGGAGTGGGGGGCGCTGCTGGAGTGGGGGGGCGCTGCTGGAGTGGGAGGGGTGGCAGTGGCTGTTCTCTTACTTTTCCCTCCACTGCATTTTCTTTGCACCCCTGCTGCTGCCAGGCCAAGCACCTTTCTCCCAGGATTATAATTCGCATGGAGTGAACCCCCTTTCTATTTTCAAGGTGTCCAGCTCTTGCTGGGCACTGCACCTTCAGCGGATCACCCAAGAGTCTGCTGAGTATCCCCCACACAAGTCCAGAGAGAGACACAGAAGCAGGGGCTTGTCCTCAGGGACTTGAGACTCACAGACAAAGACTGGAAACCCACCAAGCCCTCATGAAATCTGGGCCACTGGCACCATCCTCCCGTGGGGTGAGAGTAGTATCATGGGGACAAGGATGGTGCCCTGTAAATGCTGACCGATGGGGACACTGGGGATCGGGCAGTTTGGGGACAAAGGCAGACACAGGGGAGTGGCTACGTGGAGATTAAGAAGAGAAGCGTGGGTGGGAGGCTGCCTCCTGTGGCCTAGGGTATCCTGCCAGTGTGCTGTTTGACCCAAGCCCAAGCCATGTGGTGGGGTCCCCAAGAAGCAGCAAGTTCAGGGGATGCTGTTCTCATGCAATCATATTCCTCTCAATAGCAGCTTTCAGGAAATTCATGGCCAGAGGCACTTTAATTGGAATGGCTTTATAACACTTTTCACATCAGATCAAACCCTGTGACGACCAATGCATTCCACTTTTTGGGTTGAAAAGCACATTAACAGAGGGGTGCAGGGCTGGATTCATTAGGGATGTGTAGAACTGCCCCGGTGCAGCCCGGATGGTTCTGCAGGCCCAGGGTGAAGGAATGAATTGGCTTCCTCATGTGTTTTAAATCCATCACTTGTTGGAGCAAATCAATCCCCCAGAATAGTAGCGTCCTTGGTGGAGTGATAAGATCTGGTTCTGGAATGCACACTCTCGGCTCTGGATCAAGATGACCCTCACCCCGCAGAGGCGTGGCACCAAGGCCTTAGCACCCCCACTGCCCAGGGCAAGCAGCGGTGCCCACCTTTGCCTTCCGGGAGGAAAGTTCTTCATCCAGATCCGTGGCCCCAGGCTCCACCTTCCCAGGCTGCTGCAAGTTCTGCCTTGGCTCCATGCCAGAGAGTGTCACTGTGCCTGGGACTTGGGGACCTGTCCCGGGGCTGGGGGAGAGGAGTGAGCAGAGGAAGGCTCCTGGCAGGCAAAGCCACGCTGGCCTCACTCCAGACCTCACGTCCTCTCATCAGCTGAAGATTCACCAGTGCAGGTGGGCAGCACAGGGCCAGGCCATGGTTCCCTTAAGGGGGAGGGGTGGGAAATCGGGACAAGCTCCCTGAGAGCCAAGGCCTCCAGCTGCGGTGGGTCAGCCGCACGCTGCCCGGGAAAGCAGGCGGTGGCCTCCCCGTTTCCCCCGAACCACAGCCGCTGACTCCACGTGACAGGGGCCATCTATGGGGCTCCTCTCAAGACCTTGCCCCAGGAGGATCCCCTTCATCTGCAGGCAGGGCCCCAGGCCCGGACCCCCAGGAAGGGGCCACCCTAACTGCCCTCCTCTAAAACCACAGCCTTGTTTTCCAGCAACCCCTGCCCCCTTCCAAAGGAATCCTTCCTCTCTCCCTTGAAGGGCCTGCGGACAGATTAAAGACTCCTTCTCTGTTCCAGGTTTTTCTCCCAGAGGAGGTGAATTTCAGCCGAATACCCATGGGCAGTTAGGGTGGCCCCTAACAGCTCTCAAGGAGCCGGTCCCGATTTCACACCCCTCCAGCTGTGGGCACTGGTAAGGAGGCATCTCACTGGTCCGCTGGCAATCCTGTGGGGAGCTGGCTCTTCTTGCAGGATTTGCTGAACCCAGGCTGGCAGAGCTCAGGTTGGCAAATCCCTGCATTGCAAAGCCAGGGCACTGAAAGGAGGCAGGGAGGGGCTGCTTCCGGGACCCAGAGTCTTGGAAGCTGTTGCCAGGCAAAAATCCACCCCTGCCGCTGTCATTGGTCCTTCTGCCTCTTCCTGGCAGAGCAAGAGTGATGCCCACACCCAGCGGGCTGGTCCATTTCATCACCCAGGCTGCCTAAGGAGGTCATGCCCACTGGCTTAGGCAGCCTCTTGGGGCCCAGTGCCATCCCGGCCAGGGCCACAAAGACAGACACAGGGGAATCAGCCACAGCTGCCTGGCCATGGCCCCCATGCCAGGGCTCCTGGGCACAGCTGCTCCGTGATTCTCCTGCTGCTTGCCTGGCTCCTTTGCCTTCTTTCTCCCCAGGGCCTCACCCTTTCCCAGTGCCCGTTGCTGCTGGATGGGCAGGCGGGCACCCAACTCCTGGTTCTCCTGCTGTCCTGTCTCCTGGGGTGCAGTGCTGGGCAGCCTCATGCAGCCAGGGTCTGTCTCAGGCTACAGGGCACTGGGCACCCTTCGAGCACATCGGCCTCAGGCTCCCCAAGGGCAGGCCCCACCTGGCTTGTTCATCTGCACCTAGAGCAGCACCTGGCACAGTAGGATCGAATAGATTAGTGATCTGAGGGGCTGTGGCACCCACTCCTCCCCACAGCAGGAACTGACCTGTTTGCACCCTTCCTGCGGGAACGGAAGCCTGACTTCTGGGAAGCCCCGGAATCCTGGAAGAAGAAGGGGCAGATCCTGGGGTGAACGGGCTGTGCAGTACAGCGGCAAACAGCAGAGAGGCTGGGGTTGGGGTGAGGGTGAGTGGCAGGGAAGTGAGGGCAGACCCTGCAGAATTCCAGAAAGGCCAGATCGGCAGCGACCCCCGTTTATCAGGCGTCCCCCTCCAACCAGGAGCTGGGACCAAACCGTCAGAGTGTCTGCAAGAGTCATCAGGGCCAGAGGCAGTGCGGCGTCGTGGTTAGAGCACGAGCTTCGCAAGGGATGTACATCTGGGCCCATGTCGCTGTGTGACCTCAGGGAAATCTCTCAACTCCTCTGTGTCTGTTAAATAGAAACAACAACAATAACGGCTCTCATAGAGTTACTATGAGGATTTGATGCGATGATGCAGGAGAAATGCTTAAAATAGTGTCTGGCACGTGGTAAACTTTTAATCAGTTTTAGTTAAAAGTTGCAGTGGTGATAATTATAGCAAAGGTTTGGGTGGGTGGAAAACCCTCAGCAAACAAGAGGCCTGGTGCTCCACGTTGTTGTGTGAACTTGAGGCATGTGTGTCCCTCTGGTCTCTGCCAGTTAGGGAGGGAGGAGCGGAGCCCTGACTTTGTCCTGAGATTTGTGGGGTTGAATGATGAGATGCTTTAGGCTCATGGCACGGTTCTCTTAGGCCAATTGCATTTCATCCTTGTGCCACCTCTGGGCAGTCAACTGGCCAGTGACTCTGACCGTCGTGTTTCTGGTAAGGAAATCCAAGGCCCAGCGAATGAAGTGAAATGGCCACGCCGCACCTTTCTGGCCAACGAGGGCAGAACCCACATTGCTAACTTCTGCCCTGAGCTCCTGGGGCCTTCACAGTCTGCTGGGCTTATGAGGTTGTTTGTCGATTGGTTGTTTGTTTTTTTGTTGTTTGTTTGTTTGTTTGTTTTAATAAAAGGCCATGAACAATGTTGGAAACCCAGACAATGAGTACTTCTGGGGGCAAAGCCCTACCCTAGGGAAGGGACTGTCCTGGAGTTTAAAGAGTAATGTTCTGGAATCTGCTGTTACGAACACATGATGGTCACATACTGGGGCCTGATGCATGAGACCTTACAAAGTACTTTCACAGACCTTATGGCTTTGGCACCTCTCAGCCCACGTGCTTTTCATCCTGTGTATTAGTCAGGGTTCTCTAGAGGGACAGAGGTTATGGGATAGATAGATAGATATAAAGGGGAATTTATTAAATATTCGCTTACACAATCACAAATTCCCACAATGGGCTCTCTGCAAGTTTGAGGAGCAAGGAAAGCCAGTCTGAGTCTCAAAACTGAAGAACTTGGAGTCTGATGTTCAAAGACAGGAAGCATCCAGCGCGGGAGAAAGATGCAGACTGGGAGGCTAGGCCGGTCTCGCCTTTTCACGTTTTTCTGCCTGCTTGATATTCACTGGAAGCTGATTAGGTGGCGCCCACCAGACTGAGGGTGGGTCTGCCCTTCTCAGCCCACTGACTCAAATGTTAAACTCCTTTGGCAACACCCTCCCAGACACACCCAGGACTGATACTTTGCATCCTTCAGTCCAATCAAGCTGACACTCAGTATCAACCATCACATCCCACTTGGCAAATAGTCTCAGAAACAGCAAGGTTGTAAAGTCAGGACCTGAACCCAGATCTTCAGGTTCTGAGCCCAAAGGCACCCTCTCCGAGGGCGCTAGAAGTGTCCTATGACCTGACTAGGTGCCCAGGATCATCGAACTTCTGCTCTTCTGGAGAGAAAACTGAGGTAGAAGCCACGTCCTGTTTTCCAGGGAAACCTCATCGTTGACCTGCCACAGCCCAGGGCCTGCTGGGAAAATCTCTCTCAGGTACAGACCACCCCCCAACGTTGTTCTAAAAAGGGAGCTATCTACCGGAGGAATATTCCCCAGGAATAATTGCTAAAAGGCCTAATTTTGGAGATAACCACTATTATAAATGTCTCATTACTTTAATTAAAGTCTCATCCATCACGGATGCGCTGTTCCCTGAAGCACAAGGGGCTAATGCGGCAGCAGCCAGTGTGAGAGGCCGAGCGTGTGTTCACACAGCAGCCTCCTCCCAGCCTCCTGTGTCAGATGCTGGCAGCCCTGCCATCCCACCCACCAATGCTCCATTTCCTCCTCCGTGGCCCAAATACCGCGTGCCCTTTCAAACACCCTTCTCTGCTCCGACAGCCCAAGCGTGATGTTTCCCGTCCCCTAGCGGGAGACTCAGCAAAAGCTGGCATTTGACAAACCAGAGTGCGATGGGGCCCGTCAGAAGCAGAGGACCCCCAACAGCTGGTGTCTCGGGAGAAAGGTGGCAGGCCCCAAACACGGATTTGTGTATCAGGATATTGGAGGCTGTGTCTGCCACCCTGGGGGTTATCATGCCCAACCTCAGTGGATTGAACTCACTGTGTGCAAAGCCCTTGATGTATGGTGTCCCGTTCAGACCCACGACAGCTCTGTGAGGTTGTGCAGTTGACGCTTGGACAATGTGGGGATTGGAGTGCTGACCCCACACAACCGAAAATCTGGGTATAACTTTTGACTCCTCAAAAATGTAAGTGCTAAGAGCCTCCTGTTGACCAGAAGCCTTACTGATAGCACCAAGAGTTAATACACATATTTTGGATGTTATATGTATGATATGCTGTAATCATACAATCAAATAAGCTACAGAAAAGAAAATGGTATTAAGAAAATCATAAGGAGGCCAGGCGCGGTGGCTCACGCCTGTAATCCCAGCACTTTGGGAGGCTGGGGGTGGGGGAATCACCAGGCTGGTCAGGAGTTCGAGACCAGCCTGGGCAACATGGTGAAACCCCATCTCTACTAAAAATACAAAAATTAGCTGGGTATGGTGGTGGGCGCTGGTAATCCCAGCTATCTGGGAGACTGAAGCAGGAGAATCGCTTGAACCTGGGAGGCAGAGGTTGCAGTGAGCCGAGATCACACCACTGCTCTCCAGCCTGGGTGACAGAGTGAGACTCCATCACAAAAAAAAAAAAAAAAAGAAAATTGTAAGGAAGAGAAGGTATATTTAGTACTCATTAAGTGGAAGTGGATCATCATAAAGATCTTCATCCTCCTTGTCTTCACGTTGAGGAGGCCAAGCAGGAGGAGGAGGAAGAGGAGTTGGTCTTACTGTCTCAGGGGTGACAGAGGCAGAAAATCCCAGTATAAGGGAACTCTTGCAATTCAAACTCTAATTGTTCGACTCAACTGCATAATCACTGCTGCTTTACCAGATCAGGAAACTGAAGGTCTGCCAGGAAGGGTGGACCTGCCAAGATCACTCAGCACATCAGTGGCCCAGAGGCAGGCTTTGAGGTCTGCGCATCTCACTCCAGAATCTGACACCCAAACTGTGAGGCCAGAGGTGCCATTCACCCAGGTGAGGGGTGGAGGCTGGGTAAATCTCGGCCAGAAGAGGGCCTGAAGGGTAAGGCCAAGGAGCGAGGAGAAGCGCAGAGCTGGCCTTTGCTGGAGAGGGGTTGGGGAGAGCGGAGACTGGGAACCCGTAGCTGGGACTGGCTGGAGACAGCCCAGACTCTGGGTTGGGCAGGGGGATCCTGGTGGGAAGAGGAAAAGGGAAGTGAGGCGGGCAGGGTGATCCCTGGGGATGCAGCAAAATCCGATGTGGCTGCAGGTGACAGGGCCCAGCCAGAGGGCTGCCTTCCAGGACGAGAGGACTGAAGCGCGGGGCAGGACTCCAGCCTCCTACCCTACAGGAGGCAGGGGGTGAGGATAGACACAGGGAGAGATAGGAGGAGATTCCGTGGGTGGAAGGAGACTGAGTCACATGGGATAAGAGGATAGGGATCTGAGATTCCAGCAGGCTCAGACACAGCGGCTGACCAAGCCCTGCAAACTTGGGCTAGGAGGGGCCGGGCGGCTGTGGGCAGGTTGAGGGCAGACAGCGGCCTCATCTGGAGGGCCTGGGAACAGGGAGACGGGGGCAGGAAGGGGAATGCCTTGGGTCGCCTGGTAGAACAAAGCCCTGGGGGACCTTGGACAGGCCTGGGATGGGCAGGTGGCTTGCAACGCAGGGAATAACGTTCTCCAGGAACTCAGCAGTCTGGGATCAGAGTTAGGTCCAGGGACAGGAGAGGAACCAGCATGTGCTGGGTGGCTCCTAGCACCCGCACATTTTATACACATGACCTTATTTAAAACTACATGACATGTGACATTTCATTGTCACAGCAGCCTTGGAAGGTAGACCTCGTTATTCCTTTTCCTTGAGGTAGGACCTGGAGGCTCAGAGAGGTTAAGTGACTTGCCTGAGGTCACACAGGAGCCAGGACTGGAGCAGGAGCCTGTCTGCCCTCCCTCTGCCCTTGAGGCCCTGAGGCTTGGTTGGGATTAGCCTGTAACGAGCCTGCGAGCCTGCGAGGAGAAAGATGTTTGCAGGGAGGGAAGACCCTGAATCCTGGGGATTGGGGCATGTTGGGTGGGGCTGCCCAGGCTGGAGCTCCCCTGGAGGCTGCCCATCCCACCCCATTCTCGTTCCTAGTCCCATTCCATTCGGGGGCATCTTGTGCCCAAGATCTCACTGCAAGGAAGAGGCAGAGGTGGGACCAGGACCCACATCGCCAGACCCCAGGGTCACCTTGGGGTTACCTGTGCCAGCCCTCAGGCACCCTGAGTGAAGAGACCATGTGCAAAGAAGAAAGAGCCTCAGATATGAGGGCCAGCACTTGGGGTGGGTCCAGGGAGGCGCAGGCTGCGTTCTGCTGTGTCAGCCCCGAGGCCGAGGCCGTCTGTCTCCTCAGGCCCCTGAGAGGGCCCCTGAGAAGGTGCCCGGTCCTGTCCCCAGCTCAGCAGACGTCTCCATCTCTCTGTGCCCTGTTAGGGTCCCCTTTAGCCTCAGGAGAAACTCCTGACCCCTTGACCTTGGCTTGCCCCAGAGTCCAGCCGTCTTTCTCTATCTCTTGACTCCATTTGAGGCCCCCCACAAGCACCCGGCATGTGCCAGGCTCTGTGCCGAGAGAAGCCCTCGCAACAGACCTGGGAGTCTGGGACCCTGTTTTGCAATGAGGAACCCCAGGCTGGGGAGATCGGGGAACCTACTGTCAGTCATGCAGCTGCTAAGGGGTGCAGCCAGGGCTCAGCTCTCATCTCACCAGGGCATCGTCCCACCTTCACTCGTCCCAGCCAGAACCGGCTTGCACTCAGTGCCTCCACAGGGAGTGTGACGGACGTTTGGGTCCCGCTGTGGTGGGCCGGGCTCCCTTCCTGACATCGGAGGCGCCAGATGCCGGGAGCCTCCGCACAGGGGAAGACCCCAGCCTCTGCCTTGCTCAGGGCTCACTCTGTCTTAAGTGGCTACAAGAGATGCCATTTCCTGCCACGGAATCTGGCTCCATCCAACCGTCCCTGCAAACAGCCCAGCAGCTCAGCCCCTCCACACACAGAGGGAAGTCACTAGGGAAGGCAGTGAGCAGGGATTTCTTTCTTTTTTTCCTGTCCGGGGGTTAAACATCCCAGTTTGAGGTAAAACAAATTCCTTGCTGAAGCTCATCACCTCCAGCTGGGCCTTGGGAAGGCCCATTTCTTCTGATCATTTAGCACTGAGTCATGCTGACGAGGTGCCTGGGCTGAGCCGTCCCACGCTTGCTGAAGGCTGGTCTCAGGGGACGGAGCCTGGCAGGCTGGGGCAGGCTCTGGAGGGTTCGGCTGCAGCCGGGGGTGGGCTGGGGGAAGCCCTCCCTCCCTGCATCATCAGAGGACGCAGTGGGGGTGCCGTCCTCAGTCCTTCGGGGTCTGCGTCAGAGGACAGAAGAAATTCTCCCTGGGCCTCTGCCTGGGGCCCACAGTGAGTAGGCGAGGTGAGAATCAGACCAGGAGAGGCCACCATGGGCTTGAGAACCCTGGGGCTGGGAAGACTGCTGCCCTGACCCCAGACAGGAGGAGGCGTCCAACACTCCCTCGGAGAAGTGGGTGCCCAGGGATCCACTCATCCAGGTTCACGGTGATCCTGCCAACCTGGGCATCATCCAGCCCAACGTGCCCAGCAGGCCTATTGCCCCCAGCGCCACATCCAGCCCCTCCTGCTGCAGTCTCTGCCTGCATCACCAAGTCAGCTGTCAGTCAGGGACTGCTTGGCTCTAGGGATTCCTTGGTTCCGGAACGTGGGGAAAGGAAAGGAGAGGAGGAGAAGGGACAGAGGGAGGGAGGTAAGAATGACAGAGAAGAGGGGAGAGAGAGAAAGAGAGGCAGTGCAAAAGAGGAAGAGAGGAAGACGGGGGAGGGGATAGAGAGAGAGAGGGCACACGTCTCCTGTGTGGGTGACATGACGTGTTACTAGGGTGTTATAATTTGAAGAGACTGGAAAGACTCTGCCTTGTTTAGGTCCCTGCCACAGAGATCCAGCCTGCCCGAAATTGCCAATTCTTTATTCCTTTGGGCAGGGCCACCGAGACCCAGCATCAAATGTAAGAGTGAGATCTGAGAAGGGCATTTGTTCACTAGCACCCGTTAATTCGGCAGCCCTGGTCACTCAGCTGAGGCTCAGAAGGGCTGGGGCACTCTCAGGGAAGCTGTGGCAGGAGGCAGGCTGGCGTTAGTCATGGAACCTGTTTTGGTGACACCTATTAACCTAAAGTCTGCTGTCTTCCAGGGAATTCGTCCGGGAAACACTGGCCCAGTAAGTGGTCAAGACTTCATGAACCCCAGCTGTCACTGCCTCAGAGCACCCTATGGAGAAGCAGTGAGTGAGAAAGAGTCCAGTGCACCCCTCTCTACGTTTTGTTTTTCTAGAGATCCCTTCCCATCTGTGGGTTTGCGGGTCTCAGTCCTCCTGTCCTCCAAGGCTCAGGCCATGCTCCCAGCTCCGCAAAAATCCCCTGATTTCCTCCCTGTCCTTGCTGGAGATCAACTCTTCAGCCTCCAAGCAGATGCCCACAGCTGTGGTGTGTGCCTCCCCTCCCCGGGCCCACGGTATAGACAGGTTCCATCCACTTCTAGTTACTCCTAAGCTGGTCTTCCCACCACGCACCGCTGGCATCTGTATCACCGGGTCCCTGTTGAATGAGCTCATACTATGCACCAGGTGTCCTGCCAAGCACTTCAAGGCACCTGCTCATTTAATTCTCACGACGGCCTTCTAAAGGGGATGTGCTATCACCCCGTTTTACAGATGAGGAAACAGCTCCCACCATTCTTCTGTCAAGACACCAGCTTTGGGATCTTCCCTTAGGAATGGCTCCCTGTGCCATGGGCCCACTCCCATCTGAGCTGTGACCTTGGCCAGCACCCCCAGCCCTGCTGCCCCTGGCTGGGGCCGGCCTGGACTTGGGTGGGGATGTCTGGGAATTCCAGGTGGTTTTGTCCCCTTTGGCCAGCCCTCTGGCCCTTTCACTTGCAGGCAAAGGTTTTTGCTGTTTGCTTCTTGTTCCTCTGGTGAAGGACCCTGCTTTTCCTTCCAAGTTTTCTATTTCTTCTGCTTGCGGCTCAGCAGAAAAGAGAATACAACTTCAGAGTAGCATAAAAGCTTGCTGGTTTGGTGGTGAGCTGCAGGCGTCCTGCACAGGTGTGTGACCTCACCTCGACAGCTGGAAATGAGCCCCAGGGGAGCGTTTACACCTGGGAATCGGCACACACTGCAAATCAGGGCCGTTTCACTGGAGACCTGGCCATGGAACCTTCACCAGCGCACACTGTGGGGCCCTGTGCAGGTTCCTCTCCAGTTAGAGGGGACAGTCCCACCCAGGAGCCCTTGGCTGCTGCCTTCTCCTGCCTCTGCCCAGAGCTCAGGCTGCCACACCCCGCTGCAGTTAGTGTGTAGCTGGTTACACAGTCTGTACTGCTCTCAATCGGCTTCTTGAGATTACTCAACTACTGGCCAAGACCAGAACTTATTTTTTAAATAAATACTTGCAAACTGAAACAAAGCAAGGTCCCCACACGGAGCCAGGTGGTGTGAGTTCTCTACACAGCAAACAGGAGGCGGATGCCAGTCAGCATCACCACTTACAAAATCCGGCCCTGCATTGCTCTGATCTGTCTCTCTCCCCCAGGCCAGCCTTCCAGGGTTCCTGGAAGTGCGACTGTTTATGGGAGGAGGGTGGGATCCCAATGTGTTCAAGGACCTTCGGAACTCGTCGCGCTTGAGTTAAGTCCTCTGCAAGTCAGAGCCAGCGGTGCGGAGCAATGCCGCCGACTCTTCATTGACATAGTTGCATTAAAGATTCAGGATATAAATTTGAGCAGGGATTAACCATTCCTAGAACAAACAGCCCTGGCTGGCACTCCTCCCTCCACACACAGCCCACTGCATTATCCAAGTGCAAACAGGTACGGAGCCTGCCATTTTCTCTCTTCTCTCTCTATCTCCTTCCTCCAGGCAAACAACGGTCCAAGAACAGAACCCAGAGGTGGGGGACCTCCAGCCTGAGTTGCAGGGAAGGCAGCCGGTGATGGTTCATTTTATGTGTCAGTTTGGCCTGGCTGAGGAGTGCCCAGCAGGGGACGCGTGACTTTCCGGGTGCGTCTGTGAGGGTGGTCGGTGGGCTGGAGGAAGCAGTTCCGCCCCCACCAGTGTGGATGGGCATCATCCAATCTGCTGCGGGCCTGGGTGGAACAAAAAGGAAATGGAAGGGCGGATTCTCTCTCTCTCTGTCCCTGAGCTGGGACATCGATTTTTCCCCTGACCTTGGACATCGGCACTTTCGGTTCTTGGGCCTTTGGACCTGGACTGAGTCACACCACCAGCTTTCCCGGTTCTCGGGCTTGCGGATGGCAGACGATGGAACTCTTGGCCTCCATAATTGCATGAGCCAGTTTCCATAAGAAGTCTATCATCTATCTATCTATCTATCTATCTATCTATCTATCTATCTATCTATCATCTATCTACTAATCTATTATCTGTCTGCCTATCTCTATCTGCCTATCTATCTATTATCTATCTATATCTAATCTATCTATCTATATCTAATCTATCTATCATCTATCTATCTATCTATCTATCTATCTATCTATCTATCTATCTATCATCTATCTATCCATCCATCTATCCTATTGGTTCTGTTTCTCTGGAGAACCCTGACTAATACAGAGCCCAAGTGTTGGGTGAACAACAGGTGATCCTGATACTCCTTCTGGAGTAGGCAGCGGCTGGGTGAAGCCCTTGTCAGGTTTCCCTTTTGTTCCTTAGACTTGATAAAGGCACAACTCGGCCCCATATAACCCTTGACTCAACAACAGCAGATTTCAAAAGCTAAGAACCAGCCAGAGATGAGGCTCAGTTGCCCCCACAGGCCTCTTTCCTTTAGATAGATTAGTCCAAGAGATGACAGACTGGCCTAGGGGATCCTGGGAAATACAGATGAATGAGAGGGACAAAAGAGAGACAATCACGTTGGCTCCATCCTGTGGAAGACCAGGAAGAGTGCTCTTAACCAAGGACATTCGAGTGCACTTTGGGGGAGTCAGGATCCTCCACGAACAGAAGTGCGGCACATTCACCCACCTTCAGGGGCCCGGCAGGTACAGGTGGGTGGGCCTGGGCTCACCTGGAGAATGCCTTCGTGCAGCAGGGCAGCGACTGCTCAGTCCGGGGACTGCTGCCACGTGGAAGAGGGAGACTGCAGAGTACCCGGTTTCTCTAGAGGAGCCAGACATAGAGATTTTTATGTGAAAGCTTGATTTTTAAATGTTAGAATACAAATTTTAAAATCAAAAACATGATATAGGCCAAAGAAAACTGTTTGTGGGCTGGCTTCTCCTTCCTTACCCGGGTGCTTTGCAACCTTTGCTCTAAATCTTGAGCAACTGGTGGGAGAGAAGGGGTGGGGAACCCTGTTCCAGGCTTTCTGCTTTCAGTTTCTCGAGACGTGTTTCTTCCTGGAGCTGCTGCCATCCGGGGTAATTTGATTATGCTTTTCTCTTGCTGCATTTGATCCGCTGAGGTTGCCAGGCATAGTTACTATTTTATTTGCAGGCTCTGGTGATGGGAGAATGATTCTGAAAGCTGTAGCCTGAAGACAGAAACTCCCTCTGGGCTGTTGTCAAGTCAATTTCCACAGTCTCCAGGGCTGAAGTGGGAAACACTGCATGGAAACAGAGATGCTGTGGAGGGAGAGGTCCCCACATGTTCTCAGGGCCTCCTTGGGCTGGAATTATCTGCTCCCATTTGCTGACATTAAGCTGCCAAAGCCAGGAATTAGCTGTCTCAAGTGGGTGCTGTCACCCATCCATCCAGCCACTCATGTATCCTCCCACCCACCCATCTATCCATCCATCTATCCATCCATCATCTAACTTCCCATTTGCACATCCATCCATCCATCCATCCTTCCTTCCATCCATCCATCTATCCATCCATCCATCCATCTACCCATCCAACTTCCCATCTACTCATCCATCCATGCACCCATCCATCTAAGTTCCCATCTGCACATCTATCCATCCCTCCATCTGCCCATCTGCACATTCATCCATCCACGCATACATGCATGCCACAAATATTTACTGGGTATTGGTCATGTGTTAGGGCTGTGCTGGGTGCTGGACTAATAATGATGAGTGGGCAATAGTCTTTGCCCTCACAGAGATTGCATTCTTGCTCCCATCACTCTAATGCACATGGCCAGCCTGCAAGTGGGAGGAGGCTGGGGAATCCTGTCCGCCTTTTGGGATGGCAGACCGTGGAGAAGGCTTCACCAGAGCAAGAGGCACATATGCTGGGTTCTTATGTTTTTGGCCAGAGAGGGAAGGAGGAAAAGGCATTTCTGGAGAGCGCAATAGCATGAGAGAGAGGGAGGGACCCGCCCCCAGGCCCACTGCAGACTCTAGGTGAGGAAGTAAGTGGGGACACAGAAGGGCGTCTTTCCTGCTCCTCTGGGCGTGACACGGACAGGGCCAGGTGTGTCTCGTCTTTGATGCAGAAAATGTCCCTGTGGGTGGCAAGCTGAACTGGCAATGGAAGAAAGCAAACTTCAGCAATGGATGGACAATGGGAAGATGAGCTCCCTCAGAGCAGGTTATGAAAAAGGTTATATAATGAGTATTGCTGGATGGAGATTCCCCCTTTCAACCTGAGCTGAAGCTTTTCACTCCTTTTAGCCAAAGCCCAAGACAATTACTTGCTCACACAACACTTTGAGGTAAACACATCCTACAGATGAGAACACAGATGCTCAGAGAGGTTTAGTGACTGGTCCAAAACCACACAGGCCTGTCCACCCTCAAGCCCATAGTCTTTCTCTGATACTATTGGGCCTCGCTAGGGCATCATTGTCTAGGACGAACTCAGAGGAGGTCCGGGTTTCAGGCTCAGGATGGCCCTTTGGAACGGATAGCAAGCTTTCTCTGTCCCCAAGTGGGGCTATGTGCTTGCTCACTGGGATAGAATCCTCAGCACATCCTATTATTTCTCTTGGGTCTTCCCAGGTCTGTGTGCACAGACACCTGCAGACTTTGGAAATCCACACCTCTCCTTAAATGCACACTTCTCTGATTGCAGTGTGGGAGATTGGCACCTTCTCTCCCCACAACCCCTCCAGCACCCCCAGCTCCTTCCCTACCCCAACCTCTCCCGGCATGGGTTCTTGGAACAGAGTTAGAAAATCATGGGGCTTAGCTAATCTCACAGGCCCCTCCAGCATTCTAAGATCTGTTCTTCATTCACTTGTTTGACCACTTCACCTGCCTCCTGCCAGATGCCGAGCCAGGAGCCGCGCGAGGGGCAGCCCCCAGGCACTGGGTGCTTACGGTCTCGCGGACTTCTTACACCATTCGATCACTGTGAGGCTCTTATCTGTTTTTCCTTTTTGCTGACGGGCTCCCTTTGCATGTAATTATTTTGCTGGGCTGCTGTTAATGACGTGTCCACTCCACTTAGTCTGCTCATCAGTATCTCTGGGCATGCGTGGGTTCCTGGTTGCGGTGGTTGTTTCGTTCCTCTGAAGGTCTCTCCACCATCAGCAAATCTGTTCTCTGCTCATGATTGACGGTGCCTGAGCCCTGCTCACCTGGGCTTAGCGCAGGGCTCCTGGCAGAGCCAATCTCAAGAGACTGGTGATGCTTCCATGTAAAAGAGAAGAGGGTGGGGAGAGGGAGGCGGCTGGCTGTTTGTTTACGAATTGCTCTGTGCGTCTCCACTTTCTTTTCTGTACTGTCCTCAAAGCCATGGAAGATGGCACTCTGTCCTGTCTGTGGTCAGCAGAGAGGATGCAATGAACCAAAGTTGAAGAATTGCAGGGAGAAGGAGGGACGGAGCCATACCACAACATTCTTCCTCTGCAGACTTTTTTGGAAAAGGTAGAAACTAGGTCTTCTGGTTTGCTGTTTCCCGGAGGCGAGCTGTGGGGTGGGGGGTGGCTGTTGCAATTCTCCATGCACAAGAATTCCCTGGACTGGAGTTTTATTCTCTGTTCCCTGTTGTCTTAACTTATGACCTTGACCACGCCTCTAGGCCTCAGTTTACTTGCCTATAAAACGGAAGAATTTGACTAGATCGGGGGTCGGTGAGCTTTTTTTGTAGAGTAAGATAATAAATACTTCAGCCAGGAAATCTCTGTGGCAACTTCTCGCCTCTGCCGCTTCACAGCAAATCAGCTAGAGACAATCTGTACATGAATGGGTGCGGCTGTGTTCCAAAAAATCTTTATTTACAAAAGCAAATGATGGGCCGGATTGCTGTGGTTGTTCATTTGCAGTGGAACTCTTTTACCCAATCAAATCTTGCTTGAGACTCCACTATATAGAATAGACAAAAACAAAGCTTCTCTGATTGCAGTAGGGGAGATTGGCACCCTCTCCCCACAACCCCTCCAGCACCCCCAGATCCTGCCCTGCCCCCATCCCCTCCCAGCATGGGTTCTTGGAACAGACTTAGAAAACCGTGGGGCTTAGCTAATCTCACAGGCCCCTCCAGCATTCTAGGACCCGTTCATTCACTTGTTTGACCATTTCACCTGCCTTGTGCCAGTTGCGGAGCCAGGAGGCACAAGGGGCAGTCCTCAGGCACTGGGTGCTTACAGTCTCGTGGACTTCTTATACCACTCAATTTTTTGAAAACCATTTATATGTTACTCGAAGGGGTTTATCTTAAATAAACTTGTTAAAATAGTACAAACACCATATAATCTCAATTTTGACGTTAAAAACTCGTATCCAGGACTAGCTATATGATTTTGGGGGCCAAGTGCAAAATGAAAATGTAGGTTCCCTTGTTCAAAAGTGATTAAGAATTTTAGGAGCTAAGCACAGTGACGTGTCCCTGTAGTCCCAGCTCCTGTAGTCACAGGCTACTCAAGAGGCTGAGGCTTGAGTCCAGGAGTTTGAGGAGTCCAGCCTGGGCAACATCGTGAGACCGCATTTCTAACATAAAATAAAATAAAATGGAAAATTTCAAGATGGTGATAGCAGAACATTAAACCCAGCTCAGGGCCCCTCTGAGCACTGAGCCCAGCATTGCCCAGGTCCATGTGCATGAAGCTGGCCCTGCATTTCTCTATAAAGATGTTTCCCAAAGTGTTAAGGGACACACTTGTGGGTGGGATAAGAGGGATTTACTTTTTTTTTTTTTTTTTTGAGATAGAGTCTCACTCTGTCATCCAGGCTGGACTGCAGTGGTGCGATCTCGGCTCCCTGCAACATCTGCCTCCTACGTTCAAGCGATTCTCCTGCCTCAGCCTCCCGAGTAGCTGGGACTACAGGTGTGCGACACCACGCCTGGCTAATTTTTGTATTTTTTGTAGAGACGGGGTTTCACCATGTTGGCCAGGCCGGTCCCAAACTCCTGACCTCAGGTGATCCACCCACCTCGGCATCCCAAAGTGCTGGGATTACAGGTGAGAGCCACCGCACCCGGCTGGGATTTACATTTTTTACATTTTCTTCTTCATGTTTTCTGTAAGTTCTAATTTCTCCACATTACATGGGTTGCTGTCATTGCAGAAGAAAAGGATCATCAATGTTCTCTCCCATACCAACAGAAAGCACAGCACAGCTGCATCTGAGGCTGCGTGGGGGGCTGGTGTGGGCAGGGTGAGCCACCTTCCCTCTGGGGTTTGCCCATGGGGGACTCGCTTTTTTAGACTCCTGTCCAAGCAGGACGAAAACCGTGTTCTCCTCATTCCTCTTAGTAGAGCAGAAGCCAGGCTGGTGTCCTCATTTCTAAAAATGAAGGGAGAATAAAGAGAACTGGGCAGAGAGACTCATAAGGCCCAGATCGAGGCTGGGTCCAAAAGCAGGGTTCTGTGTCCTCGCGCCCCTGGCCCAAAGGTGGTTCCATAATCACCCCCGGGCCCAGGCAGGGCTCTGTCCTCCTCGGGAGGGCTCATTTGGAAGGAAGGTTGGGAGGAAGCAGGGTGTCCTCACCCACACGCCCATGGAACGGCTGTCGAGGGAGTTGGGGGCTTGTGAGGGACACGTGCCTCACCTCTGCAGGTCTCAGCAAAAAAATTACCACGGGTTCCCCTGGAAACGTCTCTGGACACATTACACTATATAAATGTAGATCCAGGAAGCATGTCCTAATACACGGATGGGTCACTGGCAGGAATTAGGGATGCTTAGGGATGGAGCTCTAACCTTTTAAGGAAAATGTCATGCGTTCCCATACAGCACCCTGGGGCGTGATAGGAAGAAACAGGATATTTGGGATGTGCAGAGTTGTCAGGGTTTTTGACCAGTTTGAATATCCTCTGTGGCTTCCATCTTGATCCCTATCCCCTACTTGGGGCTCCCCAGTCCCTACCCCACCCCCAGACAGGACCCCACCTCCCCGCTAGGCTCTCCAGCCCTGACCCAGGGCCGTCTCCTCCATGGGTGCCGCTGGCTTCTTGGTGGCTCCTGTACTCTCTGTGCAGCCACTTCACGATGCCCCCACATCACTGCCCAGCCTTCTCTGGCATGCTGGAACACGTGCTCCTCCTGTGTGGGGTTTACCTCGAGGTTCTGGCCACGAAGGATCTCCTCTTCTCCATTAATTGAGGCACTGTGATGAGTTGTTCCAATAGTAGGGACCATTAGGGTGTCTAGGTGTCTCCAGACGTCTGGCCGAGGGAGGAGTGCAGTGATGGGAACACACGAGATGATAATCCACAAAATTCGACACCTGGAAGGGGTTCGAGGGACCATCTCATCCCTTTTTTTCTTATATGAAGGTAAAATTTACATAAAATGAAATGAACCATTTTAAAAGTCAACAATTTGGTGGCATTGAACACAGTCACGGTGTTGCTGAACACAGTCACGGTGCTGTTGAATGCACTCATGGTGTTGTGACGGTCACAGTGTTGTTGAACACAGTGTTGTGACAGTCACAGCGTTGTGACAGTCACAGTGTTGTTGAACACAGTCACAGTGTTGTGACAGTCACAGCGTTGTGGAGACAGTCACAGTGTTGTGACAGTCACAGTGTGTTGAACACAGTCACAGTGTTGTGACAGTCACAGTGTGTCACAGTGTGTTGAACACAGTCACAGTGTTGTGACAGTCACAGTGTTGTCACAGTCACAGTGTTGTTGAACACAGTCACAGTGTTGTGACAGTCACAGCGTTGTGGAGACAGTCACAGTGTTGTGACAGTCACAGTGTTGTGGAGACAGTCACAGTGTTGTGACAGTCACAGTGCTGTTGAACACAGTCACAGTGTTGTGATAGTCATGGTGTTGAGACAGTCACAGTGTTGTTGAACACAGTCACAGAGCTGTTGAATGCAGTCACAGTGTTGTGATGGTCACAGTGTTGTTGAATGCAGTCACGGTGCTGTGACAGTCACAGTGTTATTGAACACTCTCACGGTGCTGTGACAGTCAGTGTTGAACACAGGCACAATGTTGTGACAGTCACAATGTTGTTGAACACAGTCACAGTGTTGTGACAGTCACAGTGTTGTTGAATGCAGTCATGGTGTTGTGACAATCACAGTGTTATTGAGCACTGTCACAGTGCTGTGACAGTCACGGTGTTGTGACAGTCACAGTGTTATTGAACACAGTCAGTGTTGTGCAACCACACAGCTGTCTAGTTCCTGGTCAGTTCCATTGCCCCACATGGAAACCCCATAAGCCATTGGCAGTCACTTCCCATGTCCCCTCCCCAGGCCTTGGCAGCCACCAATCTGCTTTCTATCTATGGATTCACCCATGCTGGACATTTCATATAAATGGAATCATGCAATATGTGGCCTTATGTGGCTGACCCCTTTCACTTAGAATAACACAATCCCTTTGTCCTACTTGCTGAGACCTAGCACGGGCAAGTGACCTGTCCCTGCTCACACAGCTTCTTATAGGGGAGAAGCCAGACCTTCTCTTCTCAGGAACAAGAGGCAACGGAGCCAGGACAGGCAGCCACAAAGTTGAAAGGAAACAGTAGATAATTCATTACATCATCTAGAAATGGAAAGCAAGGTATATACTGATAAAACCTACACATAGACTGCATAGTAAACATCTCCGTCAGTGAGCATTTATTGAGTGTCTGCTGAATGCACAGCAAACCTGCCACATGGGAGGAGTTTCTCCTTTCTTAGAGCTTCTGTTTGGTTGGATTAAAGCACAGGCTTGATGTGAGACCAAAGTGGGTCTGAATGCCCCATCTCTGGTCACTGGCCATGGGGCTCCAGCCAAGTCCTCCACCTCTCCAAAGCATGCCTTCCTCATTGTTGAAGCAGGTGCACCTGCAGAGGCTGCTTTTGGAGTGCTTGTGAAGGTCACACGTGGCCATGCACGGCAAGGGCTGGGTACAGTGAGTGGGCTGTAAATGTCAGCCATGGGTGTCATCAGGATCCCTGTATCATCACAGTATTATGGTCTGTAAGAACCAAGCTGCAGCCAGGCACAGTGGCTCATGCCTGTAATCCCAGCACTTTGGGAGGCCGAGGCGAGCGGATCATGAGGTCAGGAGATCGAGACCATCCTGGCTAACACAGTGAAACCCCGTCTCTACTGAAAATACAAAAAAATTAGCCAGGCATGGTGGCAGGCGCCTGTAGTCCCAGCTACTCGGGAGGCTGAGGCAGGAGAATGGTGTGAACCCGGGAGACAGAGCTTGCAGTGAGCTGCGATCGTGCCACTGCACTCCAGCCTGGGCGACAGAGTGAGACTCTGTCTCATAAAAAAAGAAAAAAAAAAAGAGAAGTTTATAAACTTAGTTATGTATTCTGGCCAATTAATGGGAGAGAGACAAAGAGAAAAGCTGAAATAGAGGAGAAAAAGGAAGGGAAAGGAGGAAGCAGAGAAAGAATGAGAGAGGAGAGTGAGGGAGAACGTTGAAGAAGGCCAGAGAAAGAAAACAATAGGCAGGGCGTGGTGGCTCACACCTGTAATCCCAGCACTTTGCGAGGCTGAGGCGAGAGGATCACCTGAGGTCAGGAGTTCAAGACCAGCCTGGCCAACATGGCAAACCCCCGTCTCTACTAAAAATACAAAAATCAGTTGGGCGTGGTGGTGGGCACCTGTAATCCCAGCTACTCAGGAGGCTGAGGCAGGAGAATCGCTTGAACCCAGGAGGCAGAGGTTGCAGTGAGCTGAGATTGCACCATTGTACTCCAGCCTGGGCGAAAAGAACGAAACTCTATCTCAAAAAAAAAAAAAAAAAAAAAAGGGCCAAGCTGCTTCCTTTGGTTGCCTCCATCCTGTCGGTGGGTCCAGCCACCTGAGCGATGGAACCCCAGCACTGAGGGCAGCATGAAAAGGTGAGGTGCCACCCCTGCCCTTCCCTACCCAAGCCCAGAGCCTGGAAGAAAGGAGTGTGTTGGGGGGTGGGGTCTTCCTGTTGTGCAGGGTGCCGTGTGGGAAGAGGGTGACAGCAGCAGTTTCCAGCATTGGCGTTTGTCAGCATTTCCAAGAAGGGCAGAGGAAGGCCAGGCTGAGCTTACTGATGTCCCTACCTCCTGGTCCCCGGGGGGAGCCCCTGAAATTCATCCACAGTCACCTGCTCCTCACGATCCTGCTCCTGATGGGAGAGACGGAACACCAGCCTTCCTCTGGAGACACGTTTCTCCAGACACTCAAGGACCCATATACATGACAATAACTGCTTAAAAATGTATCTGTCTGCTACATGCCTGCAAGTGGGTGTAAATCATACAGCGGCCATAAAACCAGCCATAACCCACCCACGGCCGGGACCCCAGGAGCTCCTGCTGCAGGCTGGGTGGTTTTATCTCAGCGGCTCAGAGGGAGAAACCCTGCCTTTATGTTGGGAGGAACTAGAAGAGCCTAATTTTATTTATTTTTAATCAACCATTTCAGCATGTTCCCTCTAGTCAAAGGCAGAGCTGGAGTGTGACACATGCACATTATTTATATTTAGCTTTTATTTACCCAGGGAAGTCTTGGGAGATGTAGTATCTCGTTTGTGGGGACACCCAAGTGACAACACTCCATTACTCAGAGCCCTAAATGAGCTTTGCACAGACCCTGGGAGGGAGGGCACGTGGACCTTCCACTGTCAGGAAGACTGAGCCTGCTGGGACCAGCTGCCTCCTGCCTTCAGTGGCATTGGCTAGAGCCTTCAGCTTGGGCACTAGAAAAATACAAGGTAGATTCTTCCCTACAGCCTGCAGTTGGGAACCCTGTGTGTGCAGCTGGCCTGCCTTCCTGACAGGGTGGTCTTTGCTGCTCAGCCTCTCCTGGCCTCACCTGGCAGCCTGGTCCAGTCCACTACTCCTGTTTGCAGATGCCAAGAGGCTGGCTGCCCCTCCTTGGGTCAACTGCAGGACCTCTGTCCCCCACCACGTGGTTACCGCCTCCCACCCTAAGTGGGACTCCAGGATACCACTCTATCCTTCACTCATCTTATTTTCTGGGGGAGGCACAGGTTGATGGTTTCTGAGCCAGAGGCAGCAAGGCAGGGAGGGCCTGGAAACGAGGTGGTTTTTTTGTGATTCCTGCAAACTATAAACAGGCAGAAGCTTCTACAGCCAATGTCCCTTGTCTCTTGCCTCTGTGGGCTTGGGAACACCTGAGCATGGTGGACTGCGGAGGGTGGAGGTGGGAGGATTGAAATTCACTGGGGTCATGCGGAAAGGAAGGGAGAAGTGGCTCATTTGAGCTCAAACGTCCTTCCCATCCCTCTGTTTGGTAAAGTGAGGCCTGAATGCCGGGCAAGTGACCAGATCCAATATTCATTAGCACTCTGAGAGATGCATGGAGACACCTCATTATGGGGTGCTTCACCTCCACCCCCCCACCCACAGCTGCCTTCTTGCTTTGGGTTGCCCCCTTCTTCTCTCTGGGGTTCTAGTCCATTTGTGCAGGGAGGGGTGTCTGGGGATGGGGGTCTGTGAGTGGTGCGGGGTGGTGCATGCTGTCTCTGACTGTCCTTCGTGCCAGGGACATTGTGTGTTCCCGAGGGGACACTGGTGTTCCCAGGAAGCAGGAAGAGTTCACCTCGGAGATGCAGCCTGTGGCTCTGGTGGGGACAGGGGAGGGCTGAGCTAAGGAAGGGCTGGTGCCAAGGCTGGGGTGTGCTGGGCTTCCCTCTGCCTTCCCAACCTCATAGCTCCTCTCCTGGAAAAGTGGGAATTCACCCGTGGGCTCCTGGGCAGCCTGCTATAGGCTCAGGGCTACAGTGTGGGTGCCAGGCAACCCATAGTTTCTGCTGGAAAGACCCTCTCTGGCTCACAACGTGCTCCCTGGTAGGCTGTACCTGAGAGCTATCCTAGGCCATGGACACCCAGAACCCCGATGTGTCGGCCCCCACTCATTTCCTGGCTGTTGCTTTGAGTCCAATGGCTCATCTCTGGAGTGACCCCACTGACCACACTCACAGATTGACATCAAACAGCAGAGGTCAGTTCTCCATCTGCAATGTGGAGAACAACTTGGCAGACCCGCTGCATATGTGAGCTGATCTGGATTCTTTCCCTGTAGGCCAGCTCCACGGACCATTGGCTAGCATGGCTAACGTAAACTAAGCACCGCTCATACGCCATGTGTATTAGTTACCTATTGCTGTATAACAAATTACCCCAAAACGTAGTGGCTTAAAATAAGAAACATTGGTTATCTCACAAAGTTTCTGAGGTCTTGGGAATCTGAGCATGGCTTTACTGGGTGGTTGTGGCTCAGAGTCTTTCATGAGGTTGCAGTCCAGCTGTCAGCCAGGGCCACCGCCTCTCCAGGTTGAACAGGGGCAGAAGAATCCGCATCTACGGTGGCTCCCTCACTTTGCCATCGGTTGGGGGCCTTTGTTCATCGCCATGTGGCCCTCCCCATAGGGCTGCTTGAGCGTCCTCACGGCATGGCAGCCGACTTTCCCCGAGCACGTGAAGAAGAACACAAGGAAGAAGCCACCCGGCCTTTTATGACCTGGTTTTGCAAGTGGCATTTTTATGTCTGCAATATTTCATTCATTCAAAGGGAGTCATAAGTTCAGCCCACCTTCAAGAAGAGAAAAATTAAATTCCACCTCTTAAAGAAAGGAGAATCAAAGAATGTAAGAACATATTTAAAAACTACCACACTAGGCGTAAGGTTAGGTGCTTAACATGTGTTGCCTCATTTAATCCTCAGGACAACTCCCATCTTACAGACGAGGAAACCGAAGCTCAGAATGGTTACAGGAGGTGTCCTTGTTCACACAGCTGCTTAATTGCAGTCAGGATTTGGAGTCAGATCGTGTAGACCAATGCTGCTCAACAGAACTTTCTACAGTGGCGGAATAGTTCTGGGTGTGCCGTCCAACGCGGTAGCCCCTGGCCACGTTTGACCACTGAGCACTTGAAGTGTAGCTTGTCAATGTCATCCCAGTCAAAGACCACCAGGAATGCACTTGCAGTTGAACGAGCTGAGTTATTATTGGCTGCAGTGAGGGAGAACGTGTACCATGTGGAACTGCAGGGTGTCACAGGGACGGGGTGCCAGAGAGGACCCATTCTAGGACGTGGTCTTTGGCTGACTTTGAGGAGGGTCTGAGGAGTCAGGAGCTCACTCCAGATTCGATGCCGTCGAAGGGCAAGGGCAAAATCACATGCGGCCTTGCTCTGCCTCATTTCACTGTGGTTTCAGAGCAGCGTTGTCTGAGTGGGGAGCAAACAGAACAGGACTCCCGAGTGAGGCCCAGGCCAGCTTGCAGACGCCAGGGCTGCCCTTATTTCTCCTTCTCACTAGTGAGACTGAGGCGCTGGGTTTTTAATTGAGGAATTTGGATTCGAGTTATAAAGTAACTCAAATGGCTGGCGGCTACTTTATAAGATAGCTCAAGTGTGGATCTCACACACACGCCCCTGGACACTGCACCATGCTGCCTCTCCATGAGCTAGGGTCTGCAGGTGCCAGGCCAGAGCTCATGGCTTCAGGGCTGAGGGTGGGAGGCAGGACCTGGAGAGAGGTGGGGTGAACTGGGCACCGCAGCCTCCCTTCGTGGGAAGCCTGGGGCCAGTGGGCAGCAGAGCCTTCAGCTGGAGAGAAGCTAAAGACCTGGAGGATCTAACACTGTGGGTTTGCATGTCTGAGAGCCCCTAGTGAAGTGCCCCAGGCTTCTGTGATGTGCTATCAAGGACTTGCTTTGTTGTTAGGAGGCTGCTGGTGGAGGGAGGCATCTCCCCACCTGCTTACACATCCGACTCACCTGGGTCACTGAACAGAAGGTTCTCTAGCCCCTCCCCCACACCTCCTCAATGGGGCGTAGGAGAGAGAGGGATTCTGGAGCTCATGGCATCTCCTATGGCTCTTTCCATCTGCACCATAGTATTTGGGAACCACCAACTGAGTGTCAGGAAAGACCATCTATGACCCCCAAATTAAGAACTTCCCAGGCCAGTCGTGGTGGCTCATGCCTCTAATTCCAGCACTTTGGGAGGGTGGGACAGGAAGATCAACTGAGCCCAGGAGTTCGAGACCAACCAGGGCAACATAGTGAGATCCTGTGTCTACAAAAAATAACCAAAATTAGCTGAGTGTTACATGCATGGGGATTACACGCCTGTAATTCCAGCTACTCGAGAGGCTGAGGCGGGAGGACCGACTGAGCCCGGGAGACAGAGACAGCAGTGAGCTGCGATCGCACCACTGCACTCCAGCCTGGGTGACAGAATGAGATAATGTCTCACACACACACACAAAGCTTCCCAAACAGTGTCGAATGCCAGAATGCAGAGTGTCAATATCTTTTTGGAGAAGATGAAGACGGGAAGCCGTCTTGAACACGGACTGCATATAAATAGTGCACAAATGCTTTTACACCCCACTGCCTTAAGCCTCATAGTCACTACCGTGAGTATCAGAGTCTCCACTGCATAAATGAGAAAACAGTTCCTGCGGTTACACTCCTCACCCGCAGCCCCACAGTGCGTCTCAGAAGAGGGATTCAAACTCAGGTCTTTCTGGCCCTCAAGCCCGCGGTCGCTACACCGAGTCAAGAAAGCAGAACATTCTCGCTGCCAGGGAGTCCCAAGCTGCTCATCCTCTGCCTTCCCCAGGCTTCTTCCCAGCTGAGACAGTTTAAGCCCAAGATGGCATAAAATCATCGAACATGGAACTGCATGGCGTCCATACTGGCCATCTCCCGGCCCAGGACATTCATAAAAACCAAAATCCTTGAGGAAATCGGCAGATGGCAGTTTGGTCACCTTCGTGCTTCTGTCCTCCTGGTTATGCAGCAGAGTCGCCGTCTGTGTGACACAGGAAGATATGTTTTAATGGTGACAACATTATTAATTTCATTGAGAAGTTTTCTTCACAGCATGTTCATGAATTGAGGTGTCACTGTGATTCTGTAGCATACCGTGATCAAGTTGCTTAATGTTAAAAGGCAGCTGCTGGCCGGGCGTGGTGGCTCACGCCTGTAATCCCAGCACTTGGGAGGCCAAGGCGGGCAGATCACCTGAGGTCAGGAGTTCGAGACCAGCCTGACCAACATGGTGAAATCCCGTCTCTACTAAAAATACAAACAATTTAGCTGGGCATGGTGGAAGGCGCCTGTAGTCCCAGCTACTCAAGAGGCTGAGGCAGGAGAATCGCTCAAACCTGGGAGGCAGAGGTTGCAGTGAGCTGAGGTCACACCACTGCACTCCAGCCTGGGTGACACAGAGAGACTCCGTCTCAGGGAAAAAAAAAAAAAAAAAAAGCAGCTGCTTCCAGGGTTCTGGGGACAGTAACAGGAAGTACCCACTATATGAATGAGTGAATGCAGATATGAAAGAATGAAGGCATGTGATTGGAAGCCGAGGAGTGGCCACCCAAAGCAACTGTGGGGATGGAACCACTTTGTTACCATGTCCAGAGCACATCAGAAGCTCTGCAAAGCTTACAGTCTGGGCCAGGCATCGTGGCTCACATCTTTAATCCCAGCACTTTGGGAGGCCAAGGCGGGTGGATCACCTGAGGTCAGGAGTTCGAGACCAGCCTGGCTGGTGAAACCCTGTCTCTACTAAAAATACAAAAATTAGACGGGCATGGTGGCATGTGCCTGTAATTTTAGCTACTCAAGAGTCTGAGACAGGAGGATCACTTGAACCCAGGAGGCAGAGGTTGCAGTGAGCCAAGATCGCACCATTGCACTCCAGCCTGGGGACAAGAGCAAAACTCCATCCGAAAAAAAAAAAAAAAAGCTTACAGTCTGACAGAGAGTCACATGCAAACATACAAATAGGAACAAATGTGAGGACCTTAAGAACAGTGCTTTGAAAGCCATCTTTTGATATCAAGTTCAAAAGCAAGGTACAATATTGTACATTGTTTTCAAAATTTGGCTGCACATAGTATTCATTTAGGGGACTTTACAAAGGTCATTTAAAAAGATAGTTTTTCAGTCTGTATCTCAGACTTAAAGAGTCAGAATCTCAGCATAGGGTGGGAGGGGGATAGGATGAGGGGAAATAATATTTTTATTTTCAAAGGCCTCTAAGTGACTCTTATGTGACTCCAGATGTGCAGGCTACTGCTATGCACTGGACAGTTCTATTTTTTTTAAAAACTGGAGCATAGAAAAAAGACTGGAAGGAAATGCGTAGGAAATGTTCAACAGGTATCTCTGAGTTGTCAGTGTATGGAAATATTTTTCTTGTTACTTTTTATGCTTTAAAAATTTTCTACGATAAACAGTTCTCATTGTTAGAATTTGTTAAACATAACTAATAAAAAAGAGAAAGTCTCTGTAATTGAAAGAGACAGTGGGGAGGTACACCAGAATGTACCTGACTTTGGTCTTCCGGGCACATAACTCCTTTCCAGGGCGTCCCTGTGGGAGACATCACTGGTTCCATTTCTGTGTTCCCTGGTATCTGCAGAGTGACCTTCTGAGTGCATCTGCTGAGCTAGAAACCTTGCCCCTCTTGCTCCCATTGCTCTGAAACCTGGCCTCAGTGTCGCCTGAAGGGAGAAGGAGGTCTCAGGTTGCTCCAGCCTAAGGCATATGGGCTTGTTACTGCCTCTGCAGGAGTCTTTGCTGAGGGTGGCCTCACAGGGATAGCTGGCCCAGCTGGTGAAGGCTGCCTGACCTCCTCCTACTCTTATCCTGTCACTACCGGTGTATCCAGTCCCCAAGATATCCAGTCCCTGACAGGTGTTTACTGACAACCTGCGATGTGCCTGGTGCAGATCTAAGCCCTGTCCTGGTAATGACTGATCACCATGTGTCCAGCACCCTTCGTGGCCGGCCCCAGAGCCCGACACTTCTCATCTGCATCTCATCCTCATCAGGAGTCACTGGAATCATTCTTCCCATTTTACAGATGAGCAAACTGAGGCTCAGAATGGTTAAGTGATTTGCCTTGAGCCAAATTTTGCTCTTCCCTGGCCTGCAAGGATGCTCAAGTGAGGAGAATGCAGGTGAGACGTCCCCCTGAGGGAAGGAAGGGGCTGTGGCTGAGAAGGTGCAACATTCTTTGTCTCTATGGGCTGGTTTGGGCTCCAGAAGCTGCATTTCCAGTGGAAGTCTAATGATACTTCTCCACCATGGGCTGAAATTCACAGGAATGAACAGGAGCTGGCGGTGCCTGCCACCATCTATGCCCAGGTAAGTGCCCCCCATGCCTTCAGGGGATGCATTATTTCACATTAATCCCCCTGAAGCCTTTTGAGCCATTCACTCAGTATTTCCAAACCAATTACTGGCTCAGAGTTTGCAAAGAGGGTCGACACTTAGGTTTTCCGGCAGGGGCTCCTTTCAGGCCCAGCACCAATCTGAGGATGTTGTAATTTATCAGATAGAGAAAGCATGTAATTTTTTAGCTCAGGGGAGGCTGGAGGCAAGCACAAATATCCCTTGAGCGGAGTCAGATTCTCCAGTTTAAAGAGGCAACACGTTCCCCGGCATAATTAGACTTTAGAGCCCCTTTTAATTTGAAAGGGGGTTAGGCAAAGATGGTTGGGGACTTCATTGCTTTGCTGGAGCTGTTTCCTTCTGGGAGCCAGGCTGAAGCCTCCGTTTAATTGGAATGAACCAGGGAGAGTCTCTCAGATGGGCCAGCATTGGGTTGCGTCCAGGAAGTGGCAACTGACGTACTGCTCTGGGACAATCCCCTGGGTCAGGGTGGCCAGAGGAGACAAAAAGCCAGACATCAGACATCACATTTTCCTTTTTGGGCTGGGGGTTCTAGTTGTCTGGCCCAGTTTCTGGGTGTGCCCTGCTCTCTGCCGGAGCCTTCCTGGGCTGCTCAGAATGGGCAAGACCAAGCTGGAGTGAAATTCCTAACCCCGGCCCCACCCACACCCTAGGTGAGACCTACAGTGAAGCAGAGGGGCCCATCACCTGCAGGGCCAGCAGAGGCAGTTCCTGAGAGGCAGATGGGGCTGGAGCCCCTTCTCCTGGGGCCGCCCAGACCAGGGCCAGGCTCTAATCGGCCAGACCGCTCCTTACCACACTGGTGCTCTCCCTGGCCCCTGGGGTCATTGTCCTTGAGGAAGAGCCCCAGATGGCCTGGAACCCTCCCCTGGGATTCATGCTAATGTCTTCTTGGAGCAAATTTTAAAAGCAGAAGGAGGCCAAGGCCAGGTTAGAGGAAGCCTGGTGAATGCTCCTTCAAACAGGTGGCAGCCCTTTCCTGGGGAGCGGGCCCCCATGAGAGAGCCCAGGCTGGAAACACAAGGCTTTGGGGAGACTTTGGGAAGGAGGTTGGGGGCTCAGTTCTGGAGCTAGCTGAAGCAGGGATGTTGAGGCCTCTGCCTCTGGGATTATGAACAGGAGCTGGCTGTGCCCAGCCTCGCGGCTCCGGGAACAGCATTTATTTCTTTCTTTCCTTCTCTTTCTTTCTTTCTTTCTTTCTTTCTTTCTTCTTTCTTTCTTTCTTTCTTTTTCTTTTCTTTCTTTCTCTTTCTTTCTTTCTTTCTTTCTTTCTTTCTTTCTTTCTTCCTTCCTTCCTTCCTTCCTTCCTTCCTTCCTTCCTTCCTTTCTTTCTTTCGTCTCTCTCTCTCTCTTTCTTTCTTTCTTCTTTTTCTTTTTTTGAGATGGAAAAAAAACACTCTGTGCCCCAGAATGGAGTGCAGTGGCGTGATCTCAGCTCACAGCGATCTCTGCCTCCTGGGCTCAAGTGATTCTCCTGCCTCAGTCTCCTGAGTAGCTGGGACTGTAGGCGTGTGCCTCCAAGCCCAGCTAGTTTTTGCATTTTTAGTAGAGACAGGGTTTCGCCATGTTTCGAACTCCTGACCTTAAATGATTCACCTGCCTCGGCTTCCCAAAGTGTTGGGTTTACAGGCGTGAGCCACCATGTGTGGTCGGGAGCAGCATTTCTGCCGCCACACCCTCCCCTCCCCACATGCCCGCACGCACTGCCATTGAGCCAGAGTAAGCAGGATCCCCACTACTCACTCCCCCAAACCCCAGGCACAGAGACCACCCTCAGAGTGGAGACTGAACCAAAGCCTGGGATGGGGAGGAGACGGACGTCTCCCTGTGGGCCTCTCCCCCTGTGTCCCTTCTCACCCCACAGGGGCCTCTGCATGGAGTGGGGGGCTCTGGCTGAGCCTGGCTCAGGAGCCCCCATTCACATCAGCTGGGATAAATGGAGAAGCCCACGCAAGGCTCCAGCTCTGTTATGTGGAAAGGCGGATGTGCCCACTGGCTCTTCCTGGTTCCGACTAACCCTCCTTAGTCCTCACTTGGTTGGTTCTGTAGGGTCCATGTTCCCTTTGCCCTCTGAGGTTTTGCTGCAAACTTACAAAAGGCAGATTCATTGAAGAAAAGTCATGCAAAATTTATTGATGTGTACACAGCAGTCTTCAGAATGAAGACCCAAAGATACAGGGGAAATTGTCCATTTTATGTTCAACAAAGTATAACCAGCCGTGTAGAAACAGGGTGGACACACACGGTTTGAGCTGATGCTAACGGACTGAGTGGGGAAGCTCAGCAAGGCCTGTCTGCTTAGATTCTTCTTGGCCTCGCTGTGCAGTGTTCCTTCCTGCTGGGTGAGGAGCTGGACCCTCTCTGGCGTGGGGGTCTTATGACCTACAGTCAAACAAGGTAGGACAGATCATTTATTTATGGCCAGTTCTTACACAGAAAGGTGGAGGGAAGGTTAAAGTCATATATTTTAGGTTTTATGGCTGGCTTTGGGGAAAAGAGTTTCTGGTTTCAGTGACCCCCTTGGAGAAGAGGGGTTGCAGTTTCTATGGCTAGCCTCGGGGGAGAATGAGATTGAGAGACAGTGGGCAGGAGAGGGTCAGAGAAAAACTTTTGCTTTTGAGGCCTTCAATTGAGGTATTGCTTTCTGAATCCCAGCAGTTCCCTGCAGAAGTGCCTGGCAGACGGGTTAGCCCTGGGGAGGGAAAGAAGCAACACACAGGAGGGAGGTGATGTGCTAGTAAGTGCTGAACAACTGGCTCTCCAGAAAAATAAAAGCCCTGATGGTCTCACTTGCCAATTTCCATGGTGTAAATACCCCCACTATGGCCAACTGCAAGCTGCCAAAGTGATGTTGATAAACACAGCGTTGGAAAGAATGGGCTCTTTTCAGCTGGTGCAAGCTGGCTCCAGCATGCTGGCTGGGTAGAGGGGGGATACACAGCCCTGCAACCCTTGCCCCAGAAGACCCCACATCCTTCCCGGGCAGCCCTGCCTTGTGTAGAAGGGGCCTTTGTTCTACTTCCTGGTGGCTTCGGGGGAAAAACTGATGGATCTGCCAGTCAGGGAGGTCTGGAGAGAGGATGGGGCCCACAATGGGGACAGAGCCAGCACGGCTTCGGTTGTCCTGAAGCATCCCCCACACCAAAGCCCTATACAAAGAAAGGGTGAGGTTTCTAGAAATTTTCCTAAAATGAAAGCGGAGCTGGGAATTGTCCTACCTGAGGATCAATAAGGCCTAATGAGGAAGCAGATTTCAAAGCAGGAGTGAATTCGCAGCTAATCCTCTCAGCGCCCACACGCCAGAGAGCCACTCTCACGGGGGATCTGATTTCTTTGCTCATTCCTGAATCCCCTGGCTTTAGGGAACCTCAAAGCACAGAAGGCAAAGGAAAATGAAAATAAATCCTGTCTCTTTCAATAAAGCACAAAAGCCTTGCCTCTTCTGGCAGGAGACAGTCTTACACTTCCCAGACAGCCGATGCCTGAATGAGGCATGGGGAGGTGGAGGGGGCTGTGGGCTGGGGCAGGCCCAGGGGGCTGAGAGGGAGGGGAGCTGAGCTTTACATCCCAGGTGCTGCAGCAGGAACAAGGACCCTTGATAAACACCCTCACCATGCTTGGCGAGCTGACCTGGAAAATGCCATCATGTATTTTTAATCTGCCTTCTCCTCACGGAATAATGAAAGATGAGAATCATAAGGTTTGATTGGCATTTATAAGGGGGCTCTGGAGGAGGCTCAAGCAGGAGAAAATGAGCTCCAGGGCTCATCACAGCTCAACTCCTGGCTGCTGACTCCCGCCCCCTCCCAGGGAGGCTCCTTCTGTCTCAGCAGGCAGGACCCACCCTTCCCGGCAAAGCACAGCAGCTCTTGCTCCACGGTGCTCGAGGAAAGGGTGCAGTCCTCTCAGAAAGACCCAAAGCTTCCAGGGTTCTGACCTGACCAGTTGGGGTCAGGAGGCAGAGTCAACGGAACAGGATAGAGGGCCTGGGATGGATGCTAGGACTTGGCCAGTTACCATGGTGTAAATACTGCCACCAAAGCTGATCTCACGCCACCGGTGTGATGTCACTGAGCCCGTGGAGTTGGAAAGAGATGAGCAGAATTGATTCTCTCAAGGTCTCATTTTGGGGGCAGGAGACTGGAGTGACCAGTGAGTTCTCCAAGGCAGGAGGGCCAAGGCAGAGAAAGAGGATAAGGGGCTTTTTGGGCAAGGGACAGTGAGCTACCAGGGATCCAGAGGAGGACCAGAATCTTCAGGAGGGGTAGCAGGGAGGGCTGGGTAGTAACTGCGAGACCTTGGGCAAGTCTTAATCCTTGGGAGCTACCAGTTGTTGGTCTGAACATTGGAGATAAGAGCCGATACCCATTCATTTCACAAAGCTATTATGAGGTTAGGATGAGGTCATGTGGATATGATCATTTTGCAAAACTGTGGTGTTTCATTCCAAGGGTGTTATTATAATCAAGTTCAAAGTTAAGAAGAATGCCCAGTTTCTCTAGCCACACTGTCACATACAGAGAAAATGATTTATATACACACGATGCAATAAAACAATACGGTGAACAAGAGTAAACATAATAAGGAGCATTTCTGTGTAAAGCATATGATATGGCTTGGCTGTGTCTTCACCCAACTCTCATCTTGAATTGTAGCTCCCATAATCCCCATGTGTCCTGGGAAGGACCTAGTGGCAGGTAATCGAATCAGGAAGGTGGGTTTTTCCCATGCTGTTCTCCTGAGAGTGAATAAGTCTCACGAGATCTGATAGTTTTATGCGCACACTCTCCCTGCACACACTCTCTTGCCTGCTACCATGTAAGATGTGACTTTGCCCCTCCTTCGCCTTCCGCCATGATGGTGAGGCCTCTCCAGCCACGTGGAACTGTGAGTCAACTAAACCTCTTTCCTTTATGAATTACCCTGCCTCTGGTGTGTATGTCTTTATTAGCAGCATGAGAATGGACTAATACAGCATACAGATGAGAAACAAAGGCTGTGCAAGAGCCAGAACTTCGTGATTCTTAATAGGAACGGTTGGCCCCGGGGTGATAACAGGCCAAGTGTAGGCAGGGCCTTTAGTGATAATGTCCTTCCAATCAGCCAGCCTTGCAGACATCATGTTGATTTAACATGTTTTGTGACTGTGCATTCCTTCACTCATTCAACAAACATTTAAATTGAGTGCTAGCTCTGCTGGGTATGAAAACATTGATTCGTGATTGTGTGTGCCCTAGAAGACTTTGTTGTGTACTTGGGGATCTGTTCATGAAACAGATAAAGTGCAAAGCGGACAACAGGCACCATGATAAAGGCATGAGCCAAGAGCTCCAGGAGCAGGAGAGGCACTTCTTGATCAATTATCTTAGTGGTGCCCACCCCTGGGCATGGCACATGGCAACCCCTCAGTAAAAGTTGGCTGATGGGGGAATGGGCCAAAGAGGCTCTCCTGTAGCAGCGACCTCTGAGCTGTGGCCTGGAGTTGGGTCTATCGGCCTCCAGGGCCTTGGTGGCTGGACTCTGGGGGAGGTCAGAGCCTCCCTAGATGCTGTGTGTGTGGCTGTTCTGGCCCATGGTGTTGGTCAAAACCTCACAATGGTCTATGGTCCAGACAAGATGAAGACTGAATGGGAAGGTGGTTGGGTGTTTGCCAGTGAGAGAGGTTGGCTGAGGACACACAGGGCAGAGAGTAAAGCGCAGTCCAGTGTGCCGGGGTGTGGCGTGGATGGTGTGGGGACAGGCAGGAGCCAGGAGAGCAGTGAGTGGTGAGGCCAGGGCCATGGTGGGCAGGGAAGGCCTGGGCATCTCCGTGGGCACATTGGACCCAGGCTTGAGAGGAGCAGAGGCTGCTTAGAAGAGGGTAGCAAGGGAGGAAAGCTTTGCTGGTAATGAGAACCAGGAAGATGTGAAATGAGGGATGAGGCCAGCAGAGATGGGAAGACAGCCTCACTGGCTCCCTCGGGTGCCTGTTGCATCAGAATGCTTTCCTACAGCCAAGCCCCGTCCAGGTTCAGGCCCAGGTCAGCCTCGAGAGCTCTGAGTCTGCTCCAGAGAAACAAAGTCCCAGAGTTTCAAAGTGAAGTGAGATCTTTTTGCCTGGGTCCCCCTGGGAGGCAGTTTCGCTTGTCCCTGGAGCTTAACAAACGAGGAACCAGACCCATCGCCTCCCCGCTGGCTGAGAGAGGGAGGCCCCAGGGACCCCATGAGGGCCCTTCCAGTTTCCTCCTGACTGTGGCCCTGTGAATCCCGACCTCCAGGGCTGTCTTTTTAAATCATCCCCACCCTCTACCCTCACGAACTTCACAGATGTCCTGAAGGTCGTTTGTAGTCCACGACTACCATCCAGGGAACAGCCCGAGACTGGCTCACCTGGGGATCAGGGCCCTTCGAGGCAGAAGTGGACATAGCGCTTGAGAATCAAGTTTTTAGTAGGTTTTGTGTTCAGTCTCAGTTAAGTGTCAGGTAGAAGGAAGGGGGCAGAAGTCTCTAAGAGAATAGGACACACACACGGATGCTCTTAATCAGCACCCGTGGGGAAGGGGATACTCCAGGCTGGAGAATTTTCCACCGACTGCAAGTTTACCAATGTCTTTTAAAAATGCATGGCTTGCCTTCTGCCATCTTAGATGATAAACCACACTTAAACTTCCCTTGATGTTTCAGGAATGATGCCTCTGTCCACTCATCACCATGCCGTGTCCTACTGCAGCTGAGCCTGTGGCAGCTGTAGCTTGGAGACCCATCTGCCCTTCTGCAAAATGGCCCCAGTGTTTGGTTTCTGGAGTATCTTTCACATTTTTTCTGCTCCCTGCTTCCTCTTGTCTGTCCCCAGTTCTTCTTCTTCTTTTTTGGACAGGGTCTCCCTCTGTCACCTAGGCTGGAGTGCAGTAGTGAGATCATACCTCACTGCAGCCTTGAATTCCTGAGCTCGAGTGGTCCTCCCACCTCTGTCTTAAGTAGCCGGGACTACAGGCACACGCCACCATGCTTGGCTAACTTATTTATTTTTGTAGAGATGGGGTCTTACTTTGTTGCCCAGGCTGGTTTTGACCTCCTAGGCTCAAGCGATCCTCCTCCCTCGGCCTCCCAAAATGCCTGAATTACAGGTGTGAGCCACCACACCTGGCCTGCTCTCAATTCTTGCCGCTACTGATATGTCTGCTACACTCTGTCTTTTCTACCTGCTGCCTCTCCCCCTGTAATTTGCTGTGTATAATGCACTGTGGGTTTTAAAACCAAATTATTTGTACTCAAACTGTTTAAGTAAGTAGATAAAAGTGAGTAGAGTATGGGTGAAACCCAAGTTTCTGGCTGATAAGGATATGACTATATGATAGCAATTTTGGCTACTCAGGGACCTTTTCTTCCTGTTTCTCGGCAGTGTGCTGCTGGAGACGTGAACGTGATAGTCAGTGAGGAAAGTTAAAAGAATCATGTTCCAGTGGCTCATGCCTGTAATCCCAGCACTTTGGGAAGCCGAGATGGGTGGATCACGAGGTCAGGAGATCGAGACTATCCTGGCTAACACAGTGAAACCCCGTCTCTACTAAAAAAATACAAAAAATTAGCCGGCCTGGTGGCGGGCACCTGTAATCCCAGCTACTCGGGAGGCTGAGGCAGGAGAATGGCGTGAACCCAGGAGGTGGAGCTTGCAGTGAGCCGAGATTGCGCCACTGCACTCCAGCCTGGGCAACAGAGCGAGACTCTGTCTCAAAAAAAAAAAAAAGAAAAGAAAAGAAAAGAAAAGAAAAGAATCATGTTCGATGAGTCCATAGAAAAAATAAGAGCTGACAAGTCATGCCTTCAATGCACTAAGCATTTATTATTAAATATCTGGTGTGTGCCTAGAACTCTAGCTGGTATGGAGGGGATTTTCAAAGGAGCACTACGGGGTCCCTTCTGTGTGGTAAAGGATTAACCTCCCACAAAGACAGGTTTGGCTCTTTGCTCCTGGCTCTTGAGAGGGAAAAGCTAAGCCCTTGGAATATCCTTGGTATGAGTGTCTTTGTTTCCCTGGGATCTTGGGGCAGCCAGCTAGATTACACTTCAGTGTAGGGACCTTGGGCCACATGGTATCGGCACATGGGTGGTCAGTCTTGTCTACCTGGCTGAGGCCCAGTAAAACTCTGGACACCAAGGTTTGGGTGAACTTCCCTGTTGGCAGTACCCTGTGTGTGTTGTCACGCATCCTTGCTGGAGAAGCAAGTGCTGTCCACACAATTCCACTGGGAGAGGACAATCGAAGCCCATGCCCGTCTCTCCAGGATAACTCTGCCCCATGTGTCTCTCCCACTGGCTGATTTTAATCCGTTTCTCTCACTGTCGTAAACTGTACTGATGGCAGTAGAATGCCTGTTTCGAGTCCTGTAAGTCCTTCTAGCAAATTTTTGGACCTGAGGATGGTCTTAGGGACCTCCTGAACTCACACTGACCCTGTGAAAGATGCAACCCAGGGCAGGGCTATTCCCCTCTGCAGTGCTTGCGTCCCTTCCTCGTTGGTGATGTGAGGGGTTGCTTCAGGAGATGCCTCAGATTCTTTCAGCACAAATGCTGTGTGGTTCTGACAGAATCCACATCCATTAGAGCAGGGGTCCCCAACCCCGGGCCATGGACCCACGCTGGTCCATGCCCTGTTAGGAGCCACCTGAGCATTAGATTCTCACAGGAGCATGAATCCCACTGTGAACTGTGCATGTGAGGGATCCAGGTTGCGTCCTCCTCATGAGAATCTAAATGCCTGATGATCTGAGGTGGAACAGTTTCATCCCCAAACTGTCCCGCACTCCTCCACCCTGTCCCGTCTGTGGAAAAACTGTCTTCCAAAAAACCAGTCCCTGATGCCAAAAAGGTTGGGGACTGCTGCTTTCGAGGGAGCCAGGCTAGTTACCAGTAGAAACAACCACTGTCCCATCTCTACAACTGCCATCAGGGATGGAGGGAGACTGGGAGACTCCGTTTCTCTGACAGTAAGCCTCCCCTCCCGGAGCGAGGGGTGGGCCCAGGGCAGGGTCTCAGGGCTGGGGATGTGGGCCCCGCACAAGGCGTGAGCCTGGATGGGAAGCCAAGGACATTTCAAAGCGTCAGGCCCTCAGAAGCCAAGTGAGAAAGAACAAGGTCTGTGGTGGAGAGCCGGCTGCAAAGAGAAGACAGACATGGCTGAGAGGCAGAGGAGGGAGGCTTGGAAAGACCTGGAGAGATGGCATTTCACAGGTGAAAGCCGGCTTCCTGTTATCTAAATAGCACACAGTTACGGACTTAAGAGGATCAGGAAGCAATGGAAGTCATTGAATACACCCACCAGAGCCCAATTCAGTCTTGGACAATTTGCACAGCCTTTCAAAGTTAGGCTGGGCTCGATGGATATTGAATAGTCCTGCCCAAATCCTGCTTACTTGGCCCCTGGCTATCTTGAGTCTTGAGAACAGACACTTTCACTCTTGAGGATGGAGCTGCCTCTGTGGCATTTGATTTTCAAGGTGCTTTGCCCGCAATTTGGGCGAGCGCTCACCTGGGGGCGCTGTGCTTTGGTGTCCCCTGCCGTTTGAGCATCGTCAGTTTCAGAGGCTGGGAGCCCACTGCCGTTCAATTATGATTTCCCATGGAAATGAATCTTTCTTGAACTAGAGATCTTTATTAATGAGGAAGCCTAGAGTACCGTAGAATATTGCATTTTCAAGATTAAAAGCATATTTTAGGTAGAATTTGGTAGATAAAATCAAATTTTAGAAACTGAGGCTGCATGGGAAGTGATCTTGTCTGGTCTCTTCATTTTACAGATGAAGAAAAGAGGCCCAGAGAGGTGAGGTGGCTCTTTCAAGGCCAGTTAGGCTGGGACAGGCTTTAGTGTTATCTTCCATTGGCAGAAGCAGAAGGAGACAGTTATTTAAAAAATCAAATATGAGAATGCTACCTACCGTCAGCAGAGTTTTTGATGTGTGTAGGGCACTAGAGTTTTTATAATGATTAGTTCATTTAATCCTTACAACAACTTTATGAAGGCGTTCTGCTTCTATCCCAACTGGGTGGACTCCATTCAGTTCGGACACTAACCACTCCAAGTTAGTGTCACACCCCAGAAGTCAAGGGCTCAGGCCTTCACAAGACTGCCCTGCCTCAGACACCAGCCAGGGTCCCCAGGACACCTGCACTTCTGACCAGCTGGGTATACATTCAAGGGTTGTCATGATACTCTCAGGTTCAACAATTCACTAGAATGACTAACAGAACGTAGGTGTGTGCTACACTCACGATTACAGCGTTATTATAAAGGATACACATAGAACAAGGTCTGGGAGCATCCTGGACTTGCAGCTTCCATGCCTTCTCCTGTGGAATCAGGATGCATCACTTTCCCAGCAAATCCATGTGTTCAACCAGGAAGCCCCACTGAGCTTTGAAACTCACCGCAAAGCTACAGTAATCCAAAGAGTGTGGCGCCGGCATAAAGGCAGGCATATAGACCAAAAGAATAGAATAGAGAACCCAGAAATAAACCCTCGCATATATGGTCCAGTGATTCTTGACAAGGGTACCAAGACCATTCAATGAGGAAAAGAAAGTCTCTTCAACAAACAGTGCTGGGAAAACTGAATCTCCACCGAAACAAGAATGAATTTGGACCCTGACCTAACACCACATGCAAAAATTAATTCAAAATGGATTAGAGACCTGAATGTAGGAGCTAAAACCATAAAACTCTTAGAAGAAAACAAGGATACAGCTTCATGACATTGGACTTGGTGATGATTTCTTAGATATAACGTCAAAGGCACAAGCAACAAAGGAAAAAAATAGACAAATTGGACTTCATAAAAATTAAAACCTTTTGTGAGTCAAAAGATACTATGAACAGAGTAAAAAGGCAACCCACAGAATGGGAGAAAATATTTGCAAATCATGTATCTGGTAAGGAATTGACATCCCCAAGAGATTTCAGTGTCCAGAGTTTTGTCGTTGTTGTTGTTCCTTTTTGATACAGAGTCTCGCTCTGTTGCCCACGTTAGAGTGCAGTGGTGTGATCATGGCTCAATGCAGCCTCGATCTCCTGGACTCAAGTGATCCTCCTGCTTCAGCCTCTTGAGCAGCTGGGACTACAGGCGAGCACCACAATACCTGGTTGATTTAAAATTATTATTTTTTAAATTTTAGTAGAGAGGAGATCTCACTATGATATCCAGAGTGGTCTTGAACTCCTGGGCTCAAGTGATCCTCCCACCTCATCTTCCCATAGCATTGGGATTATAGGCATGAGCCACTGCACCAGACCCAAAGTTTTCATTGGGATTTCATTACGTAGCCATGACTGATTGAATCACTGGCCACATGACTGAACTCAATCTTCAGCCCCTCTCCCCTCTCCGGACTTTGGGTGGACCAGAAGTTCCAGCCCTCTTATCACATGGTTGGTCTTTGGTGGTCAGCCTCCCTCCTGAAGTCCTCTTGGCATGTGCCAGGAGTCACACCATTAACATAATCAAGACACTTCTATCATTCAGGAAATTCCAAGGGTTTTCTGTGCCAGGAACCAGGGACAAAGACCTACTCTTTATTATGCCACAGAGGTGTTGTCATTGTCCTTTTGCCAAGCGTAGGCTGGGGCTGAGAGAGAGAGAGGAAGTAACTGGCTCCAAATCCTGCAGCTGGCCTCTGACAGACAAGGGCAGCTCTCAGACCTGACAGCCTCAAACTCTCTGGGCTTAACCCCTAAACTGAGCCACTGCCACCATGTGAAGGGTGGGTGGAGGAAGAGCGCTGAGCAAGCTTTCCCTGGGACCAGTGCAGACAAAGTGAGGAGAGGGGGAATTCCATTTCAGAAACGGAGGAACTGTATAATGCCGTGAGAACTGCTTCTGGCTCGCAGGGAGTGAAAACCAGCGCTTGGGCTTCTGGGAAAGGACACAGAGCCTGTCTCCATGGAGAACTGATGACGTGCACAAGCCATCATCTGTCCTGAGAAGTTAAGTCCAGGGCTGGGGAAGCAATTCCCAGTCCCAGCCCTTCCCTGCCTGCCCCACACCAGTGCTGGCTTGGGCAAGCTCCTAAGCCATACGAAAGCTCAGACCAAGAAAAGAATCGATTATCAGCCAACGAGGAAGCCACACTACCACTCTTCTCTCCATCGAACCACTCAATCAAGGCTAAAAAGTTTGATTTTCTTCTTTATTGTCTACTGATTTTTTTTTAACAAAGTTTTACAGCAGGCTGGCTCAAAACATGAAGCTTTGGGAAAGATTTGCTTTTCAATGCTGTGAGTTGTCACTGATAGTTATGTGTCTGGGGCCAGGGATCCTTCTCTAGGGTTCTTTTCACCCTATAATTCTGGAAAAAGAGAGTGAAATCAACTTGGGGTTGGTGTACCCTCAGATCCTGGAATCACCCCCTCAATACTATATTCTGCCTGCATCATGCGTGCCTGGGTCCATTCCCCTAGGGAGGTCAAGAGCCCCGTTGTCCAATAGAAAAAGAATGTGAGCCATTGAGGTCATTTTAACTGAGGACATTTTTCTAGCAGATACAGTAAAAAGAAACAAGCAAACTTAAATTTAATAATATGTTTTGTTTAGCCCAATATATCCAACATATTATCATTTCAACATGTAATTAATATAAAAATCATGAATGAGATTTTTTTTCAATCTTTTATTCATTCTGAATCTTCAAAATCCAGTTTGGATTTGACACGTACAGCACATCTCAGTTGGGACAAGTTGTATGTCAAGCGCTTATTAAGAGCCACCTGCAGCTCCTGACCTCCGCGTTAGACAGCTCATGACTATAACCTTCGTCATCCTCCTGAAAGGGACCTGTGGCAACCCATAAAAGCTTAGAATTTCTGCTCAAGTGTCTGTCATACTGTAGAGATTCCAATTTCCATCTACAAATACAGAGAGCCACTTCAGCTCTGCGTATGGGCAGCGGCTTTTATTCTCTGTATTGTGATGCTTTGACATCAGGGGCTTTGCTGACACTGGAGAGCGTCCCTCCCAGGATTAGATAGTTCCTAGAGACAGCAAACAATTGGCCTGGGAGTGTGCTCTTCAAATACAAATCACCCACTCCAGAGCCCACGCCTCCCAACCACACTCTGGGCCCCTATCCACCTGCCCACATCACCCCAGGGCCAGGTACCAGACAACTACAGACAGCTCCTACGTCCCAGAGCCTGCTGAAATTATTCAAACTAGCTAGTCCTAAACCTGTGTACCCTGCCTTGCCTGTTCCTTCCAATGGGAACCGCTTGCCTGAGTTCTGCCCCTTGCTCCCTCTGGGGCTCCCCAGGTGTGGCCCCCGCATGGTGTGGCGTGGCATGGCATGGCATGGCGTGGCGTGGTGTGGCGTGGCGTGGCATGGCATGGCATGGCATGACGTGGCATGGTGTGGTGCTCCCCTCCCCTTGGGAACTGTGAGTAACAAACTACGTTTTTTTTTTTTTTGAGATGGGGTCTCGCTCTGTTGCCCAGGCTGGAGTGCAGTGGTGTGATCTCAGCTCACTGCAGGCTCCAACTTCCAGGTTCCAGTGATTCTCCTGCCTCAGCCTCCTGAGTAGCTTGGATTACAGGCTCCCGCCACCACACCCAGCTAATTTTTGTATTTTTAGTAGAGATAGGGCGGTTCCACCATGCTGGCCAGGCTAGTCTAAAACTCTTGACCTCATGTGATCTGCCTACCTTGGCCTCCCAAAGTGCTGGGATTACAGGTGTGAGCCACCGCTCACGGCCGCAAACTACCTTTTTAATGGCAGTTGTCTCCTGATCTGTTGGCCTCACTACGCCTCAGATTTTCTATTAATATACTGTATTTTTGAACATTCTGTCTTCAGCTTCGGGCTGGTTGATGGCCAGGGAAATAGGTCACTCTGGTGTGTGTCATAAGCTTAACAAATGGCAGACTTGGCTGTCAGCAGAGCCCCTCCCAGAGCCACCTGCGCGGACCTTTCTCAGAGCCAGATCAGGTGAAGCCGGAGAGCAAATCTTCCTGGATCCAAGTCAGCCTCGATCCCCAGGGTCTGAGAAAGGCCAGTGACGGTGCTGGCCTCTGAAAAGAACAGCCTGTGATCAGGAAAAAGAGCCCACCTAGGTCAGAGGCCACTAACACCCCGGGTCAAACAGATGCTCAGGGAGAGATGCCGTGACAACTGAGTTCCAGGAGCCTTCCCAGAAGTTGTCTGACCTCGTGGAAAAAATCAATGCACCTCTTGTTTTTGTCTCCTGAAATGTGTTATCGGTGATGATTCTTCCCCAGGTGACAACATAGTTTATGACAAAGCATGCGGCAGCCTGCTGGGCCCCTGGTGGCTTCAGACGCAGCCTGACATCCTCTCCCATTGTTATTGATGAGCCTCACCTGCGCGAGGCTGGGAGGCAGATGCTTCAGGAGCGGGCGAGCTCCCTGCCCCGTTAGGAAGCCGGGGCGGGAGTCCAGACGCCATAAATGCTGTTCTGGAGAGGAGCCACCTCTGCAGCCACAGCGGGAAGGCTGGGATCCTGAAATGTCAAAGCTCATGCCGGGGTGACTGGCCCACCCCTCGCTTTACAGATGAGCAAACGGAGGCCTGGAGAGACAGGGTCCCCTACAGTGTCTGGAGACAGAGGGTTCGCTATTAGTTAAGGAGAGGGAAAGAACCAAATTCAGGTCCTCTAGTTTCCAGTTCAGCACTCTTTCTGTTCTCCCACTGGCTTTGTAAAAATGATTCCTCCCTCCCTTCATTCCTCTGTCCCTTCTTCCTTTTCCTCCTGTCACCTCCTCACTCCTCTCTCTTTCTTTCTCTCCTCCTCTCCATTCCCCTTCTCCTCTTCCCATCCTTCTCCTCCCCTTCTCTTCTCCCCCCATCCGACCTCCCCACCTCCCTCCATCCCTCCCTCCCTCCCTCCCTTGACCTCCCCTCCCTCCCTCCCTCCCTCCCTCCCTTTTTCACAAATATTAGAGAGCCTTCCCTGCGCCAGGCACTCCTTAGTGTTTACTTTTATTCAGCTCCAGTTTGCAGACACCCATCAGGGGCCATTTAAGGGGAGAGCAGTGGGCGGAGAGGGAGGGAGGGAGGCTGCTCGCCCAGGGCAGGCTGGGCCTGGCAGGCTGGAGTGCCCTCTGTGTGAAGAGGTTCCTTGTCTTCCACGCAGCACCTGCCCATTGAGCAGGGCCTCCGGCTCCAGCCAGGGACTGAGCCAGAGACGGGCAGGGCTTCCCGACCACCTGCAGGACTGGAGGGGCCAGGGTCAGAGGGTTTTTCTACATAATCCCTGAGGGGGAAGCAAGCGCAGACAGGCTTGCCCTGCACTGGAGGACGGGAGGCTGGGCTGTTAAATACTGGCGTGGCCCTTGCTGGGTAGATCCGCCTCCTCGGAGCAGGATCCCCCCTTCTGCAGAGGCTTAGGGGCAGGGGAGGGACCGTGAGACTCCTCCTTCTACCTATGGACTCCTCATCCCGGCTGTGAGCCAAAGAGAGACTCTTCGTCTTTATCTTCTCACCGGCAGGCACGGGGAGGTCCCTTTTCGACCCCTGGGCTTCTCTTCACCAGTCGGTACCTCTGCGGCCTGCAGGAGCTGAGGCGGGGCCCCTTGCAGCCTGGCCCCTGCCTAGCTGGGAGCTACAGGATGGCCAGACCCAGGATCGCCGTGGGGGATGGTTAAACATGCAGAGTCCCCAGTTCTGTTCCAGATCGTTGGGTTGCAATAGCCGGGTTTGGGCCTGGAAATCTGCATGTCTGTCAACCGCCTCAGGTGGGCGTGGTCTGTGCCTCTGAGGCAAGACCTAGGATGGAGGGGCGGCGGGAAGTTTAGCAGGACGGCAGGGCAGGTAGGAGCCCCCTGGTTATTAGAGAGGAGCACAGGCTTCTCCCAAGCTGGAGTTTCTCTCTGCAGGGAGCGCTGGTGCCCATCAGAGATGGGAGGGCAGAGTGGGGAGAGAGGCACCGAGCTGGCCAGGGGCCTCCTTCCCCCACTCCTGCTCAGCCCCGCCCCCTGGGCTGACTGCCAGGTTTCCTGGGATGGAGACATCTTCTAGCCCCCAGCTGAATCCTGGGAGGAGCCAGAACCCGCCAGCAATTACTCAACTCCCGGCTTAACTCACAGGCAAAGCCCAGGGACTGTCAGTGGCCTGCCGGGGACCCGTGGCTCTCTGGTGGGCTGGGGAGGCTCCTGGTGCCCAGCGAGGGGGTGGAGCCAGGCCGTGCGGGTCTGTCCCTGTGCCCTCAGCCCTGCTGGCACATGCCAGGACCCTCTCCCGATCTTGGCAAAGGGAAACAAAGTTGCTGCTGCAGAGTTAATTAAGGAGGGAGGAAGGCGGGAGGGGGAGTTGGCACGCAGAGAGGTCCTATGTGCCAAGTGTCCAATGCAGTGCCACGTGCCAGGGCCTGGGGAGGTGGTGGGAGATGGGGGAATGGTCCTCTGCCTAGAACAAAGCCAGCTGTTTGGAGGTCAATTCACTCCTCCCCCGCCCGCACTTGCCAGTTCAACAGATGGGGCTGTCTCTCCCCTCCCCTCAACATTCATCGGGCCCCACCGGTAGGAGCACACCGAGGATGGGGACAGCCTCCAGGGCTGTGCCATCCAGTGCAGAAACCACTAGTCACATGCAGCTATTTAAACCTAAATGAGATGAAATGAAAGAAAATGTAAAATTCAGTTCCTCATTTGCCATCTCAAGTGCTCAGCAGCCACGAGTGGCTGGTGGTTGCCACCCTGGATGGTGCGGGTAGGGCGTTGCCATCATTGCAGAATGTTCTGTTGATCAGGGCTGCTCTTGTCTTCAGCAACTGGCCCCGTGCTTCAAAAATGAAACAAAACAAAAAACAAAGACCAAACAACTTTTGCTGCAATGATCACCCTAACTTTCTACTTCCATTGTTTTGGCTGCAGCCTAAATCTACATGCATTATTCTTGTTGAGCTCCAGGAAGAGAAACGAACACAAACCCTACATTGAGAGTGTCAATCAGTCAAGGGATATTTATCGAACCTCTGCCATGCATGTGTCAGGCTCTGGTCAAAGCCCTGGAGTTGCTCTTCTGAGTAAGACCATCCCCTGTGTCATGGAGCATGGAGCTCAGATGTGTACAAGTATGATGTCAAAATCACCTCAAGGTAGTGTATGTGGTGCTGGGTGTGAAGCAGAGGAGAGAAAGCTGGGGAAGCTCAGAGAAAGGCTACTTGACCAAGCTGGAGTTCAAAGATGGACTGCTACAAAAATCTGAATTCATCTACCTTTTGTTTGAGTACTAGATTTAAAAAAGAATTGTTTCAAGGGTCTGCTTTGCTGGGTGATATAGTCATTCTTCTGATATGGTTACTGAGAGAATCATTATGAACATTGTTTGGGTTCATGTCATGGCTTGAGCTGCAGAAAGACCAACTTTGAATTTCCAATTTAACATTCCCCTCTCTCCAACTTAACCTCTATCATGTATTTTCATGTAAAGTCTGCAGATAGAGTCTCACCTACTGACCACAGACCCCCTTCTCTCCCCAGTTAATCATTTGGGAATCTGAAGATGAGGTTTGTCTTCCCTGCCTTCCAGTGAAAAGATAGTGGGAAGGTGGAGGTGGTTATTTAGCTTGCTATACCTCTGCTGCCAAGGGACTCAGGACTAGATTTGATGTGGCTGTCCCACCAGGGGATTTAGGACTAGATTTGATGTGGCTGTCCCACCAGTATGACACAAATGACTTCCTAAACGTTATGTCTTGGCCTTACCACGTCTCTTGTTGAATTTTGGTTACCAGAGATTGAATGATGCAGTGTTTCTCTACTCCCACCCTCGCAGAGCAATCTCTGCCTTTTAACTGAGGTGTTTAGGTTATTCACGTTTAATGTGACTATTACTATGGTTGGGTTTAAATCTGCCCATCTTGCTATTTGTTTTATATTTGTCCCATCTGTTCTTTGTTTTCTTTTCCTTTCATTTCTGCCTTGTTTTGGCAGATTTGGCATTTTTTATGATTCCATGTAATCTTCTCTGTTGCCTTATTAACTATACCCTATTAAAAAAATCATTGCTTTTAAGTTTATATTACACGCCTTTTAATCGAAGTCTATCTTCAAATAATGTTATGCTGCTTTGTGTACGATTTAAGAACCCTAAAGCAATGTCTTTTCATTTCTCCCTCTCCTAGCATTTGTGCTATTGTCATATATTTTACTTCTATTAATACATACATGCCAAATAAATTCAATATAGTCTTTTCACCAAATAGTTCTGAATCAACTGGATAACCATATTTTTTTTAAAGCCTCAATTCCTAACTCACCTTATATACAAAAGCTTGAAATGGATTTTTAAATCTAAATATAAGTGCTAAAGATATAGAAATTTTAGAAGAAAACATAGGAAGAAAACCTTAGTAACCTTGGCTTAGGCAAAGATAGGACACATAAAGCACAAACTACAAAAGGAAAAAATTGATCAGTCATATTTTAACAAAATTAAAAATTTTGCCCCTCACTGTGAAAAGACAAACACAGACTGGAGGGAAACATTTGAAAAACGTATCTCGGATAAATGATTTGTGCTCAGAATGTGCAAAGAATTCTTATAACTCAATGATAAGGCAGTAAACACCCTATCCCCATGAATGGGGGAAAGATGTAAGCAGATTCTTGACCACAGAAGATATATGAATGGCAAGCACATGAAATGATGCTTGACATCCCTAGTTATTAGAGAAATGCAAATTAAAGCCACAATGAAGCAAGAACATTAAAACACATATACGAAATTCATATGTGCATTAAAGCAACTGAAGTTCAAAAGACTGGTAATACCAAGTTTTTTTGTTTTTGTGTTTTGAGACAGAGTTTCCCTCTGTTGCCTGGGCTGGAGTGCAATGGTGCGATCCTGGCTCACTGCAACCTCCGCCTCCCAGGCTTAAGTGATTTTCATGCCTCAGCCTCCTGAGTTGCAGGGATTACAGGCATGCACAATCATACCTGGCTAATTTTTTGTATTTTTAGTAGAGATGGGGTTTCACCATGTTGGCCAGGCTGATCTCGAACTCCTGACCTCAAGTAATTGGTCTGCCTCGGCCTCCCAAAGTGCTGGGATTACAGACATGAGCCACCGTGCCAGCCTGGGAATACCAAGTTTTGGTGATAATGTGGAGCAACTGGAACTCTCAAGTCCTTCTGGGGAGAATGGAAAATGGTGCAGACATTCCATGGTGCAGTTTGGCAGTTTCTTAAAAAGTTAACATATGCTTATGATACAACCCAGCAGTTTTACTCCACAGTTTTTACCCAAGAGGAATGAAAGCATATGCCCCCATAAAACTGTATGTGAATATTTATAGCAGCTTTGTTCATTACAGCTGCAAACTGGAAACATCTAAAGCTTCCATCAACTAGTGAATGGATAAACAAACCATGGTATATTCACAGATTGGAATATTACTCAGCAATAAAAATAGTCAACTATTGATAAGTGAAACAACATGTATGAATCTCAAAAGTATATGTGATAAACTCCAATATCTTGTTATTGTTATTATTTTTGTCTAGATTATCTTTTAAAGAGATTTAAAACATAAGAAAATTGTTATTTTTATATTTTGCAAATATTTTCCATTTCTGGTGTCTTTGATTCCTTCGTGTAGATATAAATTTCCATCTGATATCCTTAAAAAATATGTACTGTGCTCGTTTGCTGGTGATAAATTATTTCACTTTATGTCTGGAAAATTCTCCATTTTACCTTCATTTAAAAAAAACTATTTTCACAGGGTATTGTTTTAAATTGATATTTGCTCACCCTTTCTGAACTTTAGCTCCAATGTCTTATGACTTGTGTTGTTTCTGATGAGAAGTCTGTTGTCATTTTTATATTTTTCCTATGTATTTAGTATTAGATAAACATAATTTGTTTATCCACCCTTTCTTCTTTGGCTGCTTTCAAGGTTTTTTTGTTTATTACTGGTTATTCATGATTTGATTATGTGGTGGCTTGGTGTGATTTTCTTCATGTTTTCTTGGCTTGAGCTTCATTGATTTTCTTGGATCTGTGGTTTATTGATTTCATCACATATTAAATTTTTTTGTCATTAATTTTCTTCTGTCCTTTTCTCTCTCTTTCTGCTCTTTCTGGGATGTTAACTATACATACATTACCTTGTTTGATGTTGTCCTGCACTTCACTAATGTTTTGTTTTTCAATTATTTTTCTCTCTAAAGTTCCTCTTGAATTGTTTCTATTCTTATGCCTTCATTTTAACTATTCTTTCTTCTTCTGTGTCTACTCTATTATTGATCCCATCCACAGTATTTTTCATCTCAGTTTTCTTTTTACTTTTAAAAGTTGTATTTAGATTTCAAATACATATGTATCTTCTATTTCTCTCATCATGTTTATGTTTACCTCTACTTTCTTCAACATATACATTATTTTTATAATAGCTGCTTTAAGGCCCTTGTGTACTAAACTTATGATCTGTGTCATTTGCTGGTTTGTTTCTATGAACTGCTTTTCTTCTGGCTATAGAGCCTAGTTCCTGCTTCTTTGCATGTCTGCTAATTTTTGATTGGATGCCAGACATTGTTAATTCCTGTGATTATTCCTTTAAATATATTCATACTCTTTTTCTAGTTCATAGTTAAGTTACTTGGAAACAATCTGATTTTTCTTCAAGGATTACTTTGAAGCTTTGTTTCACAGGTTTAGAACAACCTTTAGTCTAGGGCTAATTTAGTCCCTCTTCTGAAGCAATGCCTTTCTGAGGACTCTGCTTGGTATTTCCTGGGTTAGGAGGTCTTTCTACTGGCTGTTGGGCATGTAAGATATTCTCCAGCCTTTGTGAGCTCCTGAGGTTCTTCTATCCGCTACTTTCCTTTTCCACAGCCTTAGTAATTTTCTTACATGCATGCACTGATCAATATTCAGCCAAAGGCCTTAAGTGAGCCCTCTGCAGATCTCTAGAGTCCTCTCTTTCTGTGTGCAGCTCTCTCTCCTCCAGGGCTCTGCCCTACAAATGTTAGCTGGCTTGGCCTTCCCACACCCTAAACACTATCTCCTTAATTCAGTGAAGCCACTGAACACTGTGTGGTTTCCACTTACCTGTATGGTGGCGTGGAAACTCTCTCCAGGTTGTCAGCTGGGGCACTTGTGGGTCTCACCTCATTTGCTTCTCCTCTGTCAAAGATTACTCTTCTGTGACACCTGCGGTCCAACGTCTGAAAATTGTTGTATATAGAGAGATACCAAGTACATACATATTGAAATGCAAAGTGCCATAATATCTTTAGAACAGTAAAGTCAAGCTGTTAGAATTGCTCACAGGAAGAGAAAATTATTTCTACCTGTTGGTTAAGGCTTTTATCACCAAGAAGGCAGCATCCCTACCACACCAACCGTATACCCCTAACTCTACATCTCCAGCCCAGATTCTCTCTCTCCTGAATTCTGGACCCCTACGTGTAACAAAACATTTGATTCCTCTCCACCCGGGTATGTCACCAGCTCCACATACCCAAACTCCACATACCCAAAACCGAATGCACTGATGTTCTTTCCAAATCATACGGCTTCAGATCCTTCTCTGACATGAGCTAGCGGTTCTTTAAAATTTAGTAAGTTGTCTCCTTCAGCAGAAAACATTCCCTAACTTCTCCAGCCTTTCTCCACCTTTACCACTGCAGCCCCAGCCTACGCGGGATCCGCCACCATCGTCCCTCTTGTACCCTGTGCCTGTGTTTGCCTACCATCACTTGGGATTTTGTGAGCCCCTTGAGGGACGTCGTGTTCCTTCTATGTGTGTTTTGGGTTGTTCGGGTGCTTAGCACATAGCAGGGGTTCAATCAACCGCCTTAAATAAATGATTCCCTTACAATAGTGATTGACAGATAGTGGTTGGATGACCATAGGACCCTGTTGCATGGGAAAGAAAAAAAATGAACCTGAGAACATTCTTGGGATTAATCCCTTAAACGAGGGGTCAGCAAACTTTGTCTTAAAGGGACAGATAGTAAATCTTTTAGGCTTTGTGAGCCACACTGCTGTTGCAGCTTGCCAGCAGCGATGCACTGTACACAAACAAATGGGCATGGCTGTGCTCCAATGACGCCGTTTCAAAACAGGCAGCGGGCTGAGTCTGGCCTTCCCCTGCCCTAAGCTAAGCCCAGCTGGGCTTCACCCAACATGCTGTGCACCACTCTTGCTGGGTACGCCCACTCTGCCTGCACCTTGAAACCTGACCAGGCCTTCTCCCACCCTATGAATTTAAACATTTTAACAACTAGCCTGACTGTGAAAAGCCCGGAGAATCCGTCCTACTGGGGACAGTGGTGAGTAGAAAGATTATCGTCAGGTGGGGCCTGTCCTTTTGTGACATCTGTTGCTAATGGAAGCTCTCTCTGTGTGTGTGTGTGCGCGCGCACATGTGTGTGTGTCCAGACACGCTCAGGAAAATTGTCTAAGCTCTCTGGGCTTCAGATGTTTCATCTGTTGAGGGAACGATTGGGGTTTGTTCCTGCTCCCCAGGCAACGTGCTTGGTTTCTGTCTTCTGTTTTTTATGGCATATTCTCCCCACCACACTCTCACCATGCTCTCCGGTTGTCGCTGCCAAGGATTGCAGAGTCAGAGGCGTGGGCAGGAGCCCCGTCCAGGGTCGATCTCCTGAACTCACAGAACCGTGGGAATAGACAAGAGACACTATCTGGGAAAATGCTTTGAAAATAAATAAAATAGGGAAAGTCTAGTCCCGATAAAATGTAAAATATTTCGACTTGAGAACAGGTTTCCAGCTCACTGTGGAAGACACTCAGGGCTGGGGGAGGTCTGGGTCCCTCCCTCTGCCCTTCACATCAGTTTGGTCATCTTTAAATGGGAACCATCCCCATGCTGACCCTGCGGCCTCGCCGGGGCTCGAGGTCCAGGGCTGTGAATGCCTGTTGTAAACAGCTCAGGGCGGGACACATGGAAACAATTAGAGACTTATTTCCCAGGACATTGGACCTAGAAGCCAGGCCCCAAGACATGAAGCAATGCTTCTGTGTGTGTGTGTGTGTGTGTGTGTGTGTATGCGTGTGTGTGAAAGGGATTCTGGGAAGGGTGGAAGGAAGTGGTGAGACACGAAATGCAGTTGGACAATGGAGAAGACTCTGGCTGGAGATTTTTTACCACAAGATGGAGATAGTTGCAGAGGCTCCTGGCTGCCCTCCATGCTCCTGTCCCTCTCTGGCCCCTCAGCTTCCCTCGGGCCTTTCCATTGTTCTTGCAGGTTGCGGCCTCCCTGCCCTCCCCCCACCAAGGTGGAGGCAGGCCCTTGGGTGAGGGGGACTGAGAGGCTTGAGTGATGATGGGCAGAGAAGGGGTGACCACCCTGTGCCAGGCCTGCGGCAGAATCACTGTTTCCATTTTTTAAAGTCAAATGCCTCATCGGGCTCCGCCTCCCACCCTGAGAGTCCCTCTATTATCCATAGGCCATTTGGTGGTTGTTGCTATGGAGACCACAAGCAAAATGGCATGCAAATCAACACAGGCAACATCAACAGAAAGGACAGGGAGAAGGGCGGGGGGAGTGGGACGGGGTGGGGCGGCGGGACAGTACTTCCCCCCGCAGACTCCTTAGACCCCGATTCCCCCATGGCCAAGGAGGTTCCGGTCTAGGATCTAGAGGAAGGAGGAAGACACCGAGATGCAAAGACCCTGCTTCTGGGTGGGAATCAGCCAGGAAACATGCAAAGAGGGGGCCAGGGCCCCTCCAGCCCAGCCTCAAGCACTAGCAATCAACTGGGGATTGGAGGGTGTAGGGCATGGAAGATGGGCCTGGCTTTGAGGAAAGCTCCTGTGCAGGGCCAAGCCCGTCTTGGCTTTCAGCCCCCTTGGGACGAGCCATAGAAGTTTGTGCCTCCAAGCCCCCCAGACCTGCCCCTCTCAGCTTGCAGGTTTCTCTTTGTCCCCCCAGGGACTGAGCTCCCCTCTTGACTGCAACGTTTGTGCTGACTTTGAGGTGCAGAGTGAAGCTGGGCCGGTGCCCGCTCCCCACCTGCACACACACCTCTGCACGGAGGGAGAGCTGAGCAGTGCCGGAATTGCCGAGCCAGGCTGCAGGACGTTGTTAGGATCGAGGGTGAGGTGTCCCCCACGAGGACAATGGGAGGGGGTGAGAAGTCATCTCTCCTCTGGGCTCTTGGAGCATCTGCCACCTCCCTGTGTGTCTGGCTATGCACAGAGGCAATGGAATAGCTCAATTTTGAAAAACCACAGCCCCCAAGAATATAAACATGTGAAATTGAGGCTTCTTGACTAAAATAAGGACTGACATGGGATGGAGACTTTTGGAGAGGACCTTTCCCTTTTCCTTAGAAGTTTCCCAATCCAGATGTATCAAAGAAAGCTACACAAACATGCTCCGACTGGCTTCATGGGAGCTGTGTCTGGGGACATTCAGTTAAGCTGATTCCCTTGGAGAAGTTTTGTGAGGCAGAGATTAGCACTTAGTGTGGGGACCACTGTCTGTCTAAATAGGACACATGGTCTGCAGCAGTAGCTGGAATGCTGCTCTGGGAGGGGCCTGCCCCATCCATTCTGCTTGGGGCTTGGCATTCTCCAAGAGGACCCCCTCCCCACCCAGAACTCTGCATTCCACTGGGGTCTTCAGGCATCCATCTCTTTGCCTGCTCAAGCCTTTCACTGATGCTCACTAAGTGGTTATGGGGCTTGATGGTCACGGGGGCACCTCATGCCTGCAAGGAGACCCTGCTTTCTTCTCAGGATGTCTCCCCTCCGATTGGCATGATGCTTAGAGGAGTGTGATGCCAGGTGCCCTTCCCATCACAGAAGACAGAGACCAGCACTTCGTTCCTTGCCCTAGGATCTCCAGAGGACGCGGACGTGTCCTGAACTCAGCCAATCTGATGATCTCCTGGGACACTGACCCCTGAGCAAGTGACTCAAGACATCCTCCATGGCTGCAGGATGGCTCCCCACACTTCCTCATCTTGGGAGGACCCCTCCCCTCTCCATAGCCTTCCCTCAAACCTCATTCTCCTACTTCAGCCAGAGGAGCTTTCTGTATCTGCATCAAGAGGCTTGCAGACCCCCAGCGCCTCACCTTCCATTTCTGTGCCATTTCTGCACCTTAGCACGAGCGTTTCTGAGATGCGAGGCCAAGTCAGGGACACGTGGCCCCTGCAACACCATCTGTGGGTCTCAGGGCAACACGTGGCTCTCGGCACCTGGTGTTGCCTTCGGAGGCACAGAGGACGTTCTAGAAACACGAGGGTAAGCCAGGAGAGGCGGCAGGCCACAGGGTCACGGCGGTTCAGACTCTGAAGGGGTCCAGGTGCCCTCAGTCCCACCTGTTGGTTTCACAGGAACTGAGGCCTGCTGAGGACACACTGGCCACTGCTGTGTCGGAGCCTCCCCAGAGCTCGGGAGAGCTGTTTGTCTGATGCTGGGAGGCTCTGGAGGGGGCACGTCTCCCTCTTCACAGTTTCCTCAGCAGCAAGTGGCTCCCCAGAGACTCCCTGGTGCCACCACATACCACTGAGGGGTTTGACTTGTCCTGGGCGCCCCCCAAAACCCGCCACCACCTGCCCTGCTCAGCTGGCAAAGTTCCCTTTCTGTCCCCACCCCGAGCTCAGCTCCCGTTTTGACCACAGCATTTGTGCTGACTTTCAGGTGCAGAGAGAAGCTGGACAGGTGCCCACACCTGGCTGGCACACACACCTGTGTGCACCTGAATTGCCGAGCCAGGCTGCAGTAAGTCCTTAGGATCGGGGTGAGATGCCCCCACGGGGACAGGGGGAGGGGTGAGAATCAGACGGGTTTCCTTTCTCAGCTAAGAAAGGCCCCAGGGGCAGCCTCTGCCCCACATGGCTCTCAGTACCAGCGATGGGCAGGGTCCCGTCGTTCTCATTGCAGTTTCCCCAGGGCTCCCATGCCACCAGCTGCCTCTTCTAGAAACTCCCCATCAAGCCTTCTCCCCTGCGAATCTTGGTAACGCCCTTGCTGCCTCTCTCACGCCCTCCCTTCCTCCTCTTCCTACAAACATGCTCCTGTCTCCATCCCACCTTGAAGAAACCCTTGGCCTATACTGCACCCCACCCATGGTCCCAGGATAACCCCTTTTCTTCCCTAGGCTAATAAAACAGAGAAAGTAAGTGCATCGGGCACTCCAGACCAAAGCAATTGGCAGAATGGAGTCACAGGCTGGCATCCAGGACTTTAGCCAGCTGACTTCAGGCAGCAGATGCAAAGGAGAGGTCATGAGCAGGCCAGGCCCTGGCTAGGCAGGCGAGAGGTGGCGGCGACCTTGTCTAGGACGAGGGCCCCAGGAAGCCCTTCGGAACCCAGGGTGGTTAGGCCGGGCCAGCTGGTGAGAGCCTGAACTCTGGAAGGAAAGAACAGGCTGTAGTGTGGACGGGACCATCCCCCCTGCATCGTAGCTGCCTTGTAATCCCATCCTCTTGACTCAGGCTGGGCTCTGCATCAGGCATCCCAGAGTCCAGGCACCCCAGTTTGTCAGGCCTGTGTGGGACGGCGCCTGAGCTGGGAGGGCTCCCTTCCCTCCTCTGGGATGCTCGGGCCTTGTCTCTGTCATGGCCATTTATTGCAACAACGGTCAATAAAGGAGGCAGGAGAGGGCAGAGCGGCTGTGAAAACGTTTGGCTCATGAGAACAGGAATCCTAACTGGGTGGGACAAGGAGGCGGGTGGTGTCGTGGTTAAAGAACAGGCCTGGGACCACACTGCAGGGGCTCAGATCCCAGATCTGCAACAATGTGGCTGTGATGACCCTGGCTGGGCACGGTGGCTCAAGCCCCCCCAGGTCTCCAATTCGCCAGCCCGGCTGTTCACACACAGGGGATGCACCGGCTTCCCAGGCATCCTGGGCACCCCCTCCAGGTGGCATCAGGGCTCCCCAGCACTGAAGGGTGTCAGCAGCCTGAAAACCAACTAACTCACAGAGTCCAGACAGTGATGCCAAGACCAGCCGCTCCGGGGCCAACATCGGAGCTGGAGAGCTGAGCCCGTGGCACGCCAGTCACTGAGGATGTCCCCTTGTTGATAAAGACAGGGCATGAATTCTTGAGGGGCTGCTGTGTACCTTCCCAAAGGGAGAAAGAAACCCCTTGTTCAGTCACTGAGCAGCTCTCTCTGGAGACAGGAGCACAAAGCTGCCTTCTGCCCAGGGCACTGCTTCCTTGGCAAGTGACCAGCAGCTGGGACCACACATGCCAAAGGCAGCAGCTGCCATGTTTGACAAATTGGAACGGAGCTATGTCCAAATTAAATCCCCCCAACCAGCCTCTGCCATACTCCCTTTGGGGACAGGGGTGGTCGGTCGTTACGCTTGCAAAATTCAAACAGCACCTAGAGCTCCAGGAAATGGGGCTGCTGGCCAATAGAGGTGGGACCCAGGGTGACAGGCCACATGCTCCTCAGACAGCCAACAGTGTATCCTGAATTCTATGGAAATTTGCAGAGGGGACATGGAAGCTAGGATTCCGGAACACCCGCTGGGAGCCTAGTCCTGGGCTGGGGGCTGCATTTATCATTTCATCCTCTCAACTACCATTGCAGTTTTGCCCAACAGAGAAGGAAACAAAACTAACCCGGTGGCCACGTGGCCGAAGGCACAGAGCTGTTGAGTGGCAGCGTGGCATTTGAATTCAGGCCTGGTGATGCTGAAGTCCCCATGTCTTTTTTTTTTTTTGGATGCCCACAAAAATGTAACTACTAATAGCCTACTATTGATCAAGGCCTTACCAATAACATAAATAGTTGATGAACACATATTTTGCGTATGTGTTATATACTGTGTTCTTATAACAAACGAGCCAAAGAAAAGGAGATGTTATTAAGAAAATGTTAAGAAAGAGAAAATGTATTTAGTATTCATTTAGCAGAAGCGAATCGCCATAAAGGTCTTCATCCCTGTTATCTTCACGCTGAGGAGGCTGAGGAGGAGGAGAAGGAGGGGGTGGTCAGATGGTGGAGGTGAAAGAGGCAAAGAAGGTGGAAGGGGAGGCAGCCACACTCGGTGTAAGCTTTATTGGAAAAAATCTGCATTTACGTGGACTGTCACCATGCAAACCCATATGGTGCTCGAGGGCCAACTGTATTTCCACTACCGTCATCTGCCTTGCCTAGGGTGACCTGATTCACTGACAGGAGGGTTTGCCTTCCCATGCACATCGGTTCAGCCTTCCCCTGACGTCATTCTTTTCCTAGTGGCTAACAGGCTGGATTTGCAGTTGGGGATAGTCAGTATCTGGTGTCTGGTGAGTACCCTCTTCCTGGTTTGCAAAGCAGGAAGATGCCGGACATCTTCTCTTTCTGTCCTGCTCAGTAAAGTGTGAATACAAAGCCTGAGTTCAGATCCTTGACCTTGGGCAGGTGAACTTCACTCTTACGAGTCTCAATTTCTGTACCCACAAGATATAGAATATAACGGTACCTATTCCATGGGGCCTTGAGGAACAAAAGAAAGAACGCCTGTAAAGCTCCCTACACAATGCCTGGCACAAAAACGCCCATCCACTTAACGAAACATCATCATCATAACAACAATAACAAAAGGAGGGCAAAGGTGTACCAAGTCACGAAACATCTTTTAGCGTAGATTATCTCCTTGAAACCTTACACCTCTGTGAGGTACGCAGGGCTGATGCTGGCACCCCAGTGTTACAGACCAGGACGTGGGGTGGGAGGGCCCCCGTGGAGAACAGTTAGCCAGTGCCTCCAGCTTGGGGCTGGCCCTTCCCCTCCGCCTGAGCCAGGACTCCCAGGGAAGGACTCCTTCATTCTCATCCTCACCCCCACTGCCTCCCCCGAAGGGCTCCCTATTTTGAAATATATTGCCAACAAAACTGAATGTATTAAGTAAGTGTGAATGTGTTTCCCCATTCGTATTAATCAAAGACATATGTATGTGCCAATCACAGTTTCTGAGTAGCAGCCAGCCCCGGGCAGGAGCCAAGGCTTAAGAGCTTTGGCTGAGAGGGGGAGGTTCACCCAGCGTCTAAGAATCTAGCATACCTACTAAGTGGCAGACACTGCTAGAGGTGCTTGAGGTATGTCAGTGAACAAAATAGAGATCCTCAGAGTTTTATGTGCCAGCAGCAGGGAGACAGAAGAAATGAACAACATAGTAAATGTTATGGACAGTGTGTTAGGAGATGGCAGATCTAGGGAGACTCGTGGAGCAAAGGAACTGGGGACAAGTTGGCATTCAAAATAGCGGTTCACGAAAGACCTGCAAAGACCTGCCATTCGGGGACTGTCCCAGTCCACTTGCCTTCGTCTGGCTGATCCTCCTTCCAACACGTCCAAAACCCTCTTGTGTCGGGCCCCATTTCCTGGTTCTCCTTATAACTCAGCTTTGAGAGTCCCCACCACTGCTCTGGCAAGGACTGTTTGCCCCTCTCCTGCACAGTAGCTTAGACCAGGGTCTGCAAATCATATTGCTATATCTAGTAAAGAAAACACTGGACAAAATTCAAAACCATTTATGCTTACAAAAAAAAACCAATTCAGTTAACTAGGAATAGAAGAGAATTTCCTCAACTTGATAAAGGGAATCTACAAAAAATTTGCAGCTGACATCATACTTAATGGCGTAAGAGTGAATGCTTCTCTCTATGATCAGGAACAAGACAAGAATATCCACTTTTATCTTTTATTTAATATTTTGCTGGAAGTCATAGCCTGAGCAATAAAATAATTAAAAGATATAAATGGTATATTAGAAAGGCAAAATTAAAATTTTATTTCACAAATGATATGATTGTCTATGTAGACAATCCTAAGAAATGTACAAAAAAGGCTACTGGAACTAATAAGTGAGCGAGGTCACAGGATGCAATGTTAATATAAAAAAATCGTATTTCTACATATTTGCAACAGAAAATTGGATATTTATATTAAGAAACAATACTGTTTACAAGAACTTCTAAAAGTAAAATAATTAGGAATAGTTTAACAAAATATTACAATACCTACATATTGAAAACTACAAAACCTTCTGAGAAAAATGTTAAAGTACCTAAATAAATGAAGTAGACCATGTTAGTTAATCCAAAGCAGCAATACTGTAAAACTCCCCATCTTCCCCAAATTGATTTATATATACAATGTAATCACATCAAAATGTCAGCAAGCTTTTTTAAAAATAGAAACTGACAGGTCGATTCTAAAATTTATATGGAAATGATAAGCAGTTAGAACAGCCAAAATAATTTTGAAGAAAATAAAGTTGGAAAAGTTACACTACGTGGTTTTAAGACTTATTATAAAGCTACAGTAAAGAAGACAGTGTGATATTGGCATAGAGATAGACATGTAGTTCAATGTAACAGAGTCCACACATACATGGCCAATTGTTTTTAACAACAGTAGCAGTAATTCAATAGGAGAAAGGATAGCCTTATCAACAAATGGTGCTGAAAACATTAAATATTCACATGGGAAAATAAAAACCTCAATTTTTAAACATCATATACAAAATTAACTTAAAATGGATTATAGACAATAATATACATGCTAAAACTCTACAACATTCAGAAGAAAAGATGGAAGATGTCAGGGAAATATTTCTTAGAACAAAACAAGTAAACAAAAAGCCAGAAACTATAAAAAAGATTGTCAAATTGGATTTTATCAAATTAAAAACTTTCGCTCTTCAAAATGAAGAAAATGAAAAGGCAATGCTTAGATTAAAAGAAAAGGCTTGCATACATTTATTAGATAAAAGACTTGTATCTGGAACATGCAACTCAATTATATAAACAATTCAATTTTTTAAAATGGGTGAAAAATTTGGATTTTTTTTAAATGGGTGAACAGTTTGGAATGCTTCACGGAAGAATATATATAGATGGCAAATAAGCACTTGAAGACACGCATGACATCATCAACCATTAATGAAATGCAAATTAAAACCACAGTGAGAAATCATTACACTCCTGCTAGAATGGTTAGCATCGAAAAGGCTGGCAATGCCAAGTGTTGGTGAAGACATGGAGCAACCAGAACTCTATACATAGCTGGTGGAAATCTGAAAAGGCATGGCCATTTTGGGAAACAGTTTGGCAGTTTCTAATATAGCTAAACTACACTTATATGACCCAGCAATCCCACCCCTATGTATTTAGCCAAGAGAAATGAAACATACATCCATACGAAGACTTGTATGTTGCTATATTCATGGCAGCTTCATTCATAAAAACTGCAGACTGAAAACAACCATGTCTTAGTCCATTTTCTGTTGCTACAACTGAATACCTGAGACTAGGTAATTTATAAAATAAAAGAAATTTATTTCTTACAGTTGTGGAACCTGACAAGTCCAAGAATATGGGGCCAGCATCTGGTAAGGGCCTTCTTGCTGTGGCATCATGTGGCACAGGGCATCATGTGATGAGAGGGCAAGAGGGTGCCAACTCCCATCTCTTTTCTTTTTTTTTTTAATAAAGCCACCAGTCTCATCATGAGGGCTCCATCCTGAGGACCTTACCTAATCCTGATGACCTCCCAAAGGCCCCACCTCCAAACGCCATCAGCATATCAATTTGGGGATTAAGTTTCCAACACATGAAATTTGGGGACACATTCAAATCAGAGCAAACCCAAATGTCCATCAATTCAATGAATAAATATTTGGCATATCCAGATAATGCTGTGCTACTCACCAATAAAAGGGAAAGACCGACTGACACATGCAATGACATGGATGAATCTCCAAAGCATTGTGGTGGGTAAAAAAAGATAGATACAGAAGACTCCATATTACATGATTCCATTTATATAAAATTCCGGAAAAGGCAAAACTATAGTGAGAGAAAGCAGATCGGGGGAGCCCGGATGGCGGAGGCGGGGGGAGGAGGGAGAGAGAATTGAGTACATAAGGGCAGGAGAAAACTTTTCAAGGTAATGGAAATGTTCTATAGTATGATTATGATGGTGATTACACTACTGTTTACGTTTGTCAAAACTCATCAAATGTACACTTAAAATGGGTGAAATTTATTGTATGCAAATTCTGTTTCAATAAAGTTAATTAAAAAAGAAGAAAAATCAAAACCAATATTGCATCTTGAGGAAATGGGAGCAGAGGTGGTCACATGTCCCCTATATTAACAAAGAATGGCCATAGCAAAGAACCAACCACAGAATAGGGGGCTTAAGCAACAGGAAATGTATGTTCCTAGAGTTCTGGGGGCTAGGAGTCCAAGATCAAGGTATCGGCAGAGGTGGTTCCCCGTGAGGGCTGTCTTCCCGGCTTCGGACAGCCGCCTTTTCACTGTGTCCTCACGTGGCTTTTCATCTGTGGATGCTCGGGGAGACAAGGAGTTGAGGGCAGAGCAAGAGCACACGAGCAAGCTCTGGTGTCTCCTCCTCTTGGAAGGCCACAGTGCAATAGGATCAGAGCTCCACATTGATGGCCTCATTTCACCTTAATTCATTCTGTAAAGGCCCTATCTCCAAGTATAAACGCACAGAGGGTTAGGGCTTCAATATATAAATTTTAGAGGGACACACGCAGTCCATATGCCCCTGCCCCTTAATTCACCAGTCAGGCCCCTGCAAAAGTGATCCTGGCTCCAGCGCTTCCGTGGGATCCGCTGAGGTCTTTGTTGCGACCTCAGCAGAGTTCAGTTTCTCTCTTTGCCAGATGCTGATCCTTTGCCCCCATAGACGCGAATCCTCTCTGCACACAGAGCTCTGTCTCGGAATCTGCTTCTCAGAATGCCCCACCTATGACAAGTGGATTTCCCAAACACTTAGCTAGTAACTAAAAATCAGTGTCCAGATCCTTCTGGAGAGCTCTGTCCTGTTTTTCAATACCAAGATGATTTTCCCCCCAACACAAATATTCACCTTGAGCAGCTGGGCACCCTCTAGCCAGCGTGAGGAGCCCATCACACCTTTGTACGTTTTGGAAACAGATTCCAATAAACACGACAGAGGAAGACCCACTGTGGCCTTCGGCTCAAGCGCGTTATTGAGGGAAGACAGCTAATGATCTGCAGTGAGGCGATCTTTCATCCGGCCATTATCCGTTCATCACTGTGAGCTTTACTGTTGCCACCTTACTCATACAATTTCCAGTGGAGTTCACCTCTGTGTCCCTGAGAATCCATAGCAATAACAACCCAGACTCAACTGTACCCGAGAGAGAGGAAAAGGTGTCAGTTATTTTAGCATGACTGGGACTCAGTGCTCAAGGGACAGCTGGGTGCAAAGAGGGGGCAGAGATGGGAGAGGGCTAGGACTGGTCAGGGACTAGCCAGAGATGTGGCTTGTTAACTCAGTAGGGACAGAGCGTGGGTTGATGGGAGGACCCGGGTTCGAATCCCACTTCTGCTGCTTGCTAGCTGTGTAACCCTGGGCAAGTCCTTAACCTCACTCTCTGTTGCCCCATGTGTAAAATGAGATCATAACATCTTAGTGATCAGGACTGTGGGGAGGATTAACATGGAAACCTGTTGATGATTGATTGATTGATTGATTGAAACAGAGTCTTACTCTGTTGCTCAGGCTGAGTGCAGTGGCGCAATCATAGCTCACTGCAACCTCGAACTCCTGGGCTGAAGCCATCCTCCCGCCTCAGCCTCCCGAGTAGCTGGGACGACAGGATCATGCCACCAGGCTTGGCTGGCTAATTTTTGTATTTTTTGTAGAGATGGAGTTTTCACCACATTGCCTGGGCTGGTCTCAAATTCCTGAGCTCAAGTGATGCTTCCAACTTGGCCTCCCAAAGTGCTGGGATCACAGGCATGAGCCGCTGCACCTGGCAGAAACCTGTATTTAAAAGTAAATATGGTGTTGCCTCTCTGAGCTCTCCTCTCTCCCGCTGCTCCCCTGAATCCCTTGATGTGTGTACAATTTCTTATGCTAAACTGACAGTTTTAGGGCTGGCATGGATGGTATTGATCAACGTTCAGGCCCTTTCCTCAGTTAAGGACGCTGAAGTTCAGAGAAGGAGACATTCATTTCAGAGCACGTGGGGATGAGATGGATCAGCAGACAGAAACCCCTGCTGGGATGGGTCTCCTCACTTCACGCTCAATGAGCCTGTGACTTATACCCGGCCCCACGCAGACTCCAAGCTTTGAAAAATGTTGATAAATTATTTATTAGCAATTAGTTATGCATTTTTATATCAGAGTTATCCTAAGAAAATGGAGTCTGATTGTGTTGCTCCCTACTGACATCCTTCACCAGCTCCGCACCTGTGCAGGGTAAACTAATTGCAGCCTGGATGGCAGGACCCTTCCCTCGGGTGCTCTGTGTCCCCTCCCTCCTCATCTCCCACAGGGCCCTGATGTTCACCAGACAAAACGAGATCCAGCCAACGTGCTGGGTTTTCTTCACGTTTTCCTGCCTTGGCCGAGGGTGGCTCATCTTCCGGGAAAGCTCTTCTGCCTCTGAAGCTGGAGGAACCCCAGGCCACTTTTCCAAACTCCACCTGCTCCCCGGGCATCAGCTTCAGCTCCATTTTCCCAACACCAATTCAGCACTTCTTCCTCTCTGTACGGGAAGCCGTGTAGGGTCACGGCGGCTGCTGTCCACACTCCTGTGTCCCCTGCCCCTCCTCTCCCTGAGCTCCTTGAAGGCCTGGATTATGTTGGGGACTCATCCACACACCCGGGACAGAACTTGGATGGTAGCAGGTCCCAGGAGAGGGTGGATGTCACTGGCACTTGAGTCATCAGAGGACAACTGCACCCAGACAAAGCAAAGCAGATGGACAGCTTATTCTATGTGTGCAGACATATCAAAGGTAATTTCTGGTTTAAAAAAATACCAGCCGGGCACTGTGGCTCACACCTGTAATCCCAGCACTTTGAGAGGCGGAGGCGGGCAGATCACCTGAGGTCAGAAGTTCGAGACCAGCCTGGCCAACATGGTGAAACCCCATCTCTACTAAAAATACAAAAATTAGCCGGGCATGGTGGCGGGTGCCTGTAATCCCAGCTACTCGGGAGGCTGAGACAGAAGAATCACTTGAACCTGGGGGTGGAGGTTGCAGTGAGCTGAGATTGCACCACTGCAATCCAGCCTGGGTGATAGAGCAAGACTCCGTCTGAAAAACAAGAAACAAACAAATAAACACATAAAATATCCTTAATATTATATACAAGCTGTCATGGACCAAATTGTGTTCCTCCTAAAATTCATATGTTGAAACCCTAACCCTCAGTACCTCCAGAGTGTGGCTGCATTTGAAAGCAGGGTCTTTAGAGAGGTAATTAAGTTAAAATGAGGTCATTAGGGTGGCCCTTAATCCAAGATGACAGATGTCTTTATAAGGGGAGGAGATCTGGGCAGACACACACAGAGGGAAGATAATGTGAAGACATGGAGAAATTAGACGTCTACAAGCCGAGGAAAGGGGCCTCAGAAGAAACCAACCCTGCCGATGCCTATGATCTTAGACTTCAGCCTCCAGAGCTGTGAGCAAATTCATTTGTTTTCTGAGCCACTCTGACTGTGGTATGTGATTATGACAGGCAAGGGCAACTTATACCAGTGCCCATTTATAACTGATATGCCCACCACCACCTCTGCACACCCCTGGGTGTCTCAGGTCAGAAACCTGTGTGTTGCACTTGCTCCCGGCATCCTCCACTTAAACTGGGGCCACAGACACCGTCCTGGAAGCTCACGGTTAGGCTTCCTTCTGTCTCTATTACTCTAAATGAGCATCCGCAGCGCTCCCTGATCCACAGGATCTTTGCTGCACCAGGAACGGGCTAACCAGGAATGGGTTTTGAAAGTTCCTATTATTTTGAATACTCCAAACTCAAAATTTGCCCTTCTGCAAAGCCAGCAGAGAGTTCCTGTCAGAGCTAACACAAGGGTCCCCTCACTCCAGAGCCAACCACCCTCTTCTTCGCCTCCCATCAGGGCCGGGTGAGGGCCAGTTTCCCGGCCCCTCCTCTCTGCTTGCCCACTTGCCATCCTTAGCCTCGTCAGAGTCCATTTGGGCCAGCCTGGATACAGATGTCCAGCCTGTGGCAGTTGCCCTCCCCCACTCCACCTGCCCCTCACCTCTGGGCTGGAGGAAACGTACTCAACATCCCTCAGCTCTTCCTATCAGCCAAAGTGTATTAGTCCGTTTTCACAATGCTGATGAAGACACACCCGAAACTGGGCAATATTCGAAAGAAAAAGGTTTCTAGGACTTACAGTGCCGCACGACTGGGGAGGCCTCACAGTCGTGATGGAAGGCAAGGAGGAGCAAGTCACATCTTATGTGGATGGCAGCAGGCAAAAAGAGCTTGCGCAGGGAAACTCCCATTTTTAAAACCATCAGTCCTTTCGAGACTCATTCACTATCACAAGAACAGTGCAGGAAAGACTCCCCCTCCCCATAATTCAATCACCTCCCACCGGATCCTCCCATGACATGTGAGAATGGTGGGAATTACAATTCAAGATGAGATCTGGGAGGGGACATAGCCGAACCACATCACAAAGATTCCTGGAAGACCCCACTCCAAAGTAGCAGAAGTCACGTGGGACATCCTGTTTCTCTCTTGGGTCCCAGAATTGATACAGCCTGGTGCTGGCTTCTGTATGCAAGGTGCAGGGGATGCAGGCACCCAGGCTGTGGTGCTGAGATGAGCTGCTGGGAAAGGCATCCGCTCTGCAAGGAGAATCACAGCCATCCTTTGGTAGGCACTTCATATGTACCATCCATTGTCCCTCTTAGAAGCCTCACAAATGACCCTATCTGTTAGGAACACTGACTATACCCATTTTACAGGTGAGGACATGAAGCACAGAGGAGTTAATTCATTTGCCCAAAGTCACACAGCTAGTAAACCAATGGACGGGGACTCCAGGGAGTTTGCTCGCAGAGTCTGCGGTTGTAGTAGCCCATTCTCATGCTGCTCTAAGGACATACCTGAGACTGGGTAATTTATGAAGGAAAGAAGTTTAATTGACTCACAGTACAGCATGACTGGAGAGGCCTCAGGAAACTTACAATCATGGCGGAAGAGAAGAAGAACAAGGGCTGAGTGAAGGGGGGAAACCCCATATAAAACCATCAGATCTCGTGAGAACTCACTATCATGAGAACAGGAAGGGGGAAACTGCCCCCATGAGTCAGTTATCTCCACCTCGTTCCTCCACGACACATGGGGATTATGGGAACTACAATTCAAGATGAGATTTGGGTGGGGACACAGCCAACCCAAAGCAGTGGTCTTAACCATATCGGTCCTGATTGTCTGTTCAGTGTCTTCCCCCAGGGGCCACAATTCGCTATTAAGATTTTTCTTTGAATTTGTGTTTTCTCAAGCAACAAAAACTATTACTGACACAGCACATTAGCCCTGATCCATGCAAAAGGGAGGGTTCATGAATTAGGAATCCAGATCCCAAAGGGAATTTGCAACTGAGGACAGAGCAAGCATGATGGGTGGGGGAGGGGACAGTTGGGTGCCCTCTCCTCAAATAAAGTCACCAATTCATGGTTTTCCTTGCTGCTGTCTGGGTATTTTATTTTCCCTTTACAATTACTTGTCTGGGTTTGGGCTGCAAGAGAGATCAAACATAAAGAAGAAATAAAATTTTAGTCCAATAATCTACCTAACTGGAGATAACCATCATTAAAATCCTGCCATATTATTTTCAGTCTTTTTTTTTGCATGTTTAATTTTCTATTTCATTTGTTTGATGACATGAATAAAAATGAATTGATTACTAAAAATGCTTTTTACTCTGGAGAGGTATAGATAAAGAAAGCAAACAAAAGGACCAAAATTGTGCTACCCAATAACCCTGCTAACATTTGAAGTACAAATAAACGTCACACACACATAAAGTTAGAAAACAGACCACAAAGGGGGCCACTGTGAAAGTCACCTTCCCATCAACCTAGCTCTTTTCCCCAAATTAACCACTGTTAACAGTTTCTGTGATTCTTTCCAGAAAAAAAATGTATCCACCTGCATTTGTGGATCTATTTATATAAACTGTTTTTTCTTTGCATCCCTTCCAGGCATTTTCTATGCACATATTTTTCACATGGCTGAGAGCATACTTCAAGTGACCTTTTTACCTGACACTCTGTGATAAGCCTTCTGAGATTGCTTTGTAGCAGGAGCCTCCGGGGCCCTACCCACAAGAGGCAGCTCCCTGGGCAAACATGCCTGGTTCTCTGGCAAAAGACTACCAGGAAGAGGAAGGTTTCAATGCCAGCCTTCCAGCAGATGGAAGGGAACAGTGCATGGCTGCCGTTTGTGCATGCTTATTTTCAGATCAAACCAGCCAGCATTTCTTGAGCACCTACTGTGTATGACGATGCACAGAGACAATTTGCCTGGCTTATTTCTGCAGCATCTTTCTCTAGGAAGGTGGAGGTAATACTGTGGAGAGCCTTGACAGCATCCACATGTTACAGTAGAACAGCCAGGAAACAGCTGTTCCAAAGGACTGCAGAGTTAATCCAAACACCTCCACCTCCAGTAGTGGCTTCAGAGTCTGAAACCATTTTTCTCTTTGCTTCTGTGCAATGCAGCCACTGACAGCAGCAAACATGTCCCTGACAGTAGTGGGAAGAGGCTGGTAGTCGAGTGATGGTTTCAAGCAGTTTGGGGCCAGGTGGGGAAATGGCACAGAGGACAGGGAGGCAGTGGAAGGCACCCCTGCAGCTGTTGGGAGTCCCAGGCCAGGTCAGCAGGCACAACATTCGTCAAGGCAGCCCATGGCATTGAGGTTGGGCTGCAGAACCGGGTTCCTGGACCTGAAACCAGAGACATATCCCCAGTGCTGTGGGTCTCCGCATGGCCAGTCTGGACATGGGGCTTCAGAAAAGCTAGAATGAACATCTCACGGCTCATCAGAGCCTACAGACGTGGGTAGCAGAGCACAGCAGCTGCACACAGGCTCGGGTCAGTTAGATCTGGAACTTCTCTTCCTGGAACAGGGGCTTGGCAAGGATGCATAACCACCGTGGGTCTCAGCATCCTCATCTGTGAAATGGGCACAGCAATACCCTCTTCCTTGGTAGGTTAAAGTACACACACGGTCAACAAATGGTGGCCAGTGCTATAGTCTACAACACTGTTCGGCCTCTCAGCAGATTGTATTAGTTTCCTAGGATTCCTATAGCAGTATTCCCATTGTGCAGATGTTATACCTTTTAGAGTTGTTCCACAGTTCTTGGATATTCTACTATGTTTTCCTGAGTCTTTGTTCTCTTTCCTTTTTAGTTCTGGAGGTTTCTATTGATATAGCCTCAAGTTCAGAGATTCTTTGTTCAGCCCTATTCAAGCTAACCGATAAGCCCAACAAAGTCAGTCTTCATTTTTGTTAGTGCTGTTGTTTGTCTGCATTTCTTTTTTGTTTTTTCTCAGAGTCTCTGTCTCTGGTTACACTGCCCATCTATTCTTGCATGCTGTCTACTTTATCCCTTAGAGCCCTTAGCATTAACCCACCCCTTAATTTGCATGTAATTGAAAGTGGGTTTACATGAGTATAAATACAGTTGCCTACAGCTCATACGTTGCTGACTCTAGGTGCACTGCCTATGAGTTAGCCCTGTTCTGCAAGGAGCAGCTCTGTTTCAGTAAAAGATTGCTGTCCAACACTGCTGGCTTCCCTTTGAATTATTTCCCGGGTGAAGCCAAGTACCCTCCTGGGCTAAGCCCCAATTTTGGGTTGTGCCTCTCCTACATCAGAACTACCATATGATCCAGCAATTCCACTTCTAGGTATATACTGTAAAGAACTGAAAGCAGGGTTTGGAAGAGGTATTTGTACACCCGTGTTTCTAGAAGTATTATTCACAATAGTTAAGAGGTGGAAACAACCAAAGTGTCCATCAACAGATGAACAGATAAGCAAAATGTGGTGTATACATTACAGTCGATTATGATTCAGCCTTAAAAGAAGGAAAGCCTGGCACATGCTACACATGGATGAACCTTGAGGACATCACGCTGAGTGAAATAAGCCAGGCACGAAAGGACGACTATTGTAAGAGTCCACTGATATGAGGTACCTAGAGCAGTTGGATTCATAGAAACAAAGTAGAATAGTGGCCGCCAGGGCCTGGGAGAGGGGAATGGGAAGTCAGTATTTAATGAGGATAGAGTTCCAGTTTCATAAGATGAAAGTGGTATAGAGATGGATGGTGGTGATGGTTACACAACACTATGAACATATTTAATGCTACTGAACTGTACAATTAAAAATAACTAAGATGTTAAATTTTAGGTTACGTATATTTTACCCCAGTAAAAAAAAAAAAAATAGATAAGATGAAAAAGTGAAAGAGAAAAAAAGATGTTCTCAAAATCGAGGGAATTTGTTGCCAGTAGACTTGGCTGGCAAAAAATGTTAAAAAGAAAAATTCTTTAGAGAAAACAATATAGGTAAGAAACTCAGATCTGCATAAAGAAAGGAAAAGTGAAGGTAAAATAAAAACTTGTATTTTTCTTATTCTTGATTGACCTGACAGACAGCAGTTGGTTCAACATAATAGTAGCAATGATGTATTCAGTTACGTATGCTTATGTAGTGTCTTATTTATATATTGTGCTTATGTATGCTGATCTATAAGTGAACTGAATGGCAGCAATCGTAATGGAACCCAGGTTTGACTGCTCACTGCCTGAAAGCCAGCCACTAGAGACAAGGGTTGGTAGGAGGAAAAGCAGGTTGATTTGGAAAGCCAGTCAAACCAAGAGGATGGTGAACTAGCATTCTAAAGTACCATTTTCAGTTTTTCAGGCTGGCCAGAGGGTTTTTATGGGTGAGGGGATATGAGGAAGCTACGTGCAGGGATCGGGATCAAAAGGTGACTGAGGACCACAAACATTTGGGTGCCAGCGAGGGGGCGAGGAGGTTGGGAACTTTTTGTCTTTGGTTAGGTCAAAATGCTTCTGTAAATCTTCAACAAAACATACTTAGTTGTTTACAAACTTCCCCTTTGATATGGTTTGGCTGTGTCCCCACCTAAATCTCATCTGGAATAGTAGTTCCCATAATCCCCACGTGTGGTGGGAGGGGCTTGGTGGGAGGTAATTGAATCATGGGGGTGGCTTCCACATGCTGTTCTTGTGACAGTGAGTGAGTTCTCGTGAGATCTGAGGGTTTTATAAGAGGCTGTTCCTGCTTTTGCTCAGCATTTCTCCTTCCTGCCATCATGTGGGGAAGGACGTGTTTGCTGCCCCTTCTGCCATGATTGTAAGTCTCCTGAGGCCTCCCCAGCCGTGCAGAACTCTGAGTCATTTAAACTTCTTTCCTTTATAAATTACCCAGTCTTGGGCAGTTCTTTATACCAATGTGAGAACGGACTAATAGACCCCTTTAATCCCAGAGTTAGTTTCAAAAACTCATGATTGCTGTTTCACATTTCATCTCAGTGCTCTAAAATTATCCTAGCCTACGTGCAGGAAGGGTAAATGCCCCTTAAAGAAAAATGGAGTGAGTGACGTTAGTTTCTTGCTGTTTCACTGTTACACAATGATACGAGGCATGAGAGGGAGGAATTAGGATAGTTTTGTTATGTTAAGGTGCTCACACTGCCTGTGAAGTGTTATAGTGTTATTTCAAAGAGACACAGAGAGAAGATGCCATCCACATGTCAAGGAGGGAGACCTGGAGCAGCAGCCCTCATGAGGAACCTGCCCTGCAGACACCTTGATTTCCGACGTGGCCTCCAGCCCTGGGTGAGAATACAGTTCTGTTGTTTTCAGCCACCCAGTTTGTGGCGCTTTGTTACAGCAGCCCTAACAGACGAATGCTCGTATTTATGTATCTATTGAACTTTTTATTTGGAAATAATTTTAGATTAATAGAAGAGTTGCAAAGATATTCCAGAACGTTGCCTTCACTGTGTTCCCCTGGCTTTCCCTGTTATCTCACACAGCCACCGCACACTTAGCAAAACTGAGGAATTATCATTGGCGCAATCCCTTTCGCTAAACTACAAACTTTTATTAGGATTTCCCCAGTTTCTCCACTAATGTTGGCTTCTGAATTTAATTTGAAGGTACAGCCACAAGGATTTCCTGGCCAATCGGGAAGGCGAGGAGTGAAAGATGACCCCAAGCTGCTTGTCTTGGCACTGCAAGGGTGGAGGTGCTATCAGCCAAGAAGGGAACAGATTAGGAGATGAAGAAGAGGCATTTAGTTTTGACCTTACATTTGAGATTCCATCCATGTGGACATTTTGAGTAGGTAATTGGATGTCAGAGTCTAGGGTTTGAGAGAAAGAGGTCTAGGTTGAAATAAAAATGCAACTTAAGTGGCCACCCCCCCTGACTCCAGACCCAGGCTTAGAGAAAGGGGAGTTGTAGGAAAAAACTTCACTCTATCCTAAAACCATAGAGAAAAGAAGGCAATGATTGCCAGCCAGCGAGCCATCCCTGGAGACTTCTTACAGATCTTTTCCCAGCAGGAGTGGCTAAGTGCTTTAAGGGAGGATGACCACAGCCAGGTGAAGCAGAGGACAGATGGATGAGGCAGACAGAAGGTATCGATCAGCAAAGCCACCATGGCACATGCTGGCCTGTGTACCCATAGATCCAGGTGCATGCAAAACCATGCCTGCTGTGCACGTCCCTGCATGAGCTCCCTCCTGTTCCTGACCTCCCCTGCCTGGTAGGCAATGATAAGTCCTCAGAGAGGCCCGGCCTCCCTGCCTCCCCAGCCCCAGCAGTCCCCAGCTCCGGGTCATGCCCATACCCCAGCTCTTGTGTAGCCTGGGTTTCTTTCCATCCCTTCTCCTGGGTGCCCACATGCTTCTTCTGTACAGCAGCCTCTTCTCATTCACCTCCAGGTCCCAAGACCAGCCCAGTGCCTACCTGGCCCCTCACAGACCCTCAGTAAATATTTGTGGGAATCAGCACAAGTGATTTTCTGGAAGCCACTAACCAGGAGTGAGCAGAGCCAGGCAAAGAAGCGTGGACACCCACAGAGGCTCTGTCTGACAGTGCAAGGGGCTGACATTTATCAGGAAATGTGACAGATGTGCTGTGCGAACCAGGAAGACCTGTCAGTCCCCTCGGCTGTAATTAGCCGCTGCTTCACTCTCTCAGGGAGGCCACTGAGGACTCTGGGTTCTGCCTTTGCAGTGGGATGTCCGTCCACCCCTGCCCTTCTCCCAGGAGGAGCAGCTGCCTGTGACCCTGGACTTCAGCAGGAGAAGATGATCTTCTGGAATGGGATTAGCTTCATTTTGAAGAGTACTAACTATGGTTGCTCTCCTTCTTTTTTTTTTTTTTTTTTTTTTGAGAAGAGGTCTTGCTCTGTCACCCAGGCTGGAGTGCAGTGGTGCCATATCAGCTCACTGCAGCCTCTGCCTCCCAGGTTCAAGCAATTCTCATGCCGCAGCCTCCCGAGTAGCTGGGATTACAGGCATGAGCCACCACACCCAGCTAATTTTTGTATTTTTAGTAGAGACAGGGTTTCACCCTGTTGGCCAGTTTGGTCTTGAACTCCTGACCTCAGGTGATCCGCCCACCTCGGCCTCCCAAAGTGCTGGGATTACAGGCATGAGCCACTGTGCTCGGCCAATTATTGTCACTTTTGAAACCCAGGGACACTCAGCTCTGGGGAAGGCACAGCCCCTTGGATGTCCTGGGAGTTTCCTGTGACCCGGTAGGACGAGGAACAGTTTCTTGGGGCTGAAGTGAGGACGCTGTGCCCTCATTAAGGATGCTCTGCACAGTGAGACCCGTGTTTTCCCTGGTGGCAGTGACAGCCACCTGAGCTCTGCACGTTCCCTAGGGCCAGGTCTCTAAGGTCGTGTGTGGCCACTCTAGACTGGCCACGCTGCGGCTCCTCTCCCAACACATGCACGTGCATGTGTGCACACACCTACTCCCATTCCATAAGCTCAGTGCAGCAGATGTGGCCACTTCAATTACACAGCAGCACAGTGGGCTCTGCGGCTCAGCATCCCCTGGGGAGCAGGAGGCCCCGCGGTTTGCAGTGAGGTGTGGAGAATGGAGCAGGCTTGGTGGCGTTAATGACGGCAGCCAGCACTCCCCGAGCAGCACTCGCGAACCGATCGCTCTTTAATTATCTGGAATTAAAGCGCCGTCTTCACCCTCTTTATGTTATGGCGGAGGAAATCCGGGCGTCCATTAATTACCTGATCCATATGTAAAGTGTCACACATAATTTTTCCAGAGCCAAAGGGTTCTTGCTCCAAGACCTGCATCATCTCTTAATAATGACGTGGAGTGAAATGAGAGAGGACCCAGCCTCCAGAAGAGGACCTCAGAGCCTGGATCCCGCCAAGGCCAGGGTGGCGGCCGAGCTGAGGGCTTCACCTAGGGTGCCTGGGCACCAGCCCTGATGGGCTGAGGTTCCCCTGCAGCAGTGAGAGAACAAAGGCTCCAGAGACAGAATTAAGAGTTTGATAAACTCCTTCTATCAGAGTCCATTAAGTAGAGAAGTGAATGAATATTAAAAGCAAAGTTTAAGCCACAGCACAAAGGATCTAGGTTAGATGGTAAGAAGGATTTTCCAGTAGGAGGAGAGAGTTGCAGACATGCTCAATGTTCCATTCTCCAGAAGCAGGAGATTTCGTGGCTGGTCCAGGGCGCAGTTCGCATTTGGAGGGAATGCCTGTGCCAGGGACCAGGCCATCACCAAGAGAGCAGCTAAAATACCAAATACTACTGAGGTCACAACCTCATTAGCAGCCTTAGGAACATGCCCTGGGCACACAGAGGAGGAGAGGGACAGAGAGACGGGATCAGAGAGATGCGAGTGCTTATTTCTGGCTGAACCATCAGTTTTGCCAACTGAAAAAATCTTGACAGTTGACCAGGTCCTCAACAACCCAGACAGCTCCCAGCCAGTGCTTGATGGCTTTGAACCTGAGCCTTGGAGAGGTTTGATGTAGGAAAAAGCAAAGGCAGGCATCCCCTGTGGTTAAAGACCCCTCCCGCCGACTTCCCCAGCCAGGCTTCCTTCCAGGTTGACAGAGGGGGCTGCTCTTGTGGGTGATGGAGGCAGTGATAGGATGGGGTGAGAAGACCCCTCTGTATCCTCCAGAGCCCTCTCTCTCACACGCACACCTCATCCCAGCCTCAGTCAGCCCACGGTGGATCCTCTCCTTGCTCCCAATTTACAGAAGGCGAGACTGAGGCCCAGGGCTAAGCCTCAAGTGGATGGCAGAGCTGGCCCAGGTGCCCTAACTCTGGCCAAAGCTGTCACCCACCAAAAGCACGGGGTGTCCCTCACGCAGGGTGATCTGCGTCACCCCACGCACCCACGCTGCCCCTGTCTGGGTCTCCAGGAGCTTTCAGCCTGTGAATGCCCCACAGCTGGCACCCAGCTGCTCGGGCTGTGTCCACACGGCCCCCTCCTGCCCCCTAACCCTGGGCCTCTGAGCCTCTGCTGCCTCCTGAGATCAGCCAGAGAGAAAGGCTTCTGGGCACCGGGCTCCGGGAGCTCATACCCTCTCCTTCCTGTGCGGCCTCATGCTGTTTCACCATCCTCTTCCAGTTTATCAGATCTCAGACGTGAGTCCACCTGTGGCTGGAGCTGCTCCCCTTTCTGGGGGAACACACCCTGATGGCTGACCACCCCAGGGCAGGAAGCATGGGGCCCTCCTGGGCCACCTGGGTGTCCACCTGGCATCCCTGCTGCCAGGACAAAAGCTGGCTCCTGCTGCCCACCCCACCTCCCACTACTGCCTGGCTCTGAAGCTCTACTGAGTGCCCTCCTCCCCCAGCTGCCTGAGAACCAGGCTTCCACACATTCCGGGGAGAACTGCAGTTGCTCCCCATGATGGGTTGTGAAGACCTAGTTGGTCTTGCCTTAGTGGGAGGTGACACTCAGCAGATTCGGGAGGGGGCTCTTTAAGAAAAAGATTACAGGCTGGGCGTGGTGGCTCACGCCTCTAATCCCAGCACTTTGGGAGGCCCAGGTGGGCGGATCACAAGGTCAGGAGATCAAGACCATCCTGGCTAACACGGTGAAACGCTGTCTCTAATAAAAGTACAAAAAATTAGCCCAGCGTGGTGGCAGGCGCCTGTAGTCCCAGCTACTCCGGAGGCCTGAGGCAGGAGAATGGCATGGACCCAGGAGACGGAGCTTGCACTGAGCCGAGATCGCGCCACTGCACTCCAGCCTGGGCAACAAGTGCGATACTCCGTCTCAAAAAAAAAAAGAAAAAGATTACAAAATTACAAATGAAAAGAGAAAGACAGACCCCATGAAAGAGAGGAGGCTCCTGGGCTTCAGCTGTGTCTCTGCTCAGGCTCTGGGAAGCGATAGGCACCTGGACAAGCCTCAACCGAGGTGGGAGTGATCCTAGGTCGACCCTGCAGCAAAGCGGCCGGGCCAGCCATCTCCTCCCGCCCCCACTGTCCCCTGTGTGCAGCAGCTCAGAGCATTGGCACCTTCAGCATCCAACCCTGGCAGGAGGGCTCACAATCCACCTTCTTGGGGACCCCAGTGAAAGGATCTCACCAGCCTCCATTTCCCAGACCTTCACTGCCCCAGGGCAGCACACACCCACCCGTCCCCCGTGCCAGGCTTCCTCTGAACAGGATGCCCAGGTCTCCTGGCAGCCCTGGCCCCCTAGCCTGGGGAAGCTGCCAGCCCTGCTGCATCCTAATCCCGGCTTTGACAGTCCTCCAGGCCCCGTCCTTTCTTGGACCCTTTCTGCCCAACCCCTTCCTGGCGCAAGGCTGGTCACCTCCTTCCCAGCTACTGTCCTGTCTTTGGGGCTGAGGTTGAACCTGCCAGGAAGGGAGGGGACTGGGGGGGAGGGGAGAAGAGGGGAAGAAGGAGGAGAAGGGAGAGGGGAGGGGAGCGTTTCTTGTTTACCGCCTGCTGCCTCTCCAGGCTCACGCGGGCTCGCTCACTCTCCTCCTTCATCTCAGAAATCTCTCCAGCCTCTCCCTCCCTCCGCCTCCCCCCTGCTTTTTCCTGTCCATTACATCTTTCTTACATCTCCTGGAATAAAAAACAATTCTCTTGTGCCACCTAATTCCCCCTCCTAACAGTTTAAGGCCATTATATTAAATAATGATAATCACAAGCATCTCTTTGTTCGTCTTCAACAGCTGCCTGTTCCTTTTAAAGCTCTCAAACCCAAGGTCACAGGCCCCTCCACTCAGCTTAGATAAATCTCTCCCACCGCCGAATTCTGACAAATCCCCGCGCTGGCCGGCCCTTTGTTGTGTATTCTTTGTTTGAAATACGGCATGCATGCGGGGCGATGCGCCCAATGCCAGCCTTTCCACCTTCGCATATTAAATCGCGGCCGCTGCTTCCCGGTGAAGGGAAAGGAAGGGAAGGGAAGGGAAAGGCGGCGCCTCCCCCTGCCTGACTGTGGCAGAAGAACCCCCGCAATCCTCCCCTCCTCGCCCCTCCCCCCACCGCTCCGCCAACCCAGGCGTCTCCCACGGTGGCGGCATCTCTTTTGTTCTCAGCTGCCTGCTCATCCCTGATCACCTGCCTGAGGAAGAGCTCCCGAATCACTTACTCATAATAACTTGGTTAAATCAAAAGGTGCCATCATGCGCCCCCCCATCTGCAGGGGCGAGTGGGTAAATGGAGAGGGTGGAAGGCCCCAGAAAGAGCTGCACTAGGGGAGCCCAGGAAGGGGGCGGGGGCGCAGCACCCCTCCTCTGTGCCCTGGAGACCCTGCCCATCCCTGCTTCCCTCCTGGGCCCCATCAGCCCCCGGGGACTTCCGGGATCCTGGCTCTACTCCAGGCCATCCTGTACTTGGCTGAATCGTGAACCTGTGAATTCATGTCCTCCCGGAACCTGAGAATGCAGCCTTGTTGGAAAGAGGGTCTTTGCAGATGTGATTAAGGTAAGGATGGAGATGAGGTCATCCTGGATTAGGGTGGGCCCTAAATCCAATGACAGCGTCCTGGCAAGAAACAGGAATGAAGACTCAGAGACACGCGGGCAAATCCAGGTGAAGCCGCGGCAGAGATTGGAGCCATGCGAAGGACGCCAAGGATCCCCGGGAGCCCCAAATCCCGGAGAGGGGCCTGGGACGGGTTCTTCCTCGGAGCCTCAGTGGGAACCAGCCCTGCCGACACCTTGATTTCTCCCCTCTGGCTTCCAGAACTGGGAGAGGAAAAATGTCTGTCACTTTAAGCGGCCCAGTTTGTGGATCTGTGTCCCAGCATCCCCGGGAAAGTGGCACATCCTCTTCCCTTCCTCCAGGAGACTGACAAGATCCATCCACAGACGAGACCAGGAAGGAGAACGCACCCAGATGGTGAATGTTAAGATCCCAGGCATGAAAGGGTCCAAGTCCAGCCACACCCCAGATTCGTTGCAGGAGAAAGGCCGGAAGCTTCCAGAGCAGATGCAGCCTTCTCTCCCCTGGGCCCCCCAGTGGGAGGGTGATGGTGGCCAGGCAGCCACCTCCTGGGGCCCGGTGTGGCTGGTGCTCCTCACTCCTGGTGCACAGAAGATGGAGCTGGCAGCCCAGGACCCGGGAGGTGCCCTCAGGTACAGAAAAGGGCTTTTCCTCCCCATGTGTGCACGTTTGACCTGTTGAAGCCAGAGTAGGAGGCAGGGGTCACATCTGTCCCTGCCTTAAATGCCCACCTGCCTCACCTGCCTCATCCCACCCTGGCACGGCCCCTGGGAGCCTGATAGGGGCTAAGCTGCTCTCAGGTGGGCTGCAGGCTGGGCTGCTTGATGAGAGCAAGGCCCTTTGCTGGGGATGGAAGGGAGTCAGGGTGGGGAGGGCCATAGGAGCCGCTTGCTCTGAGCCACAAGGGGATGTGGGTTTGGGTCCTCTGGGAAGCAGGTGCCGGGAATGAATTGGATGTCCACGAGGCTTGTTGCAGGGAAATGTCTGTGAAGGAGAAAGGAAAGAGGGCAGGAAGAGCTTCCTTCCATGATGCAGGACCGACCTGTGCAGGGAGTGGGGAGGGAAGGAGGCCTGGGAGGAAAACCCTCACAGAAAGCCCCAGCTGGCAGGTGGGGGCCCAGAGCAGAGACTGCCTGAGGGGTGGGGGATCCTCCTGGGGCAGGAGTGGCCAGCTCTGGTGTTCCCAAGCTTCTGCGTGGGCTGGGAGCTGGATGGGGTGTCGAGGCTGTGCAGACTGCACCCCTCCCTGGAGGGCTCCTCTGGGAAGAAGGTGGGTGGGGAGCACCTGAAGGGGAGCTGCAAGAGCCAGGGAAGAAAGGGGGTGCTGGATGGGATGGTGGCACTGTATGAGTCCGTTCTTACACTGCTAGAAACAACTACCTGAGATAGGGTAATTTATAAAGAAAACAGATTTAATGGACTCACAGTTCTGCATGGATGGGGAGACCGCAGGAAACTTACAGTCATGGTGGAGACAAAGGGGGAGCAAAGCATGTCTTATATGGCAGCAGGAGAGAGAGTGAGGCAGGAAGTGTCATACTTTAAACCGTCAGATCTCGTGAGAACTCCCTCACTTTCACGAGAATAGCATGAAGGAAATCCACCCCCATGATCCAGTCACCTCTCTCCAGGTCCCTCCCCTGACATGTGGGGATTACAATTCAAGATGAGATTTGAGTGGGGACACAGAGCCAAACCATATCAGGCACCCCCCTGCTTTCTCCTGCTCTTCATGCCCCTAGTTCCCCCTTGGCCAAGGTCCTTCCCTCCCTTTCCAGGGGGCAGACAAGGACGCTGTCTCCACCGCAGGCTTCTCTGTCTCCCCAGAGCCAGCACCTGCCTCATCTGAAATCCCCAGCCCTGAGTTTCCTCTCCTCCCCCTCCCACAGCACACCCTCCTCCTTCTTCAGGCACCTCTGTTTCTGAGGCTGGTTCTTCTCCAGCCTCACCTATTATTTCCATTTCTTCTCTTCATTTCCCCTAATTTCACATATTTTCAGAGAGAGTCGAGGAAATGAGAAATGCTGTCATCTTCAACATGAGCTTTGATAGAGACGAGAACAGGTTTGATTTTTTGTTTTTCTGTGAAAGGCTAGAGAGCAGATGAGGGAGGATGCCTTAGCGTGCATTCCATGTGGGAGCAGCCTGGGGGCCTTGCTCTCTGATCTGGTAAAGCCCCGCCTGAGAGCTGCCCCAGTTGGCCCAGGGTTCTGCGCAGACCTTTGAGGACAAATAATACATCTACCTAATGGCTGGGCGGCCACTTTTCCCCGTGCTGGCACCTTGGGGCCGCCCCACTGCAAAACCCTCCTCTGTTCCTGTTCTGGAGGTCATTCATGACCAGTCAGCACCCATCTACATCCCCATCCATGTGTCTCTGGGCCAGGGCGGGTGGGACTGGCAGCAGAGCAAGTTGGTCCCAGCCCTGGGGTGGGCTTCTGGCAGGTCAGAGGTTCAAACCCTGCAGACCGCTGCAGGTCACAGAAGCAGGGGCAGCAGTGCGAGATGAAACAGCTGGAAAGAGAAAGGTCCCAGAACTGTTCTGCTGGTCCTGGTGTGAAGCTCTCTGTGATTGCCAAGTTCGTTTTCTAACTTCCCACCATGACAGGGCAGCCATTACAGGACCAAATGACTTTCTTAGTCCCACCGAGGAAAACACACATGAACACTCCCAGGCTCTCCCGTTGGTGGGGGAGTGAGATTCCCAGCCATGCTGGCATCCAGCAGGGCAGTCTGTGTTGCTGGGACCTCTTGGTTGCATTCACTCTAGCTCACATTCAGGTGACTTTGAGCTCGAGGGACCTGCAGAAATAATCGTGTGTGTCTTAAATTGGGTCCCTGTTGGACATCGGGTGTCGGAAGGGCAAGCGCCTTGAAGGAGGGGAGGTGGGTGCACGTGTACACAAATGCACACAACAGAACAGGGACCAGAGGGGCAGAACCACATCCTGCACTCAGGATCTCCCAGGCTGACACCAAAAATGTGAATCCACCCAACAGCAGGCCCTTTACAAAAAAAAAACTAGGGCAGGTGACTCATGCCCTGGGGCCCAAGCAACACATCCATGACACATGGCTAAGCTTGGCCTCGCTTCCCTCCTCTCCAGAGGGCTAAATCATGAGGCTCTCTGCAAAGAAAACCCTGGGCCTTGGGATGAAAGACGGCACCTTCCTCAACTCCAGGTGACCCTTGAACAACATGGGTTTGAACTGCATGGTCCACTTAGGCACAGATTTCCTTCCATCTCTGCCACCTGCGAGACAGCAGGACCTGCCCCTCCTCGTCCTCCTCTTCAGCCTCCTCAATGTGAAGACAAGGAGGGTGAAGACCTTTATGATGATCCGCTTCCACCTAATGCGTAAATATGTTTTCTGTCCTTTATCATCTTCTTAATAACATTTTCTTTTCTCCAGCTTACTTTATTGTAAGAATGCAGTAACAGGCCGGGCGCGGTGGCTCACGCCTGTAATCCCAACACTTTGGGAGACCGAGGCGGGCGGATCACGAGGTCAGGAGATCGAGACCATCCTGGCTAACACAGTGAAACCCCGTCTCTACTAAAAATACAAAAAAAATTAGCTGGGCGTGGTGGCGGGCGCCTGTAGTCCCAGCTACTCGGGAGGCTGAGGCAGGAGAATGGCGTGAACCCCGGGAGGCGGAGCCTGCAGTGAGCCGAGATCGCGCCATTGCACTCCAGCCTGGGCGACAGAGAGACTCTGTCTCAAAAAAAAAAAAAAAAGAATGCAGTAACATATAACTTATAAAATAAAACACACGCAATGACATACAAAATATGTGTTCATCGACTATGTTCTCGGTAAGGCTTCTGGTCAACAGCAGGCTATTAGTAGTTAAGTTTGAGGGGAGTCAAAAGTTACACATGGGTTTTTGAGTTACACAACACTGAAGGCAGAGACGTGGGAGGCCCGCGCCTTCAACACGTGGGCCTGATGTACCTGCTCAGCTCCCGCTGGACACGTCTGCCGATTCTTTGACAATTGCTAAGTGTTGGACCCTTGCCGGCCGCTGTGACAGGGGTAGGGACAACGAGATAGAGCCGACGCTTAGGGCGCCGCCTTTCAGGAGCCTAGGGGCCCCGGGGTGAGGTCTGCACACCTGCTGTCCCCTGCAGCCAGCACACCTGGCGTCACGCTCACCTTCCCCTCTTAACCAGCCCCCTCCTCAGACTCCCGGGCAGTCACTGCTACCACCTGCTTCCTCACCCCTCGGGTTCAGACCCTGGAGTTGTCACTGACTCTTCCCTTGCCCTCCCCAGCGTCCGGGTCTGGGCGGCCCCAACCCTGGTTCCCACGCTGTTCACCCCTTGCGATGCATCCCTCTTTTCCATGCCTCCTGCTGCCACCCTGGTCACACTCTCCTCTCTCTGACCCGGACTTCCAGCTGCCCTCCCTGCCATCTCTGCTCCCCCAGGCCACCCTAAGCACGGGGCAAGCCCAGTGAGGGACAATGGGTATAAACATACGCGCCTTGGCGTTGATGATGCATAGAATTAGGAAGGGTGAAGAAGATTCATCTTCCAAGTGTGTCCCTTGAACAAGGAATTACACCTCACCCTGGTCATGAATGTATAGAAAGGCAATGGGTGCCAAGTCCCCTGGGATTCAGCTGCAACCCAGGCCAGCTGTGTGCCCTCAGGCAAGTCACGTCTCTCTCTGGGTCTCAGTTCTCCCTAGGACATAAAAGGGGATGAGTGTGGGGACTTTCAGTAGTTTCGTTCAGTTTGCATCCTCTACTTCTATGCCTTAGTTGTCTGCATTTCTTGGCTCCAACCTGCTGCTAAGTGGGTATCTGGGAACAGAAAGAAAGAGGAGAGGAAGGAGGGGTCCTCACTCCTGATAAGCTGCAGTGGCAGCATCAGCCTTCAGGGCAAGGGGGCACCTGGTGGGGCAGTGGTCTCAGGAAGGCATGAGGGGAAGTCCCACCATCCGCCTGCGCCCCATGGCTCCCCCAAGCTCTTGGCTCCTGGGCAGAGGGGTTTCCTGGCTGCTTTCTTGTGCCTTCCACCTTTGAGGATGAATTCTTTCTCCACCTTTAAGCACGTTATCAAGATTCATGCCATAATCGGGAGGGGCTGCCACGGAGGCTCAGGGGTCTCTGGGCAATAACTCCTAATTCAGAAATTTATCTAGGGCAGCAAAGACAAGGGCACTCCCCGCCAGGACCAGCCCTGCCGGGAAGGAGAGGAGCCGGTCTGCAGGCTCGCCGCCCGCCGAAACATCCGCTTTGCACATGCCTAATTATAACTTGGGTTGCTACAAACGGAAATGGACTAAACCCATTAAATCTATTTTTTCTCCCGTGGTGGGAGGAAGTATGGATTCCTTAAAGATAGAGAATTTAAATTAAGCTTTAAAACTGTGACTGAGCAAGATTTAATACTGACAATTAGCCTAGACAAACAGTTAATCGCCCTGGTGGGGTAATTTTTATATGTTCCATGTGCCCACGAGGCGGACAGCACAGTGCACTGCAAATTAGTGCAAGGAAAGAGGCTTCGCCCCTCCTCGAGCTGCAGCCTGATGGGGCAGGGGCTGTTTAGAGCTTCCCATCCCAGTGGCCTGACGTGGCAGGAGCAGGGTGGGCTGTCCCATTTTACGGGGTCTGCCTGGCAGACAGCCACCCAGACGTCTCAGACCCTGGTCCCTGGAATGGGAGTGGTCAGTGCAGCTGTTTCTGGGCTTGGAAAGGGAAAATCTTGCCTCTTCCTTCCAGGAAGGACATGTCATAGTATGTGGAGCTCAGAATTCTCGGAGGGTTTATTTTCTTTTATTTTTAAATTTATTTTTATTTTTTATTTTTTAGCACTCTGTCTCCCAGGCTGGAGGGCAGTGGCATGATCTCAGCTCACTGCAGCCTCTGCCTCCTGGGTTCCAGGGATTCTTATGCCACAGCCTCCAGAGTAGCTGAGACTACAGGTGCATGCCACAACACCCAGCTAATTTTTTGTATTTTTAGTAGAGTTGAGGTTTTGCTATGTTGGCCAGGCTGATCTCGAACTCCTGACCTCAAATGATCCGCCTGCCTCTGCCTCCCAAAGTGTTGGGATTACAGGCATGAGCCACCATGCCTGGCCTTATTTTTATTTTTAATTTTTCTGGGTATGTGGTTGGCGTATATATTTGTGGGGTACATGAGATGTTTGATACAGCCATGCAGTATGAAATATGCACACCGTGGAGAGTGGGGTATCCATCCCCTCAAGCATTTATCCTTTGAGTGGAAAACAATCCAATGACACTCCAAGTTATTTTAAAGTGTACAATTAAGTTATTGTTGGCTATAGTCACCGTATTGTGCTATCAAACAGTAGGTCTTATTCAATTTTTCTTTTCTTTTTTTTGGGGGGGGCACCCATTCTGGCTGCTCTGGCCCCAGAGAGCTGAGTGGGCTGGGCACTCACTTCTCCACTCTGAATGTCAGTCTCCTTGTCTGTAAAATGGGCTGAGTGAGTTTGGCGCTCATTTCTCCACTCCGAATCTCAGTCTCGTCTGCAAAATGGGAAGCACTTGCTCATCAAGAGTTCTTGGGATGGGTTGGACGCCAGGTGGAAGCATCTATTTCAGAGCCTCAAGGGTTGCTGTTTGTTCATCACCTGGTTCCTCCTAAATGGAGAGCTCCCTTATGCCCTCAGAAGCCCCATGTGCCTGGTCCTCAGAGAGTGCCCATGAATGGGTGCTAAACAACCGACTTTCAGTGCTTATAATAGCCGCCGTATGCCTCCCAGACAACAGCCTTCTCTACCTGGAATAGATGCGTCCATTCATGGCAACGTGGCATTGATTTTTTTTTAAATACCACATTAACAAGGCTTCTAAAGAAAAGACCCCTGGCTTCCTCACACGGACCAGGGTCCAAGCCACAGCCATTTTTACCTCACACCTCTCAAGGCTACAAACCACACCAACCATGATTCCCCTCCTGAGAACTTCAAATGCCTTTTTGTCCATATCACTCAGATTTGCAGGTTTACTCTTTCCACATGCAACAGTTTTCCAGCTGCAATGATTTCTGTGGGTGGGTGGGTGGGTGGGTGGGAGAGTGGAAGGGTGAGGGGAGTTGATCTACGCCCTTCCAGGGCTGCATTCATAGCAAAAGCCCACGCAAAGTTGATTAGAGAGAGTGAGCAGGTGGATACCTGCCTTGTTCCTGTCTCCTTTGACTTTATTCCAGGGACCCTAGGGAGCAGGGAACCGAGGGGAAGGCTGGGGGAGAGGGGCAGGGAGGCTGTTATTTCCTTAGCATGGGGCTGCTGGAGGATTGGCAGGGGGTGTGCTGGGCAGGAGATCATTCTGCAATAACAATGGGGGTGTCTCCTCTCACCTGGCCCACCTGCATCCCCTGGGGGCTCCCTGTTACAACCTGTGAGCCCGAGGGATATGACAGCAATAAAACCAACCCCTCCCACCCGCAGCCCCCTGAAGCCTTCCATCCAGCAGAGAAGTCAGACAACAAAGCGTCAGTCACATTTTAAGAAACAGTGACAACAACTATTCAAAATAGCCAAAAGGTTGAAGGAACCCAGCTGATGAATGGATAAATCCAATATGATGAATCTACACTATGGCCACAGGTGACGACGCCAGTGGACCTTGAAAACAAGCTCAGTGAAGGAAGCCCAGGTATAAAAGCCACATATGGCCTGATCCCATTTATATGAAATATCCGTGGTCCTCAATTTTGGTGGTGGAGCCAGAGGGGGACATGGAACAGGGTCAGGGCGGGACCACGGAACAGGGTCAGGGCGGGACCACGCCCATGGAACGTCAGGCATCTCCTCTTTATCATGGGTGGAAAAAGCAAAACCAATCTTTCCTTCAAGGCTCCACTCTCACAACCACCTCTCCAGCTCGCGGCAAACACCTGAGAGGTCACAGTCACCGGGGCCACCTCTTCCATTCCCATGGGACTGCTGGCTCCTGGCAGGAAGGGGTTGGTCTTGTCTACCTCTGAGTCATCCCTGCTGCCTTCATATATGAAGCGGCCAATAAATATCTCCAGGTGAGGTGATAAATGCCAAAGGAAGCCCCTTTGGTCCCAGGGCCAGGGTGAGCTCAGGCAGGGGTGGGAGGGGCATTGGGGAGCAGCAAGGCAGGTGCAGCAGCATCACAGTGCTGTTAAGGAAACTGAAACTGAGGGCCGGGGGCGGTGGCTCACGCCTGTAATCCCAACACTTTGGGAGGCCCAGGCAGGTGGATCACTTGAGGCCAGGAGTACAAGACCAGACTGGCCAACATGGGGAAACCCCGTCTCTACTAAAAATACAAAAATTAGCAGGCATGGTGGTGCACGCCTGTGATCTCAGCTACTAGGAAGGCTGAGGCAGGAGAATCACTTGAACCAGGAAGGCAGAGGTTGCAGTGAGCTGAGATTGTGCCATTGCACCATCTCTAGCCTGGGCAACAGAGCGAGACTCCATTTCAAAACAAAGAAACAAAATAAACTGAAACTGAGAGAGGTTAAGGCCCTGGACCCAGGTCAAACCAGGAGACTGCCTTGGAGTGGTGGTTTCTCTTCTTCTACACTCTGGGAAGGTGTCTCAGATCTCCAAGTGAAGGATGCTGGTGGGTAGAACAGAGGAGACCTGGAGAGTGACTGGTCCCTTGAAAGATCCTTGCAAACTCTTTGTGGGCAATGTACAGAGAAGGCCACAGACACAGCACAGAGACAGACCCCATTCCGAGAGCCTGCAGAGCCCTTTCCAATCTGCAGGGCATACCCACAACCCCAGCATGTTCCACTCCTGCCCCTACTCTCAGTCTGTTCTTTTCATCTGGGCCTTCTAAGGAGTGGGTACCCGGTGGCTTTGTTGTTGTTAAATTGCTGAGCAAACGTTATAATGGGTAAGTGTACAGAGAAAGAAGAACGCTAAGCACTGTGCTAGGCATTTGACATGCATTGCCCCACTTGATCCTCCCAAGAGCCATTGTCATCTCTATTATGCCATCAACCTAAATAACACACAGAGAGCAGCTCTCTAGAAGGAAAAGATACTTACTCATGAATAGGGCGTCTCAATGGGAAGACGCGTGCTGTAGTAAACAATGTACATGTGAGGGAAGTAAAGCAAGGCAAAGAGAATTAAAGAGAAAATAAAATAAAATGAAATAAGGAGGATTAAATAATTGTTCTGGAATGTTATCCTTGGCTACAAGGACCGATAACAAGGGTGATGCCAGAGCGGACAGGCGGTTTCTGAGCAGGTGCCCCTGCAGAAGGTATTTTTTGTGTAAGGTTGCGATGACCTCTGTACAAGGTTGTGTTTTTTTGCGGGGTCTTCTGGACAGTTTTTGTTATCAAGCATTTATGCATAATAACCCTCTCCTTATGGTCTTCTCCGGGTTTATTTGTCAGTGTGGACTCCGTTTTGATTCTGACAACTGCTGATGAGGAAACTGAAACTGAGAGAGGTTAAGACCTCTGCCCCAGATCACCCAGGTGGTAAGTGGCAGAGCTAAGACTCTATCTCAGCTACTCTAGCCCTGGAGCCTTAGGCCAGAGCCCTTTTTTCCATGACTTGATTCTATCTCCCAGAAGGACAAAGAGATGGGTGGATGGAGGGATGGGTGGAAGAATAGATGATAGATAGATAGATAGATAGATAGATAGATAGATAGATAGATAGAGGGAGAGAAGAACGTGTGGATGGATGGATGGATGGATGGATAGAGGGATGGAGGGATGGAGAGGTAGAGGGATGGATGGATGGATGGGATGGATAGATGGAGGAATGGATGGAGGGATCCATGGATGGAAGAACGTATGGACAGATAGATGGGTGAATGAAGGGATAAAGGGATGGATAGGTGGAGGGATAGGGCAACGGATGGAGGAATAGAGGGATGGATGGATAGATGGAGGAAGCATAGAGGGATGTATGGATGTAAGAATGTACGGACAGATAGATGGGTGAATGGAGGGATAGAAGGATGGAGAGGTGGAGGGATGGGGCTAAGATGAAGGGATGGATGGATAGATGGAGGAAGGGATGGAGGGCTGTATGAAAGCAAGAATGTATGGACAGATAGACGGGTGAATGGAGGAATAGAGGGATGGAGAGTGGATGGATGGGACAACAGATGGAGGAATAGAGGGATGGATGGATAGATGGAGGAAGCATAGAGGGATGCATGGATGGAAGAATGTATGGACAGATAGGTGGGTGAATGGAAGGATAGAAGGATGGAGAGGTAGAGGCATGGGGTGATGGATGGAGGGATGAAGGGATGGAGGGAGGGAGGGATGCATATGTGAATGGTGAATGGGCAAGCCTTCATCTCCTTCCATGGCCATGCACATGGCCACCTGCTCTGGCCTGTCATCAGACCTCATAAATCTGTACTAGTAAACAGGCTCTAGCTTCAAGCAGAGACAAACTTCTATGAAAGGCAGTTTGTTGGTCCGAAATAATTGCCTCCTATCAGAATGTGTTAAAACTGAGGAGTAACCAGGGCTGCGGTTACCTTAAGATTTATGGCACATGACATGCCATTCTTTCCACCACAACACATTTGCATAAAATGCTTATATTACTGCAGCTTCATCGGACCTGAAAATGCAATATGATTCCGATAACAGTTCTCTGGAGATAGACAATGGGCTGAAACAAAAACACTATGTGTTGCCTCGGCTCTGTGTCTTTATTAACAAACCTGCCAGGATGCATTGCTAAAATTGCGCAATTTAAATGGCATGAAAACCCTCACCTCACACAGGGTGGCTCTCTAGCTTCCTCCGATCCATCTTGCTATTTCCCGAGTGTCAAAGCATTGCTTTAAATACATAATAAAGCCCTTGCTTGAGGTGCTAGCACTGCTGCAATTCAACTTACTTGCCCATCTGGCGTCACTTTGCATTTTCAGTGAAGGTGTGGCTTGAGATAGTAGGTTTTCTGGTTTCAAATTCTTCGCTCTTTCCACCGAAAAGGTAGTTCAATGTTGGAAAATGCTCTTACATGGGCTGTGAGTACTGGCTCCCGGCTCCCGGTTGGATGGATGGAACAGAGCCTTCCTGGAGGCAGGGACTGGACTGCGGGGCCTTCAAGGTCTCTTCTCACTGTAAATGGGAATTCATAGCTGCAGAGGTGGGCAGAACCCAACGGGGGACGGCGCTGCCATCTGGTGATGTGAGTTCACCTCAACCCATAGCTGTCCCTTTAACATCTGGCGGCATGAAAATCAAGGCCAAGGCCAAACATGTGGGAAGAGCCTCAGCCTCATTCATAATTAAAGAAATGCAGATTACAACCACAAAATAAGATTTTTCACCCATCCAACTGGGAAAACAGCAAAGCCTTTTTGGGAACAGGTGCAGTGGAAACATGAATAATATCTTTAGATCCCTGCTACTCAAAGCAAGGTTTAAAGACCAGCAGCATCAGCCTCATCCAGGGCTTGAAAAAAATACAGATTCCCAGGCACCAGTCAGGACCTGCTGGTTGGAAACTGGAGGTGGGGCCCAAGGGATATGCATTCTAACAAGCCCTCCAGGTAATTCTGATATAGCCTGAAGTTCGAGAACCACTGCTTTAGAGGATATTTTGACCCAGAAATTTCACTCCTTTCTTTTTCCTATTACATTTTCTGATTGGTTATTGCTGGAGTGTGGGAAAACAATTCGTTCTGTTTATGTTGAGCTTCTATCTAGTTATCTTGCTGAATTCTCCTACTAGTTCTAATAATTTGTCAGTTGAGTCTACTGGATATTCTACGTAGAAGATTCTATTGCCGGCTGGGCACGGTGGCTCAAGCCTGTAATCCCAGCACTTTGGGAAGCCGAGGCAGGTGGATCATGAGGTCACGAGTTCAAGACCAACCTGGACAAGTGAAACCCTGTCTCTACTAAAAATACAAAAATTAGCTGGACGTAGTGGACCGGAGCCTGTAATCTCAGCTACTCAGGAAGCTGAGGCAGAGAATTGCTTGAACCCGGAAGGTGGAGGTTGCAGTGAGCAGAGATCATGCCACCGCACTCCAGCTTGGGTGATAGAGCAAGACTCCATCTCAAAAAACAAAAAAGAGATTCTATTGTCTGCAAATAATGACAAGTACTAAGATTTGTCTTGTCCTTTCTAATATGTGTATCTCTTATTCCTATTTCTCATTTTCTATTCCATTTGTTAGGACTTGCAGAGCACTAATAAAATCTGTTGTGGCTTTTGGGCGTATTTGGATATGAGTTTGTATTAGTCCGTTCTCTCCCTGCTGTAAAGAAATACCTGAGACTGGGTAATTTATAGAGTTTTAATTGGCTTACGGTTCTGCAGGCTATATAGGAAGCATAATGCTGGCATCTGCTTGCCTTCTGCAGGGGCCTCAGGAAACTTACACTAACGGCAGAAGGGGAAGGACAAGCAGGCACGCCTTACCTGGCCAGAGCAGGAGCGAGAGAGAGACAGGGTCTGGGGGAGGCGGGGCGATTTACACACTTTTAAAACAACCAGATCTCACAAGAACTCACTACCGCAATGACAGCATCAGGGGGTGGTACTAAACCAGGAGAAACCACCCCCGTGATCCAATCACCTCCCACCAGGACCCACCTCCAACACTGGGGATTACAATTCAACATGCAATTTGGGTGGGGGCGCAGATCCAAACCGTACCAGGCTCCAAAGATGCCTGTGCGGGGATGTTTACTGCAGCAGCATCTGTAAAGAGTAGAACACTGTAAAATGCCCCCAAAACACCCATCAGCATGGGGCTGGTTGGACGAACCAGGGCCAGGCCAGGCGCAGCGGCTTATGTCTACAATCCCAGCAATTTGGGAGGCCAAGGTGGGCAGATTGTCTGAGGTCAGGAGTTTGAGACCAGCCTGGTCAACATGGCAAAACTTCATCTCTACTAAAAATACAAAAAAAAAAAAAAAATTAACCAGGCATGGTGGCCCACACCTGTAGTCCCAGCTACTCTGGAGGCTGAGGCAGGAGAATCACTTGAACCCAGGAGGCAGAGGTTGCAGTGAGCTGAGATCACGCCACTGCACTCCAGCCTGGGTAACAGAGCAAGACTCCGCCTCAAAAAAAAAAAAAAAAAAAAAAGATTAAACCAGGGCCTAATCGAAGCAGTGGAATAATGCAACCAATAAAACAACTGAGGCAGATGTAAACGTGCTGATATTAAAAGAGATCAGACAGGTTATTTGCAAAGGATGCAGAGTGGTGTATAAAGATACACAAACATATATGAGCACATGTACACAAGGAACTTCTGGAAGGATACACTAGAAATTCTCAACAGCTGCTTCTGAGGAGGAGGACTTGGGGG